>NC_037669.1:119167594-119532689 GCF_003255815.1 Theropithecus gelada
GCCACTGCACTCCAGCCTGGGCGACAGAGCAAGACTCCGTCGCCCAGGCTGGAGTGCAGTGGCCGGATCTCAGCTCACTGCAAGCTCTCGTTTTTAAAAAAATCTTTTTTCCCCTCTGTCTGTCCTTCAAATTGGATAATTTCTGTTGTTCTGTATTCAGGTTCACTGACCCTTTCTTCTGTCATTGCTATTCTGCTGTTAAGCCCATCCTGCAAATTTTTTCTTTTCTCTGGTGAGATTTTCTACTTATTCGTTCACTGAAACCATATTTTCCTTTACATCTTTGAGCATTATTATAATAGTTGTTTTAAATACTCCTTCTCAGCTAATTTCAACATGTCAGGCTTGGTCTCTACTCTTCACAATGGATCACATCTTTCTGTTTCTTCTATGTGTAATAGTTATAGGTGACATTGTGACTGGCATGTTGTAGAGACTCTGGATTCCTTTATACTTCTTTCCAGAGTTTGGATTTTTTGTTGAGTTTAGTTTTGTTTTACAGTCATTTAACATGCCTGGACTCAAACTCCAGACCCCATCTGTCCTGTGGTGAGCAGCAAGAGAAATATCTGTTAAAGTCATTTTAGTACTAGCTGCGTAGCTTTGGAATGTATCCCATGCCTACATAGTTCAAGCGTCAGCCTATGCAAAATTTGGGGTTGTCTCCCCCTCTGTGGCTCTCTCCTTTCTAGGATTTCTGGCCTCACTTTTCAGCTGCTGTGATAGCTGTGAAGTTTGTTCTTTGGTTCTTCAAGCCAGAAATCTATGGACTTTCTATCCAAGCTTTAGTCACTCAAGTTGACATGGTCTGGGACCAGCCCTTAGACAAAAACAATGCTGTTTCTTTCTTCCGAATATAGGTTTCCTTCCAGTTTCTGCTTGATTTTGGTTGTTTTTCAAGCAAGTTATGTATATACACACACACACACACACACACACACACACTATATATATATATAGTGTATATATAGAGTAGTTTTATATATATTACAGAATGTGTAGTTGTTATCTGTGGGATGGTAAATCTAATAAAAGTAATACCTCTATTACTGAAACTAGACATTGTGATCTTGGATAATTTTTATATACAGTTTTTCATTTTGTAGTTATCACAGTTCCATGTAGTTTCTTCCCAGGGATGCTGGGTGTGGTTGTTTAGTCCCTTTTAAAGAGGCAGTGTAGCTCTTTGTAGCTCTGGGTTTTTTTGTAAGCGTGTCACTTCCAGGCCACTGCCTCCCATGGTTCTGGGATCTTATCTCCTAAAATTTATGTGAGGGAACAGAACTGTAATCTCAGATGCTTATCTGAGATCCAGAACCCTTTGGACCCTACAGCTTCAGTTCCAGTGTGCCCATCAGACTTCAGTTTCTTCATTCTTAGACACTGTAGGTTTTTTCTTCATTATTGTTTTTGTTGCTGCTGCCACTGCTGTTAACCTTGAATAAATCTTTTCTTAAAACAATCACAATTTACCTAGCAATTCTGTGTTTTCAGTAGAAATGGAGCGTATGTATCAGCTTGATTCATTTTGTTTCCGGAAGTTTGTAGCAGTGTTTTCTATAACAGACAACATCAGACCGTTCCCAGATCCAGCTCTTGCTGCTAGTTCCTGTGCTTAGGAGGGACATGATTCAGGTGGGAATATATGGACTTTGGGCAGGGGTCTTACTGATAGCTCTTAGAATAACTAGGGACATAAGAACAGCTAACTTTATTTTAGCATCTAGTATAGTCCAAGCTCTAAATCACGCAATGTTACTTCCATTTTACACATTAGGAAGCTGAGGCACAGAAAGACATAAATAACTTGTTTCACCATAAGGAGAGTCATATTTCAAGTTACTTCACTCAAAATCACAAATGTACCATGGTACAGTACTGCCTCAACAAACATTTTTAGTAATTATATAGATGGCCAAAAAATTGAAATTGTGCTATGTCAACTAGCAGTTGTGACAGGATTCAAAAGCTAATCAGCACTGGAGAGTTTTTGGAGGAGATTACGATGTGTGTTTGCCAGATTCATTCTTCTCATAGGTGAAATTCATGGGATATCATTGAAAACACTCTCTGTACTGCCAAAACTCACACTAACAGAGGTCGTTTGCCTGTTGCTTTGAAGAGAAGTGAAAGAAAGGAAAGCATGAATATTCTATTCTTGGCCATAAAGAAACTGAGTATTCATTTAACATCCAAGGATGTTAATTTTAGAAGTCTGACCACAGTTTTTAGCAATATTAACTACCTTTCTTTTATAAAGAAGAATTTTCCCTTTGACTTAAGTCAATCCAGTGGTTGTACAAAGGCTCCGACTTACACGTAATAAACGTATTAACAGGCTTTGAAGTTAGGAGTGATCCTCCCATATTTTCTCTTCAAATACAAATCTTTGTAATGTGCCTTGTCACTTACAGGGACAGGAATAAATCTTCTTAGATGTTGGCTCAGAATCCTCATCTAAATGTCCTTGGCATTTGGGCTAGGTTTTTATCTTCTGGGTGATGTCATTTAGAATATGTTGTTTTTCTGACATTTAGTAATGTTGACAGAGGAGTTTTTAAAATTATAATGTATCTATTGCAAAGTCCTAAACACAGACGACTTCATATTCATGTAAAACAGATATTTTAATTTTCAGTTTTTAGGTGAGGAAACTGAGCACCAACTAAAGTGACTTTGCCCAAGTTAACCAAGGCAGAAATAATAGCAAAGTAGATCAGATAGTTGTGTGGCCTTGAGCAAGTCACTTATCTCTCTGTGCCTTCAGTTTCCTTGCCTATGAAAAGGGGCTAAGAATAGCAGCTACTTCATAGGTCTGTTGTAAGGACAGATTGAGTTAATGCTTGCAAACCACCTGGATCACTGCCTGGCACATAGTAAACATTATGCAAGTTTGCTTTTTAAAAATTACTGTTAAATTCAGCACAAACGAATTTCTGCAGGAGCCAGGATGGTTCAGAAAAAAAAAAAAAGAACAAACAAACAAAACATGGGCTTTGGAATCCTGGTTCTAACGCTGTCCTAGCTCAAGTTTCCTGTATAGAGCCTCTGGGGTTGCATAGTAGGGTTGAATAGGGGTGTTTATAATTCTAGAGGAGAAAAAAATGGGGGGGGGAAGAGAAGAGAGGCAGGAAAGAAGGCAAAGCAGTCATTTCCTGGCTGGCCATAGCTTCCCAGGAAAAGCAGCCAGTCACTCCATCACATAGAACATCTTCCAGATTGACTGTTTTGTATCAGTGTGCTCAGCACAGCCAAGGCCTGAAGGAGAGGGGAGAGGCATGCATCTGCCAGCAACTTAACCTGCCCTAGTATCACAGGCTGTGAGACTTGGTTTCCTGTACTCCTCTCACCCCCCTGACACACAACTCCTGAGGAAGCAAGAGAACATGTCCCCGGTGCAGCACTTTAACTGAATCCAAAAGCATCTGGATGAGCCAGTGCCTCCGAGGGTCTGGTCGGAGGTCAGTGGAGCCGCGTGCTGTACTGCATGCCATGGAAGCTGTGCCAAAGCCCTGCCCTCGCCCAGAAGGAGGTTGAGATGGTTGGTGGCTTTAGGGGAAGAAGTGAGAGCAGTCATGACTAGGGATCTTTACTGAGCAGAGGCCAGGAGGGCAGATGGGACCCAGCCCATCTGGTGGCCTACATACCAGAACCAGTCCCACCACTCACAACTGTGCAGCCTCAGTAAGCTCCCATGACCCCAGTGAGATTGTTGTGAGGATCGGAAGTAATACACGTAACATGCCTTTCAGTGCAGGCACTCAAGAAATGACACATCATATTTTCTTAACCATCAACATTTGAAATAGAGGTCAATTTCCTTCAGCATGTGAATAGATGTCAATTTCCTTTAACATCTGTATTTGACTCTGGAAGCAGTTTGAATTCAAAGATATGACTGAGATGAACTAGAAGCTGATACCACTGCAAAAAGGGAAATATTTAACTCTAGGACATATTAAAGGAAATTACTCAGAAAGCTCATGCCAGAGAACAAATGCCATGGATGTTTTTAAAAGGTCATCCAAAGAGGTAAAAGGACTTATGAAAAGTCATGAGAATCAAGAAATGATTTTCATGCCCCAAAACATGTGACTTATATCCTAATTCACTATTGGATCGTGAAACAGCTGTCTGGAAGGTTTTCCCTTCTGGAAACCATGATGTCTTATGGGATTTCTTTGTGCCTCCATGGCATAAAGCTGCCTTGGTTTTCTTGGGTTATTATTAAAAATGGCTGGGAGAGATCATTATTAGAAGTATCCTAATAACATACTTACTGGTTGAGATTAGCTAATGGCAGAAATTATGGAAATTGTAAGAGCTATGTAACCATTTTGCTTTATGTCATTATAGATGTGTTTTTGTTTGTTTGTTTGTTTGTTTTTAGCTAGGGGAAAAAAGAGAACATGAATTCAACTCTTATTCTGTGAGCACAGTGAGTCCAAAGTATTTAGCACCAGTCTGGACATCTCAGGGATAAAAGCAGCATCAGTGTTAGGCCAAGTGGAGCGTTTGATATAAAGCCAGGAAAGAAGGATAAGTAAGTGGAAGATTGCTGGGCTCTGGGCTCCCTGAGATCAGACTGGATGTGGAGCTCAGTGGAAGGACTGTGTTTGGGAATCAAACTTCTGACTCTTAGAACCATAGACGTAATAGCAAACTGGACTCACAGGTTATGGGCAGGAGAGCTGGCTGGGTGATTCCGCATCTTGGCATTTCCTTTTCTTGGCACAGGCACAGGTGGAAGGCAGAAGAGGAGCAGGCGCATGGCTTTTGGGTCAGCCAGAGCCAGGCTGAGAGGTGACTTACTGACTTTCTGACTCTTCACCTCTGTCACACTATCTCACTGTCTGCAAAGTGGGAATGATGACAGTACTCCTCATGAAGTTGCCGTGAGGATCATTTGACATGATGCATGAAAAGCCCTCAGCAAAAGCCTGGCACACAGGAAGCTTCACTAGCAGTTTGCTGTGTTAGCTGTGATTGCTTTGGCAGCCAATCTGTTTCTTACATGTTATACGCCTCTCAGGGGCTTTTCAACCAGAAGGCTTCTACATCTGAGTGTGTCTGCGGTATGTAAGGGAAATAATATCTCTTTGTGTCATTCACTGAATAACCTGCAGCTGACAGCTTTCTCTATGGATAGCTCACTGATTATGTCACTTAATCAACAAACGTGTTGAGCAGGTGCTCAGCTGGGTGTCTGTGGTGAATGCCCATGACTCTAACCCTCTTCCCCCAGGAGTGTCCCTGTCTAGTGGGAAGACAGGTGTGTCAGTGCATCAGCACATGATTGCAGCTCAGTGGACATGCTTCTTCACCTAAAGGTCATGAGGGTACAACCATGAACCTATGAAAATATATGCAAAATGCTGCATGTGAACCCATGCTCATTTATTTCTGGGGTTGTGGGTTCATAGATTTCATCAAAGTTGCAAAGGGTGCTGGACCTCAAAGGGAGCAGGAGCCACAATCGTGAGAAAAGTGACGAGCACTATGGGGATGCCAAGGAAGGATTGCATAACCAGCCAGGGACAGCAGGTTGGATGAGGCCAGGAAGACATGCAAAGAAAAGGAAGGACATTAGCTGGGTCTGGCTGGCTAATGCCTTCCATGATTGTTTTTGCAGAGGAAGGCTTACTGGTTTCTCTTATACTTAGGATAGTATAGTCCAGAAATTTCAGGACTGGTTGAATGGGAGAGACCCATTCTTAGAGTAGCCCAGCCAGAAAGACAGTTGCAAGATGGTACGTTAGTTTTGGCAGCTAAAAAAGAGATGAAAAGCAGGATAAACTCTGTTAAGATTATTTTTTCAGGAGTCCCCTTTTAATAGAATTAAAGATGACACTAGCAACCGAGATGATTTTTGCCTGTAGATGAGTATCCATGATCACATTTACTCCTCACAGCTTCCCAAGGGAGGAAGCACGAGTGGAACGTTTCATAGAGGGACACTGCAACCCTCGGACTGGTAGTTGCCCAGGTTACACTCATAGTAAGGGTAGAACAATCCTAGGTCATTTGATCTTTCCCTTATACCATTGACATTTCATTTTCTGTCCAAGGTACATAATCACCTTCCATTAATATTTGTGGAAGTCATGTTCCTTTTTATAAAAAGTCAAAGATCCAATTAAACATCAGAGGATATTTAAAATGTATTTTCTCAAAACATGTAGTCTGGAGTGTAAAATATGTTAATATCATTTACTTTATTGAAAGTCAGCTAAACTCAAAAGATATTTATCCAAGTCATATTATATTACTAGAGATTTAGTTTAGTACTTGAATCCACATTTATAATTTTTATATCTCAGAGAGCATCAAGTCAGTTCCAGAAATACAGTTGCTGTATGATGTGTTTTCGAAGGTTATATATTATGGATCCTTTAATTTTCATCATCGTGAAAAAATGGGAAAACAAGATATCCCCACAACTCAGTTTGGGTTTAAACTATCTAATCATGATTTTTTTTTTTTACATTCATACATTATAATATGATTTTTGGCTTAGGAATTCATTGCATTTATTTCTCTCAGTAAGTACAATAGCATCTAGAAAAAAATGAGGAAATTTTTGCATATTATGTTAGAAAGGAAGCAATAAGTAAATTGTAACTATGTTCACGGAGTGAATGTGGGTTTGTTGTTCTTTTAAAAATGGCTTTACTTTTTAGCAATGCATAGTGGCACATGCCTGTAGTCCTAGTTATTCTGGAGGCTGAGGCAGGAGGATCACTTGAGCTCAGGAGTTCAAGGCTGGATTGAGCTATGATCACACCACTGTACTCCAGCCTGGGCAAGAGAGCAAGAGCTTGACTTAAAAAAAGAAAAAAACAGTTTTATTTTAAGAGTATATGAAGCAAAGTGTAAAAGCCTCCCAGTGCTAATGTTTCCTTCCACCCATAGTCCCACCTCTGGATTCGTAGGTAGCTGGGCTTTGAAGTCAGATCAATCAAAGTTGATCACCAGCTTCATCACTTCCCAGCCGTGTGGCCCTGCCAAGTTTCCTACCTTCTCTAAGCTACTCATTAAAAATGCTGGTAACAATGGGACCCAGCTCCTAAAGTTATTGTGAAGATTAAATGAGATCATGATATTAATCTCTTTGTACGGTACCTTGCATGTAGTACAAATTCAGCAAATATTGGCTAATGTTCATATTTATGTTAATATCAATAATTATAGTTGATATTATTGTATTTTGGCTAAGGCAGTGTTTATCTATTTGTTATCTGAAAAGGAAAGTGTCTGCTTCTCTTTGATGTTCTACTTCCCAATCTTGTTGAAATTTGAGAATAGAAAATTCTCTGATTTCATCACTGAATAACTGGAGGCCATTAAATCTTCCCTGCAAAGATTTTCAGTTCTATAATTCAAAACGAGAAAAAAAAACCCTTATTTACTTTCCAGATACAAATGCAAACAGAAATAAAACACAGCTGCTCTTATCTCTCCATGGGCACCATCTCTTCTTGGTACTGAAAAAGATAATGATCTTGCAGTATAATTTTATAAGGAGGTAACAAAATCAATTACATTATCTCAAGTGTAAACACTGAAGCCCTTATCCAATTGCTGACTAATATAGGCTGTGCCTGTGGCAGCTGCTCACCCCCTATTATAGATTATTTTAGATGAAAGAAAACATTGACTGATAAATGAAGATTTGACAACATAGGAGCATAGATGGTTTTACAGCTTGATATTCAAGAATGAAACCAGCAATACAATGGTTGGATGAAAAGTCAGCACACAATGCCCATGGACACAAGTAAAGGTAAAGATGGACAAATGATTCATTGTCTATTATTAAATAGTAAAGTCTTTACAAAAGCATGAACAAATCTGCAAATGCTTTGGGTCCATTTCCACATGGTCTTATAAAATATTATAAACCATAAAAGTAAAAGGCTAAGAAGGAACTCAGGAAGCTGTTGAGATATGTCATTTTCATAATTGAAGTGACTGTGGGATTAGTATGATCCCTTCCAAGGTATGGTGACTAAAGTAGAGGACATCTCTTGTCACAGGACTTAAACTTCATATAAAAGATTAATTTAAATTTATAGACATTCAAGCCCATAAAATAAAAGTAATAATTATGGGCCTCTGTAACCAACTCCATAAGATTTTAGAGCCAGACAAAATCTGCTTTATAAACTCAACACTGACACAAGTTGAGTGACCTTGGACGATTGCTTAACTAAATCTCTCAGAATAATCATATCTACCATGTGGGGTCATTGTGAGTATTAAATAACATAACTGTGCTACAATTGTGCTTAGCATGTAATAAACACTTGATAAATGATAAGATGTTTTCTTTGTTTCATGTCTCACTCTTCAAGTTTTTCATAAGTGAATATGCTTCTTTTTTCTCTATCTGAAGTTGGATATTTATTTTAGCTTGATGCGTTAGCTCTGTAACACTGTATAGATTACTGAAGTCTTTGTATTTCTTAAAATTAACAGGCATTTTTAGGATCAGCACGTAGTTCAAAAGGAAGGTTATTTGGAGTAACCTTTGTCTTCACTATGTTAAGAAAGTTGACAAAGTTAATAAGTCTGTTTAATCAATAAAAAAATCTGAAGTCTTTAAAAATTAACAAGCTGCAATGATATGATGTAATTTCTTATCTGTTTTTCCTTGTCTCTTTTCCTCTAAATTTTTCATTACTTTGTATTTTGAGTAGAATAAAATCTGACACATTGTTAAGTGTTTGTTGAATGAAGAGGAAAGGACATACATATTTTGATTTTGACCAAAGGCAACGCTCCTCAATAGAGGCTGAATAGATCTTAATTAAATTATGTAGGTTAGAAAACATTCTGCTACCTGCTTCTCTTACTCACATGCAAAACTACTCTGATTAATTTCTTGGGCTAGGAAAAGGGTTAAAGTAATTAAATTATAAGGGAGGCTGAACACTTTTATGGCATCTTTTATCTGCAGTTAGGGTTTTCGTGTTGAAAGAACTCTAGAGATGAAATGCCTCAACCTCTTCAATTTATAGAGAGGAAACAAAGACCCTGGGAATGTAAATGGCTTCGTCTTGTGGTAACCGAGTTGCAGGAATTTATTTCCAATTCTTCCTATTAGGGTTTGCTCTTAAATGGACTTGCCCCAGGGTACTTATTTATATTAACTGTTCCATCTATTCCAAGGGCTTACATATCTACAAAGAATAGATAGCAAGGTAAAGATTGTGATTGAGAATATTGGGGTTTGGGTTAGAGAAACCTGAATTCCAGTCCCTTCTTCACCACTTACCAGCTGTGTGACCTTGGACAGATTGTTTAAAATATTGGTCAAGTTACTTAGTCTTTCTTTGCCTCAGTTTCCTTATCTATGAAGAGGGGATGACAAACTCCTGTCATGCTCAAAATAGAAATAACAAACCGTCACAGATTTATTATTAATGACAAATGAGACAATGTATGTAAACAATTATAACCAGCGAGGTGCATTCTAAACAATTAGTAACTATTAACTATTATAAATTAGAAGTGGGAGGGAACATTGAAGGGAAGAGATAGTCCTATACTTTGCTATAGTAGGCCACAAATTTGGCTCCAAGCTTTCTTACAGCCGACATACAGAAAGAAACATGATTGATTACATAGTTCCAGGGAACTTAGATATATTAATTTTATATATCTGGCCAAACCAGAACCTCCCTCCTTCACTCCCGTTTTTGAATTTCCAAACACAGTCTCTTTCTCCCAGATGTAACAGTACGGGTTTTAGAGACTCATTGAGTTATAATAAGGGCTGTATAAGTTTTCCTGAGACTTTCTTAGCATTCCCATGTAGCCACTTAGCTTTTTGGTAGCACTTGCAGGAGAGACCCAGATAAGTGTCTTCCCCGGGCAAATTTCATTCTCAAGAAGCCCAAGACCTTGGAGGAGGCCAGGGGTGAACTTTGGGTTATATGCCTCATTTCCCTCACTCATATCAGGTGTTCCTTAATCACAGGGGCCTGCCTTATTCACCTTCACATTTTCATTCATCACGTGGTGGATGCCCATTGTGATTTGCAGTTATAAATGAACATGTGCTGAAGAGTTACTGGTATGAGCGTCCTTCCGTTTTAGGGCCTGGTTTTAACAGAGAGATTATTTCTATATCAGGCAAAACAGATGTTTCATCCAACTCTGATGACAGTGTGCGAAGCTTGAATCTCAATATTTTACATGAAAAATAATATCCATGTGAACTCTTCTGCCCTGGGTACTGATGTGCAACGACTTGTGTTATTAAATATCAGAATGAAATAGAACTAGTTTTCTTTAAAGAAATAAAAAAAGGAGGGAAGTATAATTCTAGCACCTCAGATATCTTTCGGAATAGGTACGTTAATCAATTTCCTTTCAAGACACATACGTCATTATACCTCATGTAAAGTCATGGCCAAATTCTCATATCTCGAAAGGTAATATACACTTTGCTTGTGATATCACCTACAGAGAAAATGTAGAAAGATTATGCTATCATAAAAATATTTCTAAATCTGTATATTTCAATATGTGAAATACTCTAAATTTTCTTTAGGAGATATTTAGACTTGCTTATTTTACATTATATTCTTTCTTCAGCTGTATTTATTATAGCAAATAATCTATTTCTTTCTCTGAATAAGCTTTCCGAAACCAATCTCCCTTGAATTACTTATCCAAGTTAATAAAGTCAGATGAGAGAAATGTTGGCATTCAATGTGGTGTTTCTTTTTTTTTTTTTCTTTTTTACAATTGAGTACTCCGTTTTAATTTACAAGTTAAGAATCCTTTAAATGTTAAACAGGAACAACAACTAAAAGGTTGTTTTAGATAACTGAGTCTCACACAGAGCAGGCGGAATTGTTTCCATATGCTGTATCTAAGTCTGGATTCAAATTGTGGAATAGCATTTTATGTTATCAAAATACTAAGTCTTTGTAACCCTTTTCTTCTTTCCTAGCCCCTTTGCTTTTACTCTGTCCTAAGTTAACATGTCACTGAAAACCGAGTCACGGGTAAATACCTCTGCACTGCAGAAAATTGCTGCTGACATGAGTAATATCATAGAAAATCTGGACACGCGGGAACTCCACTTTGAGGGAGAGGAGGTAGAATACGACGTGTCTCCCAGCGATCCCAAGATACAGGAAGGTAAAGACGGATGATCTGAGCGGGGAAGAAAAGAGTTTGTCAGGGTTGCTTGGAAGAGCACAAATTTGAAGTAACCAGCAAATGATTGATTTTCCTTGCAGATGTAACACTGGGCTCAGATCATTTTGTAAGAGGCTTTCTTGTTTTAACACATGGTTCTTGAAAGAATGCCTGTAAAAGACAAGTTACGCTAATCAGATATTGCATTAACTTTATTTACTTATTTTTTAGTGTATATCCCTTTCTCTGCTGTTTATAACACTCAAGGATTTAAGGAGCCTAATATACAGACGTATCTCTCTGGCTGTCCAATAAAAGCACAAGTTTTGGAAGTGGAACGCTTCACATCTACAACAAGGGTCAGAGCATTTATGGACTCACCGTTTTTTCTTTTGTCAATATATGTGAATTACTACATAGCCTTTCATTTTCCTCCCTCCTAGCTATGACCATGTTTGTGGCTGTTTGTTTGTTTTTATTTATCTGTTATTTCCAAGTCATTGTCACCTGTCAAGGTTTTGCCTCCTTCCCACTTAATCTTCATTCTTATATTCCTCTTTCTTCATTCGAGCCAAAGCTCTTTCTTTTAAAAAGGCATGTAAGGCAAATTAACAATGTAATAAATTGCAAAGTGCCTCTCTTACTCTTCTTCTCTCCCTAGTTTTCTGTTTCATTTGGACTCTTGATGCGTATTTGTTCCACCTTGCATGGCAAGTATAAGTCAACAAGAATTTTAGCTTTCCTAATGTTTATTTAGAATGAAAATGTTGGTGCTCCCTGGCTCTTAAGAAAAAAAGCCAGGATACTGGATTGGCCAGTGCCATTACCCCAAAATACTGTTGAGAGAATTCTGCAGGCATACTCTGCCTCTCTGATTGGTTCCTAGAAAACCATCCTTTAGTCCTCATTCATGTGCTTTTTCATTGAACGCTGAAAAGGCTTTGGAGTAAAATGTCTTCAGCAATCAAATCCTTTGAAATGGATTGGACTAGAAGAAAGCTTTAGGGTAGCTCCTTTTCTCTGTTCCTGCCTGGATTTTGCAGTTGTTAAGTCTCCAGGGGAGGAAAATGGCTGCAGGGTGGTGACTTTTGTCCCTTCAGGCTAAGCTCTAGCCATGGCAGAGTAAGGCCACCATTGCCTCCTGCCTCAGGGGAAGCACAGATGCCTCAGGGCACAGCTTCGCCTTCCCTTCCTCCTTGTCTTTTGGAGGTGGCATGCGCTGCATCGCTTTCTGGGTGGTTTTGCCTCGTGCTGTGTCCCAGCTTACCTGCACATGTACTGACTTCCAGCCTGCACTCACTTGGGTGTCAGCCTCTGGTTTAGGCTTTCCCTGTAACTCGGGTCCATGTCTCCCTGATACACCACTGAGCTGAACTCACTCAGAAATGTCTCTAAGATGAGCTTTGTTTTCTTTTTTCACCTGCCAGCATTTAGATTGAAAGATAGTTAACATGTGGGGGTAAATGACAGACTCTAGAGCCAAACTGCATGATTTAATTCATCTTTGCCTTGTGATCTTGAACGAGTGACTTAACATCTCTGTTCCTGTTTCCTCTTCTGAATAAGGGGTATAACAGTGCTTACCTTATAGGCTTGTTATGAAGATTTAGTAATGATAATACATATGTATAATATTATACAAATGTACACTGTATACTCATTACCGCATTCACTTTCTCCACCCATGCCTCCTTAATACTGGTGGCTCCTCAGGGTGGGTGGGTGGTATAGACAAGGCTGGACCTTGGAATGTGTTTCACAGGAGAAGGAGAGAAGGCATGTCATGCCATTTCTGAAGAACAAAAACAGCCAAGATGGTGCATTTAGTATACAATACCTCTCACCCCTGCCAATTGCCTGGTTCACTGCTTGTATTTGTGGACTGGACCCCTGAAGACTCATTAGGGCCTTCTCTCATTGTCTCCTCCACCTAGTTCCTTGTTTCAGGTGTGTGTGTGCGTGGATGCACACACACACACGTATGTTGGAGGAATAGCATTTGTAGGAATCGTCTCGTGTGATCAAAAGTTTGTCTTATGTAATTCATCAAGTGAACATTTAGGGAATATTATTTCTGTAATTGGCTGCTTTTGAAAGAAATTTACTTAAGTACTTACATAAAATAAGTAGGCTGGACTTGAGTATACTTCCCTGTTACTAATTAAATATTGTTCACTGAAAGCTTTTGGAATTTTTGTTGTTATCTAAAATATCAAACATTTTTATGTATCACTGTAGGTACCAAGTATTAATCTTTACACTATTGAATTAACACATGGGGAATTTAAATGGCAAGTTAAGAGGAAATTCAAGCACTTTCAAGAATTTCACAGAGAGCTGCTCAAGTACAAAGCCTTTATCCGAATCCCCATTCCCACCAGAAGGTAACCATTTTGGAATTAATTATGCCAGTATACAAGTTGAATGGAAAGTGTATTTTGGCTGGGTGTGGTGGCTCACGCCTGTAATCTCACCACTTTGGGAGGCTGAGGCAGGAGGATCACTTGAGGCCATGAGTTTGAGACTAGCCTGGGTAACGTAGCAAGACCTCCTCTCTACAAAAAAAATGAAAAATTTAGCTGGATGCGGTGGCACGTGGTGGTAGCTAGTAGTTCTACCTACTCAGCTGCAACAGGGGGATTGCTTGAGCCCAAGAGTTTAAAACTACAGTGAGCATGATTGTACCACTGCACTCCATCCTGGGCAACAGAGCACACCCAGTCTCTAAAATAAATAAATAAAAAGTGTATTTAATTCACAGTATTGGCTAACTAGTCTATTGTTGGTAGATATTTTCAATTAAATAGTGTCTTAAAAATATGCCATCTCATGAAACATACATTAAAGTCATAGTCACAGAATAATCTAGTAAGTGTTTGCATTCTGTGTGTTTGTGTTTTAGACACACATTTAGGAGGCAAAACGTCAGAGAGGAGCCTCGAGAGATGCCCAGTTTGCCCCGTTCATCTGAAAACATGATAAGAGAAGAACAATTCCTTGGTAGAAGAGTACGTTGCTTCACTATTCTGTTGTTTTGAACCTAATTTTGCAGTGCTGTAGAAACACAGCATCTACTGAGGGGTGAAGTAGGCCTGGCTACAACTCCTCTCATCCACTCATCGATCCCCCGGGCTGGTTTAGCTTTTCTGGAACTAGTTAGGCAGTCCCTTCTTTCCCCAAGCCATACAATGCATTTTCTCAGAAGGGGAAGATCGTTCTTGGTTAGGACTTAACGTTATGAAGAAGCTGTTCTCCCGACTAGAACCTTTTTGAGCTTATTGTGAGTCAAAGATTGAACTCATTGTTGTGGATTTTGAGATCTACTCTTTTAAAATAATATATTTCCATACATAAGCTTCTGTGTTCGTAATAGCCCATCTTAAATATATGTAAAATCTCATTCCTAAACTATAGATGGAGCAGTTAGGGCCTGAGAAGAGTATGACGGAGTACAGACCGGCACAGCCCGGGGACAGAAAACTCCAGGGGAGAGGCACTTCTGCCTGCTTCCAAGATGGGTGCTGCAGAGTGTGGACGATTAATTTTTTTTTTTTACTAGAAAGTGAACAAGTGTTTGTTAATTTCTGTCAGTTCTGTTTGGTAATCTGAAACATTCATGTTCCAGAGGGAATGTTTGATTTCTCCTTTGTAGTTGTCATCTTGGCTAAAATCTCTGTAGGTATCTGGACCAAATATTTTCCAAGATACTTAGACATATACAATTATATAGTGTTGGTTTACTGTGTGCACATGTGTGAATTCAACTGAAAATGAAACTTAGTGATTAAGCAAAACCATGCTGAATTTTATATCATGGTCAATATGATTGACATCTGTTGCTCCAGTGCCCCAAGCCTATATCCCTCTACTCCCCATCTGCCTCCACACACAGTTTAGTATATTTAAAATCAGTACATTCTACTAGAAAGCCGTTTAACCTCTCTCCACTTTTTTTCCTGGAAAGCTGTTTAAACATTGTAGTGTATCTTTCAGTAAGTTCAGTGTTAGAATTGAAAAAAAAAATGAAAGTTTTTGGTAATATCAACAAATTCTTTAAAACAACTTATAGCAAGTCCTGCTATAATAGCTATGGAGGATTAAAAGACTATATAGCTCAGGGCTTGTCAGCAGTTTATAGAAGACCTAAGCATATGGAAAGTTAAAAAGTAAGAAGATATTTAAATAACAGTTCAAGAGAATTATGGAAATGACAGACTAATGCCATTCAGGATTCCTTGCTCCATGATTATATCATTAAATAATTGAATAACTTATACAAGTTAAGATGAAAATGATGATCTGATCATTGTCACTACTGTTTAATTTTTAAAAATAAATATGACCATGTTAACACTTACCTAAATTATTTGCATTACAGAAACAACTGGAAGATTACTTGACAAAGATACTAAAAATGCCCATGTATCGAAACTATCATGCCACAGTAAGTACTAGTCAGTGATTTGAGTTTGGAGTAATTTTCACTATAGTAAATTGTCAGCTAAATTTTGGATCATTTTATTAACACAAGTGATTGTATCCACATCTACATTCGTCCTTGAATTAAATTAAGTGAATACAAAGTTGATTTGACAGCAAGGTCCAGTTTACAATGGTGTGATGCTGTTTAAAAAAGTTGAATGAACTTAATATGTCTATAAAAATAGATTTAAATGAACTTGAAATGCTGCTATAAGCTAGATTATCTAGAAATCAGCCTTCTTCTCTTCTCAGGTTTCCAGGAAAATGCCAAAAAACATTTTTAGCTACAAAGAGTAACTGTTGAGTAGTAAGTGATGAAAACAGTTGAGGGGAGTTGAATGCCTAAAGATTTTGTGGTGGGTAGGGCGGTTGCCATCTGATTGGCTTGTCATGCCTGTTAAAGGCCTGTCTTTTCATTCCAAAGTGAGAAGCATGGGAAAAGCTAGGAAAGAAAAAACGCTTGAGGAATCCAAGTAAAGAGAGAAGAGGTGATGGGGCTTAGATGCAGCCACAGAAATTAAGCTTGGGTTATGCAGCTGGCAAGCAGGGAGGGAGTAGGTTTCCTAGTGTCAGCTAACAATTAGCTCTGAGCTGTTAAAGGTGGGGTGTTTTTAAAGGTTTAGCCTTCAATTATCCAGAGGTCTGGATAACTGAGAATGCACTGGTTTATTGGGTGTATGTATGCCTTTGTATGAATTGTATTGTTATGGGGCCGTGTGCATCTATATTATATGTGTGCAGAACTCAAGAGTTGGTGCAATTGTGATTTGGCCACTAGTTTAGAGAATGGCATCACATAAACACATAAAAAGAAAGAGGAAAGACCTTAGTGTATTTTGGAGAGGATTCAAGAGCAATTGGCTCTGTGAGTTTCTCAGAACAGGAGCTGCCTCGCTGCTGCCTTGCAACACACAGTTTGGAGTCTGGTCCAAATATACATCCAGCTGGTCCCAATTGCACACAGCTGACCTGAGTCTAGGTCACTACCTGCCTCCTGCAGCAGCTTGCACTGGGGCATTCGATGGACTTGAGGGAGCTTCTATGTCTTGGTAAACCTGGAGAAGGGTTTTCTGAGGAAAACAGGAATTCAGATTGCACCAGAGAATCTCAAGAGAAGGATGATGGGAGGCAGGGGTTTCTTTTCTTCTGGGACTCAGTAACTTGTATTGTTGAAATAACATAATGAATAAGGATACTACTACTATTGTTAATAAAAATGATACCTCCTGTTGTGTTGTCTGAAATCAGACAACAGACAATTATTTAAATGTGTATTAGTACCCATATGCAATAATTTTCCATTTCTTTTACTTTTCTGCCTGCCTGTGACTTTACTTTTACTATTTCTTTTGGCTTTAACAGTTCTTGGTGAGTTCATTCTTCTCTTTTTATGTACTTTTCTACATTTGGGATTCTACTATTGACTAAAGAATGTTTACGTTTAAAAAATGTTCATTTTAATACTTTTCTGGTCATAAAAATATTTTCAAAGTTAAGCCATGTTGTATTTAGAAATTCCAGAGTGACCTATAAACATTTCCTTTGGAAGGGAAAGCCTCATTAGCAACTGGCTGAGAAGATTCTCCCTCTTATTTTCTTTTTCTATTTTTTTCCTTTTTATTTTTTATTTTTTATTTTTTTTGAGACGGAGTCTCACTCTGTTGCCCAGGCTGGAGTGCAGTGGCATGACCTCGGCTCACTGCAACCTCCGCCTCCCAGGTTCAAGCAATTCCCCTTCCTCAACCTCCCAAGTAGCTGGGACTACAGGCGCCCGCCACTAAGCCCAGCTAATTTTTGTATTTTTTGTAGAGACAAGGTTTCACCATGTTGGCCAGGATGGTCTCGATCCCTTGACCTTGTGATCCGCCCACCTCGGTCTCCCAAAGTGCTGGGATTACAGGCGTAGCCACCGCACCCAGGCTCCCTTTCATTTTTGATGGTTACTGAGATTATTCTCTCCAACAGCTGAATTGTTCAATATGATTCAAGCACAGGATACAATTTGATATACATTAATTCTCTAACATTCTTTTTCTTTAAATGTAGTCTGGCCTAAAGACTAGATCTGTAGGCCTCTGCCTCATATTTGTGAAATGAGATTGGAATCTATGTGTTTTCTTCAATAATTGTGAGAAATATTAAAAAACTGTTTGTTAAAAATGCTTTACTGTCTGTAAAAAGCATATTAAAAATTATTTTAACATGTATATAATAAATTTACACTTTTATAAGTATAAAACAAACCTATTTTAAGTGAATTCAGGTCCTTAAGCAGATAGAATCATGGATCAGAGGTCAAGGGACTGAACAGGATATGTTCTTAATCTCTATAGGACCATCCAGATCTGTATTTGGAACAAGTGTGTTTAACAAATAGCTCAAGTGATTCTTATCATCAGGAGTTTGAGAACTAAACTAAAATGCTATGGTCAGCTTAGAAATGTCTTGGTAAAGTTAGACCACTTTAAAAAGTGGAGATAGGGCTGGGCATGGCGGCTCATGCCTACAATCCCAGCATTTTGGGAGGCTGAGGCAGGTAGATCACCTGAGGTCAGGAGTTCGAGACCAGCCTGGACAACATGATGAAACCTTGTCTCTACTAGAAATACAAAAATTAGCCAGGCGTGGTGATGGGCGCCTGTAATCCCAGCCACTTGGGAGACTGAGACAGAAAAATCGCTTGAACCTGGGAGGCAGAGGTTGCAGTGAGCCACGATTGTGCCACTGCACTCCAGCCTGGGCTACAGGGCAAGACTCTGCCTTTAAAAAAAAAAAAAAAAAAAAAGTGGAGATAAATTTATTATAAAGGTGTTTGTATAATAGGATTTTTGCCAAAGGAATTTGGTTTAGGGTTCTAAGCACTGACATTATTTTTCTTAAATGGCCTCTGAAATTAGACATGGACAGTTCTTTCCTCTCACTTTATAGTCATTGGTTGGGTTTGTGCTCAGACTTTTCTCCCATGATTATGAAGACTTGGTCTGATTTTAATTCTTTTTTTTTCCTTCTTACGCTTCTGCAAAACAGAGCATCCTAGTGTTTTAGTGTAGTCATCATCAGACAGTCCCCTCAGAGACTATGGGTGATTTGTTCAGTTTTCTTTGCTCATTTGTAAAATGAGGACAAATGTATTTCCCCTTTACTCTAAGCATAAATATGTAAAAAATACCAATATCTGAGTTGTGTAATAACATATAAAAAAATCTCAAACAGGAATTCCTTTTGTATTCTGAAATTGTATTAGTGCTGGCTGTGGTAGAGAACTCACTAGCTAGGCATTTTAATTAGTAACTGGAAAATGTTTATTTTCCAGGGAATTAAAATAAGAGGAATAAGGAGCAGTAAATGTACCTTTTTCATACGTGAGATTGAAATCTAGAAATGGAACAAACTGTACAATTTCCAAGAGAAGGGCCCTAAACTGATAGGATCATATCTCTACCTTGAAGTGAATCATTTAATTCATGTGACTCAGATTCCTTATCCCCAAGAAGATGATTAGCTTCAAATCTTGGATAAAACATGCCACAGATCAGTAATACTGTGTTCATCTCTCCCTTGTTTTGTAGAATGAGCTTTAACTTGAGGGGAAGAGTAGGTAAAGAATAAACATGCACGCAGTGTTTTCATTCCAACAGGGAAAAGCTGTACTAATTTGAACAGCTGCCTTTTCGAATTAAGGGAAATGTTTTCTTTCTTACGATTGAGTCTTAGCGTTTAGAAGGACTTTAGGCCTTTGTCCAGCCTCCCAGTTTCCTTCATAGATTACATGTCCTCTTTGTTCCCTGCCTTTCCTGGAGTACCTGAGTCTACAAGGAAATTGCCCAGCTCGATGCTCTTACCTTCCTTGTATCTGATAATTTTCCACCTGGCCATTTACTTGAGTTTTTGCTACCTGGGAAATAAAAGGAGCCTCTGAAAGTCACCCTTCTCTTACAATACAAGGATGGGTGGAAGGGGCAGTGTGTACGTGATTGCCAAGTGATTTTCAGGATTTTTTGTTACCCCTCGGGTTTGTTGTTTGTCTCTTGACATAGAAATATTTTTGCTTCTCTGTTTCTCTAACGTTTTTAGTATCCAATTGGTAGATCACGTTGGAATTTTTTACTTGGGACCACTTTCCACCTAGTGCCAAGAACATTATTGCATTGCAACATTATTTCAGTTGTATTCATATTTTACAAATTCCTTTGCCAAAAAACAAAGACAAAAAGGTATTGATTATACATTACTCAAAAGATCAATAGAATAAGCCCCGTGAAATACTGTTAGGCTAAATTGATCTTTAAATTCTTATTCCTGAGAATCGCTTGCCCAAATGGAGAATAGAATTCTTATCACTGAAGACGTACTAAGAAGTTTAGACAACATCATCTTTGTTAAATTTTAATTTTTATTAGTTAGGTTTGCCTCTCAGTTGACCCTGACACACTTACTTTCAATTTGATAACTCTATTAGAAAAACTTTTATTGCCAGATATGTTCTTTTCTATATAATAGGCCTGGTTCCTTCTTAAAATCTCTCTCCAGTCAAACTTTACTAAGCCATTAGGATAAATTAAATTTCATATTAATGTGTAACTTTCAATTTTCTACATTATTAATGTGTGCTTATCTACTTGGCTGAGACTCTTTACACTTAGCAGTTTTGTTGTGATACTCCAAAAGTTACGATTTCTGAATGATTTCGGAGAATATTTCTGTTGTCAGCTATTTGATGATAACAGCTATGTAAATAAGAACTTTTTTTCTTATTTAGATTAGTGGCTTCATAGTCTTCAAATGTAAAGTAGGACTGACATTATTTGTCTGCTCGCTAGAGATAAAAGTTATGACTTAGGATTTTAAAATATTTTGGATTTTATGGCTGGCAATCTGTGAGTCATTTCCAATAACCCATAGGTTACTACATTTTCCAATTAAGAAGCGTTTTCACAAACCAGATAAAAATGCATGATACTGAGTGAATCACTGTTTTATATAAGAAATGAAATGTAAAGACCTTGAGGTGTTTTTGTTTTTGTTTTTGTTTTTGTTTGAGACAGTCCCACCGTGTTGCCCAGGCTGGAGCGCAGGGGCACGATCTCCGCTCACTGCAAACTCGCCTCCCGGGTTCGAGTGATTCTCCTGCCTCAGCCTCTGCCTCCTGAGTAGCTGGAATTACAGGCATGCACCACCACACTCGGCTAATTTTTGTACTTTTAGTAGAGATGGGGTTTTGCCATGTTGGCCAGGCTGGTCTTGAACTATTGACCTCAAGTGATCCACCCACCTTGGCCTTCCAAAATGCCAGGATTACAGGCGTGAGCCAGTATGCCTGGGTGAGACCTTGACTTTTTAAATTCTCAATTTAAAAAATGCTGTATGAAGATACCTTTGACTTAGGATTTTAAAACGATAAGTCTTTTTGAATTTTAAAGACTATTTTCTGCAAATAACCCCAAGAAAAGAGAAAAATGCAAGCATTTAAATTAACCTTACAAGGATAGAAAGTCTTGAGATATTTGTAATTTTTTTTTTTTTTTTTAACAAGAGTAGTGTTAGATGTGTCCAATCACATATAAAACTGTCATGGAAAACTTTTGTTTTGTTAATCCCATTTACAAACCTAGATCAAATGCCCCTGCCTCTGTGATGATGTCATGTCAGCTAGGAGGTGGTTGCCCTCCACTGCTCTATAACTCTGTAACTACTTTCACATGCATCTAGGGTGGTTCATCCCACAGAACTTCATTGAGGGGAGTGTTTTCTATATTTGGTCTCCCATCTGCTTCCTAATGCTGGGAGAGTATCCTTTTAGTCTCTGTTGTCTATCAAGGCTGTTATTGACATGGTGTAAGGAACTGAACTTATTCTTTGTCACGTTTTTAAAAAATCTGCAAATCTGCATATGCTAACCATTACATAATGTTGATTTGTTTTTCCCTCTATGCCTCCACATTTACATCTGGCTCTCACCTACCTAGAATACGCAAGGAATGCAATTTGAGTTAGATAAATGTTGAATGACTTTTGGCTTTTGCAGCTTAGTTTTGAGGGCGCTGACTTTGGTCTGACTTCATAATGAGTTAATCATACTGAGGTAATCCCTTCTTAACTGTGTCATCTTGGACAACTTACTTGACTTCTCTAAAACAGAGGCCTGCAAACTAGGGCCCGTGGACCAAATCCTCCCCATTGCCCATTGCCTGTTTTTGTATGTTCTGTGAACTAAGAATAGTTTTTATATTTTTAAGTGGTTGAAAAAATCAAATGAATAATAATACTTTGTGACACATAAAAATTAGATTATCTTCATGTTTTATATCCATATATAAGGTTTTATTGGAACACAACCACAGTTATTCATTTATATATGTGTCTATGGCTATTTCCGTGCTACAACAGCAGAGTAACTGCAAAATGAAATGTATGCCCACAAAGCCCAAAATATTTACTGTCTGGCTGTTTGTGGAAAATATTTGCTTATGCCTACTCTAAACCTCAGTTTCCTCTTCTGTACAATGGGAAATATAGCACCTGCTTCAAAGGGGTTTGAGATAATGCATGAAAAATGGTTAGCATAACACCAACACATAGCACTCAGTAAGCACAGCCACAGTTGTTGTTATAATATTTACAGTTTTTAACCTTCCAATACAGTGAAGGTGGGCCTAAAATTCTCTTCCTCTTCAACTCATTAAAAATCATTCTTTTTGTTATGCCTGATGTTCAAAGCCCTCCCCACTCTCTTTTCAGCCTGTTTAATTTTTCATTTTTTCCTTCATTTTACTCACTGTAACCCAACTGTACATCCTATAACCTTTTTGGACCTTCTGTTCTAGCCCCCCATTCATCTCCCATTTCCGTGTGCCCAAATCGTGTCCATCTTCCAGGTCCTGCACCAGTATCACTCGCTTCTCACATTCTTTTATTGTTTGAGTGTACACTGTGCCACACAATATCCACCCTGCGCAACAAAAACAAACATGAAAGAATATTGGGAATAGACTCTCTCTCTCTCCAAGCTTCTTGAGCATTTTATCTCTGTATCTTAGGGCACACATCACTCTTTTGAGATTTAGAAGATCTAGTAGGGTGTGTCTTCATTATTTATATACTTCTAATCTGCACTCTTTTAGGGCAATGCCATTATTATTGATCTCTGTAGTCTGTGGAACACACCAAACAGTATTTACACACAGCTATACCTAATACATGTTTTTTAATGCATAAATTTGAATTGTTTTGCTTGCTAAAGATGGATTTTTTTGCCTCTTTTCAGACAGAGTTTCTTGATATAAGCCAGCTATCTTTCATCCGTGATTTGGGACCAAAGGGCATGTAAGTTGCAATAAACCTTGAAAGAGAAGTATGAAAAGTTGATATGCATTAACACTTAATATAGCAGCATGCCATGGTGATGGAGTCCTCCTGGCTTTACTGCTAGCTTCTCTTCTCCCCAGTAGAGTTAAAGCAACTGATGGAATTACTCATACAAATCAGAGCATCTCCCGTGATAAACAATGGTAGCAACTGCTCCACTGTCTTTGTCATGTGCTTACAGCACAGATTCTTTCTAACCCAACAGTGGAAGTGTCCAATACCTATAGCAAGTATGATGTGTAGGAGAATACATTAAAAATCAAGTATATAAGATCTCCTTTTATAATCCCTTATAAAGTTAAATGTTTATACTCATTTTGATGATTGCTTTAAAATAATACTATGTAAAATATATGTTGTATAACCAGATGGAAGTTTATGATTTTCCTTCACAATATTAGAGCTTGAAAACATAAAGAGCTTAACTTTCAAGCTCTAGTTAAGAGCGTTGTTGATAGTTGTTTCAAAAAGTTTTTTTTTTTAAGTTTAGCCTTTGTTATTGCTTTTTCTTGTCACATTTTTCAGAATTAAGATATTGTTTTCAAAACTAGTAGCTGTGCTCTGCTTCCTTTGGCATGGCTCAATTAGCTCAACTAGTTTGTTAGTTTGCTAGAACTGTGTGTGAAGAGACACAGGGATGTCCTGGAATCTGTGTGTGAGATGCACCATGGTCTCAACAGCAGGTGAAGCATCCCTGTGCAGGCATGTGGAAATGCATGGAGTCTTTTTTTAGTTTGTCACAGTGTCACAATGTTGAGGAGGGAACACTCAACATTTAGAGCCAGGAGACAGAATGCTTAAGGTCTTGTGTAGTGCACAACAGAATCACAACGCCCTGAATGCTGAAGGGGCTATATCTCACCAGTATGTCTTAGGGTTCATCTGTAGAGTACCCAGCCTAACAATTAGGGTACTGAGCTAGTTGAGAGCGAGGAGGAGAGAGTAGGGAGGAAAGTCGTGTGAGAATGAGATGGTTTATTTAGTCCCATGTTGGGAGGCTATACAAGCTAAGTGGGAGCAGGAAATTTGAAGGTGATGGGTTAATTTTATGTCTATTTCAGAGAAGGTATGATAATGAAAAGATCTGGAGGACACAGAATACCAGGCTTGAATTGCTGTGGTCAGGGAAGAGCCTGCTACAGATGGTCAAAAAGGTAGGAATTAGTAAGTTTTGTGTGTTTGTTTGTTTTAATACACTGGGTATTTGGGTTAGTTTTACATACCAGTTTTAAATTATAAATCCTTTAAAAGTCATGACAGAAGAAATTTTTAGTTATATTTTAAAATCCAAGTTCCAGCATTCATTTAAATATTCTACCCAAAGCTGAACTTGTAGGCTAAGTGTACAAATTATATTCATGAAAACCCAAGGACACAGAAGGCACAAATTGGCCAGCCAAAGAAGATGTACAAATGGCTAGTAAGTATACAAAAAGATGCTCAACATTACTAGTCATTATGGAAATGTAAATCAAATCCACAGTGAGATACAATTTCACACCGTTAGGATGGCTATAATGAAAGGGATGGACAATAACAAATGGTGGTGAGGGTGTAGAGAAACTGGAATATTTTCTGTAGAGAAACCTCAGATATTGCTAATGGAAATGTAAAATGGTGCAGCCACTTTGGAAAACAGTCTGGCAGTTCTTTAAACTGTTAAACGTAGTTTCCACATGTCCCAGCAATTCCAGGGATTCACCTAGGAGAACTGAAAAAAATATGTCTACACTAAAACTTTTCCATAGCAGTATTATAATAGCAGTATTATGGATAATAGCCTTACAAGTGGAAACAATTCAAATGTTCATCAATTGATGAATGAATAAACAAAAATGTGATATTCCCATACAGTGGAATATTATCCAGCCATAAAAGGAATAAATAACATCAAGTTAAAAACCTTCTGCACAGCAAAGGAAACAATCAACAAAGTGAAGAGATAAACCACAAAATGGGAGAAAATACCTACAAACTACCTGTGTAATAAGGGATTAAGAACCAGAAAGAACTCTACAGGAAAAAAAAAATCTGATTTTAAAATAATCTGATTTAAAAATAGGCAAAAGATCTGAATATACATTTCTTGAAAGAAGACATACAAATGGCAAACTGGTGTATGAAAAGGTGCTCAATATCATTGATCATCAGAGAAATGCAAATGAAAACCACAATGAGATATCATCCACTCCAGTTAAAATGGCTTTTATCCAAAAGACAGGCAGTAACAAATGCTGGTGAGGATATGGAGAAAGGGGAACCATCATACACTGTTGATGGGCATGTAAATTAGTGCAACCACTATGGAGAACAGTTTGAGGTTCCTCAAAAACCTCAAAATACAGCTACCATATGATCTAGCAATTCCACTTCTAGGTATATACCCAAAAGAAGGAAATCAGTATATCGAAGATATATCTGCACTTCCATCTTTGTTGCAGCACTATTCACAACAGCCAAGATTTGGAAGCAACTCAGGTGTTCATCAACAGATGAATGGATAAAGAAAATGTGGTACATATACACAATGGAGTACTATCCAGCCATAGAAAAGAATGAGATCCTGTCATTTGCAACAACATGGATGGATCTAGAGGTCATTATGTTAAGTTAAATAAGCCAGGCACAGAAAGACAATCTTTGCATGTTCTCAGTTACTAGTGGGAGCTAAAAATTAAAACAATTGAACTCATGGAGATTTTATCAGAGGCTGGGGGAAAGGCAGCATGGAGGCGGGTAGTGGGGATGGTTAAGGGATACAAACAAATGGGATAATTAAGATCTAGTATTTGATAGCACAACAGGTGACTATAGTCAATACTAGTTTAATTGTATGTTTTAAAATAACTAAAAGTATAACTGAATTGTTTGTAACATAAAGGATAATGCTTGAGGTGATGGATACCCCATTTATCCTGATGTGATTATTACACATTGTATGCTTGTATCAAAGTATGTCATATACCCCATAAATATATAGACCTACTAGGTACCCACAGAAATGAAAAATAAATAAAAAAAAGAAAAGAAATGAAGACCACTGATGGTCATGGAGTTTCTTTATGGGGTGATGAAAATATTCTGACATAAGATGGTAGTGACGGTTGCACAACTTTGTGAATATGCTAAAAACCTTTGCATTGTAAACTTTTAAAAGGTAAGTTTTATGATATGTGAATTCATCTGAATAAAAATTTAAAATTAAATGAAAAAGCATATGAAGTTCTGATACATACTATAATGTCGATGAACCTTGAAAACATGGTAAATGAAAAAATCCAGATACAGAAAGGCACATATTATATGATTCTTATTTATATGAAATATTCAGAATAGACAAATCTGTAGAGACAGAAGTAGATAAAGGGTTTGTTTCCAGGGAATGGGGAGGAGGTTGCTTTGTATTAATTTGATACTAGTATGGGGTTTCTTTTTGGGCCAATGAAAATATTTTGGAACTAGATAGTGGTGACGGTTATACAACTTTGTGAATATGCTAAACATCAAACTAAACTGTACACTTTAAAAAATACTTAAGTAAAATTGTGCAGACTTCAGGGATGGTAATTTTAGACTTACATTTGTGAAAAATGTTTATCATGGTAAGTGTAATATAGACAGAAAACTTTATTTTATGTCTTATGTCTTACCAATTAAAAACTCCTTGAGGAACAATATTTTCATCTGATTCTTATCTGTATCCCCCAAGTTTGGCAAATAATAGACAAAAACTGTTGCAATAACAATGTACTGGGGTTTTGAAAAACTATTACAACACTTAAGAAATCAGTTATAAATATTTTATCTGTATATATAATATTTCCCCCAAATTGAAAATGATAAATGTGGAATTGAGCTATGTGTATATTCAAAATGTATAAAATTAATACTGGCATCTACCTTTACACATATCAATTTCAGATATACTCCCAACAAAAAAATACCATTAAGTTGGGCCTTTACTTTGTGGACTTTGAAAGGACAGAAGAAATTATAAGGAAAAGATCAGAAGATTAAAGAAAATTGAAAATTTTTGTAAAGGAAAAAAGTTTTACTAAAATAAAAAGGGAAATAATATACTAAAAAATGTATTTGCTTTCAAATACACTTCTCTAACTTCTAGAAACTTGGGGATTCCTTCTGACCATTCCTCCCTAGTAATTAAGTGCCCAAATCAGCTGCTACATACCAACCACAGTTTTCAGACTGTAACCTTAAGCATTTGTGATTCTTTGACCAAAGATTCTGGAGGCTGTCAGAACCCATCTGTCTGTGTGCACAGCAGTCTGGGAAGTGTCAGCAGCTCCCCGGAGCAGCCATCAGCCAAGAACTGATCAGAGTCCAGCCCCTGCTCCTCAGGTGGGGTGATTCTGCAGCATTCTCTACACTGTGTCCCAGCGTTCCTCAGCTGGGTTACGGCACAGTTGCTCACAATAAAACGCATGAAAATCCACTCTGTGTGGCTTCCTTCCTTGCTCTTTCTTTCTATCCTTCCCTAATGGTGCTTCCTGGTGCCCCCTTATTAAACTCGTTTGTATACATCCGTATCTCAGAGTTTACTTCTGGGACAACTCAACCAACCGAAGGCATCAGCTCAAGGAATGGAAGCCATGGTCTGGTTTATTCAGTCATTTATCGAGTGCCTAATGTATGCCAGATTGTGACATACTCTTGTGAAAAAGTAGTGAACAAGATGAAGTCTCTGCCCTCATGGAGTTCTATTAGAGGGGAAATGCAGGCACTAAGCTGACAATTAATGTAAATTGTATAAATTCAGGTAGCGATGAGAGCTTTAAAGGGGAAAAATGTTCTGTGAGGGATCTGGGGATTAGAGAGGGTGACTTTAGCTCTGGGAGTCAAGGAAAGGCTCCCTGAAAAACTGACATTTGGATTTAACCCTTATGAGAAGCAGCAGCTAGGAAAGGTGAGGGAAATACTTTGTTACATAGAAGAAATATGCCCCCTCTTTTTAAACTTTGGATTACATTTATTATTATTATTATTATACTTTAAGTTCTAGGGTACATGTGCACAACGTGCAGGTTTGTTACATATGTATACATGTGCCATGTTGGTGTGCTGCACCCATTAACTCGTCACTTACATTAGGTATATCTCCTAATACTATTCCTCCCCCTTACCCCCTCCCCACAATAGGACCCGGTGTGTGATGATCCTTCACACACCAGGAAGGATCCTTTGTCCAGTTGTTCTCATTGTTCACTTCCCACCTCTGAGTGAGAACATGCGGTGTTTGGTTTTCTGTTCTTGTGATAGTTTGCTAAGAAAACTATCAAGAAAATGCCAATAATCAAGAAACTATTAAGAAAATGCCACATTTTCTTAATCCAGTCTGTCACTGATGGACATTTGGGTTGGTTCCAAGTCTTTGCTACTGTGAATAGTGCCACAATAAACATACGTGTGCATGTGTCTTTATAGCAGCATGATTTATAATCCTTTGGGTATATCCCTAGTAATGGGATGGCTGGGTCAAATGGTATTTCTAGTTCTAGATCCTTGAGGAATCGCCACACTGTTTTCCACAATGATTGAACTAGTTTACATAATAAGTCAATGAGGACAATCTAAAAAGATACGATCCTCCCTGGAATGAAATGTATCATCACTGTAAATTGTGTACATCTTTCTGTGAAGATTAAAGCCCTGGTTCCATATTAATAATAAGTATTCTCTGAGTCACATTTTTGGGATTTAAAATACCAGAAAGCATATATAGAGGATAACATATAGTTGACAAAATTAGTTTAGAAAGTTTCTCACAGTCACAGGCTTTTTTTTTTTTTTTTTTTTTGGAGACAGGGTCTCACCTTGTCACCAAGGCTGGAGTGCAGTGGTACAATCTCCAATCTCGGCTCACTGCAGCCTCAACCTCCTGAGCTCAAGCAATCCTCCCACCTCAGCCCCCCAGGTAGCAGGGATACAGGTGCGTACCACCACACCTGGCTAATTTTTGTATTTTTCTGTAAAGATGGGGTTTTGCCATCTTGCCCAGGCTGATCTTGAACTCCTGAGCTCAAGTGATCTGCCCACCTTGGCCTTCCAAAGTGCTAGGATTACTGGTGGGAGTCACAGCACCTGGCCAAGACCACTATTTTATTAATGTCTAAATGAGACTTACTTTTAAAGGTGATACTCCTTCATAACTTTTTTTTACTTGTACCCATAAAAATACATTCTGATCACTTTTTAATGTATTCTGTGACAAATTGTAGTAAGGCAAACAAGGAAATTGAACTTTCAATCAGGTCTCATAATGACCTTGTCTGAGAGGTAAGTTTAAAAAAAGACAAACAGAGAAAACATTTCTTCCTACAATGTAGAACATCTGCTTCAACAGCACATTTATTGAGCAACTTCTCTGCACCTGGTAGGAAGTTAACTTTCTTATCTCAAATAATGTCTTAAGAAAAAGAGATACATAGATGTTAAGAAATAAATTTAGCATGTATTATGGTGGTACAAAAGTAATTGTGGTTTTCGCCATTATTTTTAATTTCTTAGCACTTTCTTACTTAGTGTTTACTTTAGTGAACTCTGAGCTGTACCAATAATTAAAATTTTTAGACAGTGATAGTGTCTACACGGTTTTATTTACTCTCTGGAATCCATTCATCCAGCCATTCTTTAGGTGAGTTGGTGGCCTTGCCTGAAAGCTTGCTCTGGGCTGCTAGAAGATAATGCTAGCCATTGGGCAGATAGTAGTAGACGCGATAGGCACATTCCCTGTTCCCAGGGATCTTACGCTGTACTGTAGGAGACAGACAATAAACAAGAAGACAAATACTTCCAGATGTGCAACAAAGAAGCTAAAGCAGGACATGATGGAGTAGAGTTGGGGTGATGAGGCAGGGATGATGGAGAATAGCTTTTTTTGGATCCAGTAGACTGCCTGTAGAAGGATTTTTAAGGAGAAGTTTGATTGACAAGAGACTGTCCATGGAATTGTCTAGAAGAAAGTTTTTAGACAGAGGAACAGCAACAACAGAGCCCAAAGAAGAAACCTGGCAAGTCTAAAGAAGACCCAACATTGACCAACATTGTGGGAGACAACAGTAGGAGATGAGGCTGAGAAGGGGAGGGCTGGCTCAAGTGGGCTTATCTGCATTTTAATGCCATGACAAGTAGTAACACAGGCAGAAAGTATCTTTTTAAAACAGACCATAATCTCACATGGTTTAGAACAAGGTTAGTTATAATAGTTCGCATGTATTGGGGCCAGGCACTGTGCTAAGTATGTGCATGAGTTATCTCAGTTAATCCTTCATGAATACGTGAGTTATCTCAGTTAATCCTTCATGAATACTTATGAACTTGATGTTACTTGATGTTAGGTCCTCATGTTATAGGTCTTATGTTGTCCTCATGTTATAGATTTCGACATCATGCTCAATCACTGAAGTTCGCACAAGCAGTGAGTGGCAGATAGAATTGGAGCCCAGGGAGGCTGACTTCAGGGCAGGCACTTGATCCCTGTGCAGATGGTGCTAACTCCTAGAAGGCTGGTTGATAGATGTATTTCTTGATATATATATATTCCTGAGAAAGAAAAAAAAAATCTTGTTGAGGTGTTTTGCATCTATGTTCATAAAAGATATTGGCCTGAAGTCTTCTCTTTTGTGTTGTGTCTCTGTCAGGTTTTGGTGTTAGGATGCTGCTGGCCTCATAGAATGAGTTGGGTAGGAGTTCTTCCTCCTCAATTGTTTGGAATAGTTTCAGTAGGAATGGTACTAGCTCTTCTTTGTATATCTTGTAGAATTTGGCTGTGAATCGCCTGATCCTGGGCTTTTTGTTTTTGTATTTTGGTTGGTAGCCTATTTGTTACTGATTCTAATTCAGAGCTGATTATTGGTCCACTCAAGGATTCCGTTTCTTCCTGGTTCAGTCTTGAGGGGGATGTATGTGTGCAGGAATTTATCTGTTTCTTGTAGGTTTTTTAGTTTTTGTGCATGGAGTTGTTCATAGTAGTCTCTGACAGTTATTTGTATTTCTGTGGGATCAATGGCAATGTCCTCTTTGTCATTTCTAATAGTTTTATTTGGATCTTCTCTCTTTTCTTCTTTATCAGTCTGGTTTTGATTTATCTTAGTAATTTTTTGAAAGAACCAACTCCTAGATTTGTTCATCTTTTATATGGTTTTTTATATCTCAGTCTCCTTCAAACCACAATCCAACAGCACATCAAAAAGCTAATCTACCATGATCAAGTAGACTTTATCCTCAGGTTACAAAGTTGGTTCAACATATGCAAATTGATAAATTTGATTCATCACATAAACAGAACAAAAGGTAAAAACTACATGATTATCTCAATAGATGCAGGAAAGGCTTTTGATAAAATTCAACATCCCTTCATTTTAACAACCCTCAATAAACTATGCATTGAAGGAACATACTTCAAAAATAATAAGAGCCATATATGACAAACCCACCGTCAACATCATACTGACTGGATGAGCTGGAAGCATTCCTCTTGAAAATTGGCCCAAGACAAGGATGCCCTGTGTCACCATTCCTATTCAACATAGTATTGGAAGTCCTGGCCAGAGCAATGAGGCAAGAGAAAGAAATAAAAGGCATCCAAATAGGAAAAGAGGAAGAGAAACTATTCTCGTTTGTAGATGACATGATTCTGTATCTAGAAAACTCCATAGTCTTTTCCCAAAAGCTCCTTGAGCTGATAAACATCTTCGGCAATGTTTCAGGATACAAAATCAATGTAGAAAAATCATTAGCATTCCTATACACCAACAACAATCAAGCCAATTGTGAATGGGATTGCTTTCCAATCAAATCAGGAAGGAAATCCCATTCACAATTGCCACAAAAAGAATAAAATACCTAGGAATACAGCTAACTAGGGAGGTGAAAGATCTCTACAATGAGAATTACAAAATACTGCTCAAAGAAATCAGAGGTGACACAAACAAATGGAAAAATATTCCATGTTTATGGATAGGAAGAAACAATATCATTAAAATGACCATACTGCCCAAAGCAATCTACAGATTCAATGCTATTCCTATCAAACTACCTATAACATTCTTCACAAAACTAGAAAAAACTATTTTAAAATTCAAATGGAACCAACAAAGAGCCTGAATAGCCAAGGCAATGCCAAGCAAAAAGAACAAAGCTGGAGACATGATGTTACGTGACTCCAAACTACACTACAGGGCAACAGTAACCAATACAGTACAGTACTGGTACGAAAACAGACATATAGACCAATGGAACAGAATTAGAGAGCCCAGAAATAATACTGCACACCTACAACCATCTGATCTTCAACAAAGCTGACAAAAACAAGCAATGGGAAAAGGACTTCATCCTTAATAAATGATGCTGGGGTAACTGGCTAGCCATATGCAGAAGATTGAAACTGGACCCCTTCCTTAGGCCATATACAAAATGCAATGCAAGTTAGACTAGAAACTTAAACGTAAAACCTAAAACTGTAAAAACCCTGGAAGACAACCTAGGAAAAACCATGCTGGACATAGGAACTGGCAAAGATTTCATGATGAAGACACCAAAAGTAATTGCAACAAAATCAAAAATTGACAAATAGGATCTAATTAAACTAAAGAACTTCTGCGCAGCAAAAGAATTTATCAACAGAGTAGACAGACAACCTACAGAATGCAAGAAAATATTTGCAAACTGTGCTTCTGACAAAGATCTAATAGCCAGTATCTATAAGGAATTTAAACAAATTTACAAGCAAAACCAAACAATTCCATTAAAAAGTGGGCAATGGACATGAACAAACACTTTTCAAAAGAAGACATACATGTGGCCAAGAAACATTTGAAAAAATACTTAACATCACTGATCATTAGAGCAATGAAATCAAAACCACAATGAGATATCATCTCACACCAGTCAGAATGGCTATCAAAAAACAAACAAAAAAACAGATGCTGACGAGGTTGCAGAAAAAAGGAAATGCTTATATGCTGCTGGTTGGAGCATAAATTAGTTCAGCCATTGTGGAAAACAGTGTGATGATTCCCCAAAGAACTGAAAATAGTATTACCATTCGACCCAGCAGTTCCATTATTGGGTATATACCCAGAGGACTATAAATCATTCTACCGTAAAGACACATGCACGTGTATTTTCACTGCAGCACAATTTACAATAGCAAAGACATGGAATCAACCTAAATGCCCATCCATGGTAGACTGGATAAAGAAAATGTAGTACATCTACAACACAGCATATGAAATCATGTACTTTGCAGCAATGTGGATGGAGCTGGAGGCCATTGTCCTTAGCAAACTAACACAGGAACAGGAAACCCAATACCACATGTTCTCACTTATAACTGGGAGCTAAATAACGAGAACTCATGGACACAAAGAGGGCAACAACAGATACTAGGGCCTACTTGAGGGTGGCGGGTGGGAGGAGGGAAAGAATCAGAAAAAAAAAATGCCTGTCAAATACTATGCTTAGTACCTGGGTGACGAAGCAATCTGTACACTAAACCCCTGTGACACAAGTTTACCTATTTAACAAACCTGTAACTGTACCTCTGAGTCTAAAGTAAAAGTTAAAAGAAAAAAATATATCTATTGACAAAAAAGAAAAAGGGAAGAAATCAGAGGAGTTTTTATGAATGGCATAATTAAGAAGAGCTTTCAATAAAAGCCAAGCATCAAATTACCCTAATATCTAATGACTGGTAAAAAGAACAACTACAAGACACCAATGAAAAAAAATTGAAGAGGATCAGAAGAATTAATACTGTTAAAATGACCATACCATCCAAAGCAATCTACAGATTAAATGCAACCCGATCAAAATACTAATGACATTTTCACAGAAATAGAAAAAACAATCCTAAAACTCATATAAAACCACAAAAGACCCTGAGCAGTCAAAGCAATCCTGAGCAAAACAACAACAAAAAAACAAACCAAAGCTAGAGGCATCACACTACCTGGCTTCAAAACATATTCCAAAGCTATAGTAACCAAAACAGTATGATACTGGTATAAAACAGACACACGACTAGTAGGACAGAATAGAGAACTCAGAAATTAATCCATGTATCTATAGCCTACTGATTTTTCCAAAGGCATCAAAAACATTCTGTGGGGAAAGTGCACACTCTTCAGTAAACAGTGCTGGGAAAACTGGGTTACCCTTTGATATCATAGCCTTGGTATTTGTCTTGAGGAGCATTATAAGAACTCTTATAAAATGTATAATTTCTATATTTGCTTTGAAAATTGTTATCGGGAATATTATTCATTATGTTGTTCAGTTGTCTTATGTCAGGTCCCAAATGAGAAACTTTGTTTGGAATTTAGTTTTGGAGGAAATCCACTTATTTCTTTAATTTATTCATTTGACAAGAAAAACCAGGAAGCTTATACCCACATGAGTGTGTCATCTCTGTAATTATATTTACCTTTGTGGTTAGGTATTTTAGGTATTTACTTTCTGTGACCTTGACATTTTTCCTTTTTTGAGCTATACCACATATGTTCTTTGCTGTAAGTTATCCTAAATCCATTCTATGCCCTTTTATTAGAAAGGAGATAGCTTATGTATTAAAAAACAAATTAATGAAATGAAACTATGTGGAAATCAATGTAGGTTTGTCTACATTAAATTCCAAGTTACAAAGCCATTAAAACATAATGCAATTCCCAGTTTCAGTAGAGATTTATTATAGATATATTTTAAATACTGAGTTCCCATGCTATATTTACAGTATTACTTATTTTATATTCAGACGTTCCAACCTTACTATTCCATAATGTGGAAGTACCTAGAGTGCTTTACTTTGATATGCGCTATTATGCCCATTTTGTTACTTCAGTTTTCAAATAATTCAGTCAATCACTCCATAATTGCAGGCAAATAGGAATACATGTTGCTATATGCAGCCTTATGAAGTTACCATTTGCATTCACTGTAAATGGATTCCATCTCCTTGGTCTTGCCCTTCTATTGGGGGAACCCACCCCCGATAATTCAACATTATTTCACATAGGTTCTTTTCTATTTCCCTAAGTGTTGACCGGTCTGAGAAATAAAGGGAAAGAGTACAAAAGAGAGAAATTTTAAAGCCGGGTATCTGGGGGAGACATCACATATCAGCAGGTTCAGTGATGCCCCCTAAGCTGCAAAACCAGCAAGTTTTTATTAGTGATTTTCAAAGGAGAGGGAGTGTATGAATAGGGTGTGGGTCACAGAGACTACATGCTTCACAAGGTAATAAAATATTACAAGACAAATGGAGTCAGGGCACGATCACAGGACTGGGGCAAAATTAAAATTGCTAATGAAGTTTCAGGCACACATTGTCATTGATAACATCGTATCAGAAGACAGGGTTTGAGAGCAGACAACTGGTCTGACTAAAATTTACTTAGGTGGGAATTTCCTCATCCTAATAGGCCTGGGAGCGCTACAGGAGACCGGGGATTATTTCATCCCTTATCTGCAACCATAAAAGACAGACATCCCCAGAGCAGCCATTTTAGAGACCTACCCCTGGCTATGCATTCTCTTTCTCAGGGCTGTTCCTTGCTGAGAAAAAGAATTCAGTGATATTTCTCCTATTTGCTTTTGAAAGAAGAGAAATATGGCTCTGTTTCGCCCAGCTCTCAGGCAGCCAGGCCTAATGGTTATCTCCCTTGTTCCCTGAACACCGCTGTTATCCTGTTCTTTTTTCAAAGTGCCCAGATTTTATATTGTTTAAACAATTTGTGTAGTTAATGCAAACATCACAGGGTCCTGAGGCAACATACATCCTCAGCTTACAAAGATGACAGGATTAAGATTTGAAGTAAAGACAGGCATAGGAAATCACAAGAGTATTGACTGGGGAAGTGATAAATGTCCATGAAATTTTCACAGTTTATGTTCAGAGATTGCAGTAAAGACAGGCGTAAGAAATTATAAAAGTATTAATTTGGGGAACTAATAAATGTCCATGAAACCTTCACAATTTGTGTTCTTCTGTCATGGCTTCAGCCGGTCCCTCCATTCGAGGTTCCTGACTTCCCGCAACACCCTTCCTATCATGCATCCTGTGAGTGCTACCTGCCAATATTAGGGACATTCCTCCGGTTTTGCCATTAGTGTTTAAAGAGCTAATGAATTACTGTGAATTACTTGTTACACTGTTTCTTAGAAAAACATCATAGAAAGGTTTTGTTGTTGTTTTTTGTTTGTTTCATAGCGATTAAAAATAAATAAATCTCCTATGTAGAAAATGTAATTATGTCTACAGTCTGCCAGAGTGATTACTTAAGATTTGTCATAATAATTAGTTCTTCTCATTTTATTTACTCAATACAACTTTTAAAATACTTACTACCTTCTTACAGATGGTTAATAGTGAAAGATTCCTTTTTACTCTATATGAAACCAGACAGCGGTGCCATTGCCTTCGTCCTGCTGGTAGACAAAGAATTCAAAATTAAGGTGGGGAAGAAGGAGACAGAAACGAAATATGGAATCCGAATTGATAATCTTTCAAGGTACAAGTTTCAAATATTTAAAAAAGATTTCTACAAAAATATCTTAAAAACAATTTTTTCCTTAACCTTAAGTAAAAAAGGAGTTTAAAAAGGGTTAGAAAATTGTAATTTAGAGCTCATCCTCAATCAATGTAATGAAACCACTTTTTTCCTTGTATATATTTTAAAGAGTATCCTGTGTGCAACAGAGTCAGAATAAACAATTGCATATGTAGATGTTTGCCTATGTTAACAGAAATTGCTACTCAATTTGCCAGTTTACTAAACAGATAGAGTAGAGCTATAGTTCACATTTTTAAAATAAATGAAACCTTTACTTTGTAAATCAATATTCTTTAATTAACAAAACACCAAAAGAGTGATTTGATTTATAAAAATTGTTACACACATATTTTAAGAAAGATACCTTCTTTTTCTCTGAGACAGGGTCTCACTCTGTCACCCAGGCTGAAGTGCAGTGGCGCAATCTCTGCTTACTGCAACCTTCACTCACTGCAACCTCCATCTTTCAGGTTCAAGCAATTCTCCCACTTCAGCCTACCAAGCAGCTGGGACTACAGGCGCCCGCTGCCACACCCGACTAAATTTTGTATTTTTTGGTAGAGACGGAGTTTCATCATGTTTGCCAGGCTGGTCTCGAACTCCTGACCTCAAGTGATCTGCCCTCCTCGGCCTTCCAAAGTGCTGGGATAACAGGCCTGAGCCATCCCACCTGGCCAAGAAAGATATCTTGAAAGGACACTCATGTACATTTATTTATTATAGATTTTATTAGTGAATACATGTGTATGTGATCTTTCTGGAAGATTGTAGTTATATCATGTATGTGTGTCTTTATACGTATATATCCATTTGTCTCTATATAGTTCATTCACCATCATGTATATGACTATATATGCATTTCTCCCTGTACACATACACAACATAGCTTCATATTCCCTTACTAATTTACATGTTTGTGTGTGTGTGTGTGTGTATGTGTGTGTGTATAAAAAGATTCTGAACTTCCTGATGATATTCTATGAGAATGGAACATTTAAGATTGTGACTGGAAATATAATGGTGCTGCCATTACACCTTCCTCCTACATTCCTGTTTTACAGTGAGCCACAGAAGTCTGGCCACAGTTCTCATTGGTCCCTTACTTTATTGGCCACTTCATCTGCATTTCCCACCCTCGCTTATTCGTATGTCAATGCCAAATGAGGCCATTCACATCCAGGTTTCATTACCTTCCTTCCTGGTGTAAGATCCCCCCATGATTTTATCAAATAAGGCCAAATTTCCCCACTTATTTTTGAAGGGCATTTATTTTCCTGCGTTTATTTGAAATTCCTCCCTAATATGCCTTGCAGGTTCTATGGAGGCAGCATTTTTTTCTTGCCTCTTTCCCTTTGCTTTTCTTATGTCCATGGTTGGAATAGTTCTTTTTTTCCCTCTAGATTCTGACTTACATCCTGTAATAATGTCTTATCTTGTTACTTGTATCTTCTGTAAAGTCATCTCGTAACTGTTTTTCAGAGGCTTTTTAGCTCAATTGGAGTAGTGCTTGCAGGATGGGTCAAGCCCAGGCACCTCCTGTGCCCTCTTGTCTCCATCCCTAGAAACCCGTGCCTCCTTTACCACACATGATGGGGATGCTTCACTCCTCTCAGCTCCACCATGTCTCTCCTCCCCTGTCTCCACAGCCCAGCAGCAGCAGCCTCCCCCTGGCTTCATGACTTTCAGACAAAAGCCAGCATCTACCTCTGACATATTGAGGAAAGCAGTTTGGACATGGTTAATCTTTATAAATAATTCTTTTAGAATCTATGAACACAGCCCCCTTCCCTGCTTCTCATCAGGATCATTGCATTTCCTCAAAAAAGCAACCTCCCTCCTCACCCATAGTCTTCTTACATTGGGATGGTGGTAGATTTCTGCCTACATGGCAGGGATACAGCTGGCTCCAACACTCTGTTTTCCTTCAAACTTCAAATTTGGCTAACTTATTTTTCCCTCTTAGTAGTAGGCAGAATTCTGACACTTGGCATTAAGAAAAAAACTTTCTGGAATCCACTCTGAATTTTTTTTTTTTTTTTTTTTAGCATTTATAACTCTGTACGAGTTTAGGATCGTTTAGTTGTGAGTGACAGAAAAATCTAAAGCAAACTGGCTTATACCAAAGAGAACTTATCAGCCATGTTGAGTGTGACTGATTCCCTTGTGGTAGCAAGATGGCCACCTCCCACACTCACACCAAATTCTGTGGAAGCAAGAGAGTCCCTCCTGGCATTCCTGAGCAAGTCCTCACATTTGCTCAGGAATGGCTGAAAGGATACTCATGTCCATTTGTTATAGGAATGGATGAACAAATGTACATGAGTATCCTTTTTTTCTGATATCAATATGTTTAATTGATTATTATTGCAAAAGAACAGTTTTCCTGGCCAGGTGCAGTAGCTCACGCCTGTAATCCCAGCACTTTGGGAGGCCAAGGTGGGCAGATCACAAAGTCAGGAGTTTGAGACCAGCCTGGCCAATATGGTGAAACCCTGCCGCTACTAAAAATACAAAAATTAGCCGGGCATGGTGGTGCTTGCCTGTAGTCCGAGCTACTTGCGAGGCTGAGGCAGGAGAACTGCTTGAACCCAGGAGGCAGAGGTTGCAATGAGCCGAGATTGCCCCACTGCACTCCAGCCTGGTGACAGAAGAAGACTCCATCTCAAAAAAAAAAAAAAAAAAAAAAAAAAAAAGCCAGCACGGTGACTCATGTCTGTAATCCCAGCACTTTGGGAGGCCAAGGCAGGCAGATCACCTGAGGTTTGGGAGTTCAAGACCAGCCTGACCAACATGGAGAAACCCGTCTCTACTAAAAATACAAAATTAGCTGGGAGTGGAGGTGCATGCCTGTAATCCCAGCTACTTGGGAGGCTGAGACAGGAGAATCACTTGAACCCCGGAGGTGTAGGTTGCAGTGAGCCGAGATCATGCCATTGCACTCCAGCCTGGGCAACAAGAGCAAAACTCCGTCTCAAAAAACAAAACAAACAAACAAACAAAAAAGAACAGTTTTCCTACGATTAATGAAACAGAAAATGCACAACATATTCATGCCAGAACCACCTTCTGGGCCCAGGAAGATGGAATATGCAATTTTGCTTAGCTTTGTTGAAGAGAAGGGATGGCTGTCATGAAGCACAATTGGGATGATATTTCCAGAAGCTGACGGAATGGATACTAGAGGGCATAAAGGGAAGTGTCCTCTAGAGCAGAGATCCCCAACCCCCTCGGGGTGCCAGTCCATGGCCTATTCGGAACTGGGCCGCACAGCAGGAGGTGAGCAGTGGGCAAGGGAGCATTACCACCTGAGTTGCAGTCTCCTGTCAGATCAGCCACAGCATCAGATTCTCACAGGAGCCCGAACCCTATTGTGGATTGCACATGGCGTGGGATCTGGGCTGCACGCTCCTCGTGAGAATCATGTCACCTCGTGATGACCTGAGGTGGAACAGTTTCATCTCGAAACTACCCCCCATCATCTGTGGAAAAATTGCCTTCCACAAGCCTGTCCCCAGTGCCAAAAAAAGTTGGGGACCACTGCTCTACAGGAGCCAACAGCTCTCTAACACTTAAAAGTAGATCCTCACCTTACCCCTCTTTCTTTATCCTCCTCATGGCCTAGCACGCAGCTCTAGGTCTATGGTAAGTATCTTTATGCATGTTTGCATGAGTTAATGAATAAGTAACCTGAACATTTATTTTTGTTATATTGAATATATTTCTAGAAATACTACCAAAAAATGTTAAATGCCTGCTTTCTTCATGTTCTTTGTCTAAAATTTTCAGTTTATGTTTGGTATACTACCAAATAAAAAAGAGCATGAGATAGAACAGAGTGACTATTCTTTTCAACTTTCTGCTTTCTCTTTAAAGGACACTTATTTTAAAATGCAACAGCTATAGACATGCTCGCTGGTGGGGAGGGGCTATAGAAGAATTCATCCAGAAACATGGCACCAACTTTCTCAAAGATCATCGATTTGGGTCATATGCTGCTATCCAAGAGAATGCTTTAGCTAAATGGTAAGTTAGTTATTATTGCTCTAAGCCTGCCAAGGCAGTCCTAGCATCTAATATTACACTGTCCTAAATTCACATGGAATCAATTTTCAAAACTGTGAAAGATTATGCATTATACTTAACAAGGCTTCTCTTTTTGTGATAATTATAGGACTACCTGATTATATATTAGTTTTTCAATTGTTGCTTTTAAGATTTTTCATGGTGAACTTAGCTAGCTTTAGAGTTTGAAGTTTGAATTTTAAAGCTAACTTCATACATTTCTTTAATGATGCAAATGGAAGGTTTATTTAAGTCATTAGCCCTAATTTAGGAAAAAGCATTTACTTGCTAGATATTTCTTTTAAATAAAGTCACGCGTAGCATGTTTTTCTACCCGTGGATTGGAAGCTAATTTGTTTTCAGTCTCAGAAGAAAAACTGTATGTAAGTTCAACAGGATAGGAGAATTCATCTGGCTCCTTATGATGATGAGGCTCAATAAATTTGTTGTTCTCTAAGCAGAGAAAAATCAGGCTGCTTACCACTCACTGCCCTTCCTAGGCAGCAGAGGAAACTTGGTATTTTCAATCCTTGTTTTGCAGGTACACAAAGTCAGTGATGATTGTGTGTTATGTGGAGACTCTAGGCAGTGGCTTCCATGTTTTGCTTTACCATAAGATAAGTTTCGTTTCTTTTCTTTTTTAATAACAAAAAAGAACAATAAACTTGTCTTTCAGGTATGTTAATGCCAAAGGATATTTTGAAGATGTGGCAAATGCAATGGAAGAGGCAAATGAAGAGATTTTTATCACAGATTGGTGGTTAGTATTTGTCCCTGGGAATTTTTTCTGGAAGTTTCTATGTTTAGAAATGTACAGTGGTATAGTGCTGTTCAAGAATTACACATATGAAAATCAGCAGTATCTATGGATGGTTTGGCCAGAGTCTCAACCAATTGACTAAGCCTTCAGTGAAAGGCCTTTTCAAAAACCTTGGCCTCAACAATATTCATAAAATACTTAGTTTGAACAATTAGGTTTTATATTTGCATTTGGAAGCAGACTTCCATGTGTTCATGTCAGTAAAGATTATGCTGTAATGCAAGTCCACTTACAGAGGTAATGGTGTCTTTGGGTGTCTTTTTCTAATTTTGGTATGTCTGTCATGAGGGCCAGTGAGTATACTTCTTCTAAATTGTGACTTTGATGTTGAAATAGTTCCACTTGCCTGTTACTGTAAAAATATCCTCTGTAATGACTAGGCCTCGTCAGCTGTTCTAGAGATACATCCGGTTTCAACTTTGTGACCACCTTAAAAAAGTGTCCATAAGAGTTGCTATGCTTATTAAAGTCACCAGAAGCCTCATATCTCAAACTCATTTAGCTCTTGGGAAATTTACTCCTGTAGTTGGTGTAGGCATTCTAGTCTGACTTCAGTTCCAATCATTTATCTGCCTGGAAAGCTAAAACCCGTTACACATGCTAACACTGGCTATGATGGAAATGAAAATGTCTAAAATGTGTTTTCCTTCTAGGAACTTATTAGTAGTTGCCTGAATTGCCCCTTATCCAGTTTTCTTCCAAAAGGTACCTTACATGAACTGTTAATATATCATCATAATTTATTCCCTTCTAATTCTAGGTTTTGTGGGCAATATCAATATCTAATTCAAGAATGGGAACACATCTTTTGCTTCAGTTGTCTGGAAATCTATAATGCTAAGGCATGCTTTCTTAACCTTGGCCCCGTTGACATTTGGGGCCAGATAATTCTTTGTTGCAGGGGGCTCTCCTATGCATCGTAGGATGTTTAGTGACATCCACTAGCTACCAGTAGTAAGTTCCCAGTTGTGACCACCAAAATATCTTCATCCATTGCTAGATGTTCCCTGGTTGGGGTTGGGAGAGGATGCAAGATCCCTGTCGGCTGGGAATCACTGATCTAGAGGGGATAGACGGGGTTTGTGGTGGCCAGCATGCTCATACTTGTGGAGGAGCTTAATTCTGGTCTTTCTATTCTTGCCAAATTTTCTCTTTTCAGTCAGTTACCAGGAAGAAAAAATGTTTCATACTTAGGAGCTATTTATTTGGTTGAATATTTTATAAACACTGTGATAATAAATTTGTGCCAGTGAGTACTATATTCTTTAAAAAAATATGTCTGAAAGTTTCGTGAAGATGTGAGAGACTAAAAATAATTTTTCCATTGAGTCTAGATTTTCGTGCTTTGTATCTGAACACCAAAATTTTTTTAACTTTTAAATTCAGGAGTACAATTACAGGTTTGTTAAATAGGTAAACTTGTAGCATGGGAATTTGTTGTATGGATTATTTTATCACCTAGGTGTTAAGTCTAGTACCCACTAGTTATTTTTCCTGATCCTCTCCCTCTACCCTTGAAAGGCCCTAGTGTGTGCTGTTCCCTTGTACGTGTCCATGTGTTCTCATCATTTAGCTTCCACTTATAAGTGAGAACATGTTGTATTTGGTTTTCTGTTCCTGTGTTAGTTTGCTAAGGATAATGGCCTCTAGCTCCATCCATGTTGCTGCAAAGGACATGATCTCATTCTTTTTCATGGCTGCATTGTATTCTGTGGTGTATATGTGCCACATTTTCTTTATCTAGTCTACCATTGATGGTCATTTAGGTTGATTCAATTAAACATTGTATACAGAGATGGAACCCTGAATGTTGTCCTCTCTACTTTCAGCAAGAGAATGAATTGGGAGGTTATTTATTTTTTCATGACTGCACTAGGATACCATTTTATTACAACACATCATTAGAAATAAAACCTTCACAGTAACTTCTCTCAAACAAGTAAAGAAAATTCTTGTTGTACAAGCATATTCCAAAAGGAGCATTCAGAAACTTAACCAAACCCTAATATGCGTAGACCTGAGAGACTGGGGTTATCTACCACAGTCTCTGTATGGAGTCTGTCTGTTAAATGTGTCAGAAATAGGATTAAGAAAACAGGAGAATACAAAAGAAAAATCAATGAACAGAGATTTTTAAAAGAGGGATTTTGTAAAGGGTAGAGAAACAGAAGAGACAAAGGTTGAGCTGGAGACAAAGGTTATAAAGAAAATAAATCAGCATTGCATTACTAACTGGCTCGCAAACAGAGACTATTCTAGGTAAAAGAATACATGTTTTCAATGTATTTAAGTTGGTTTTAAATGCAACTTTCTTTAAGTTGGTTTCAATATTGTTAGTGTTTTTCAAATGATGGGTTGAGCCTCTTTAGTAATTGTTTGTTAAAATAATTTAGTATGTTGTGACCAGTATTTTTTTTTTTTAAAGAATGGCATAGGATAGGATAAGGAAGGGAAGGGAAAAGAAAGGAAGGGTACAATGTAAGTGGTAATAAGGGCTACTAATTTTGGAAACTTTTATTTCGGTTGTAGATACATAGATAGATAAACAGACAGACTGACCGACCAGCTGTTGGTTTGGGGTATAATGTATTTCTGTCTGCAGTTTATGGTCCAAAAGTTTAAAAGTTTGAAAGCCACTGACTTTCAAAAATGGTTAGTAAACTTTTTCCTTAAAGAGCCAGAGAGTAAATATTTTTTTAAGGTTTTCAAATCATGTACGGTGTCTGAAGCATATTTTTTTTTACAACTCTTTAAAAATATAAAAACCATTCTTAGCTCACAGGCCATGCTAAAACAGTCTATGGGCAACATTTGACTTGTGAGCTGTAGTTTGTTGACACCTATCTTAGAAGATAGACTTAATTCACCACATTTTATCAATACTAAGAGCTAAATGTAGTGTTTTCCGAAGTTGTACCATTTTACATTTTCACCAGCAATGTATGAGAGTTACAATTCTTCCACATAATTGCTAGTCCTTGGTGTTGTCAGTCGTTATTTCAAAGGGTATACAATAGTGTTTTATTATGGTTTTAGCTTGTGTCAGGAACATCATTTCACATTGAGCAAATTTTCATGTGATATTTGGACATTTGTTTAACTGTTCAAATTTTTTCCCTTTTTTTGAGAGGGAGATGTTGTCAGTCTTCTTGTTTAGTTGTAAGAGGTATTTGTACATGCTAGTTAAAGTGGTTGTCCCATTTCACTCTGGCCTCCATTCTTTCTGTTGAGAAATTCTCTGTCACTTGAATAGATTGTTCCCCTCTAAGTAATGTGTTATTTTTCCTCTGAGTGGTTTCAATATTTTCCTTCTGTCTTTAGTTTTCAGCAGTTTGGTTATGATGTTTGTGTTTATCCTATTTGGGGTTCTCTGAGGTTCCTAAATCTGTAGTTTTATATCTTTTGCCAAATTTAAGACATTGTTAGCCATTATTTCTTTACACATTTTTTCTGAACTTTCCTCTTTCTCTCCTCTTTCTGAATCTCCAATGACACAAATAGTGTCTTATTTATTTGTCAAATTCATTGACTCTTTCCTCTATGACAGGGTCCCCAACCTCCAAACCAAACCAGTCTCCAGACTGTTAGGAACCAGGCCACACAGCAGATGAGCCGGAGGTTGTAGGGGGAGGTAGTGAGCATGAGAATTACTGCCTGAGCTCCGCCTCCTGTCAGATCAGCGGCGGCATTAGATTCTCCTAGGAACATGAACCCTATTGTGAACTATGCATGTGAGGGATCTAGGCTGCCTGCTCCTTATGAGAGTCTATATAGTGCCTGCTGGCCTATCTGAGGTGCAACAGTTTCATCCAGAAATTATCCTTCCCCCTCATTCCCACCCATGGAAAAATTGTCTTCCATGAAACCGGTTTCTGGTGCCAAAAAGGTTGAGAACTGCTGCTCTATGATCTCCATTCTGGTCTGGAGCCTATCCTGTGAAGTTTGGGGGATTTATTGTTTGCTTTTGTTTTTCTAGTGTTTTTGGTAATTGTGTTTTTCACTTTGAAAATTTTTATTTGGTCCTTCTCTATATCTTTTTCTGTAAGACTTTTTTTGTCTTTTCATTTTAGGAGTGTTCACCCTTACTTAGAGCATTTTTATAATATCTGACATAGCCTTAAGTAGGTAATTTCAATATCCACATTGTCTTGATATTGACGTCTGCTGATTCCCTTTTCCATACAAGGTTAAGATTTTTTTTTTCGTTCTGGTTCTTTGTGTGCCGGGTACTTGTACTGTATTCTAGAAAATTTTATTATTATGTTATAAGACTCTGAGTCTTGTTTGAATCCTGTGGAGAATGTTAGTATTTTTGTGTTAGCGGGCAATTTACCAATTTCAGTTCAGGCTTAAAGTTCCAACCAGCCTTTTATGAGTGTTGTTTTAATGTCGGTTTTGTTGTTAATGCCTTTGCGGTGCTATTCAGATCTGTCCCATATGCGTGCCACCTAGTGGCCAGTCTGAGACTTGGATGGTGGTCTGTTCCTCAGTTCAGTTCTCAGCCTCTTTGGTGTGATGTTTAGGATGAAATCCATGCATAGACAGCTTGGGAGTGAGCCAGAAAATCAGAAACAACTTTATGGAGCTGCTTTTCTGAGCTCCTCTCCCCTGTTTTTAGTTTCCCATGGCTTCCCTTTTTAGCCTTCTAGCCTGAAAGATGGGTTTTTATTTACTGTGCTCTGCCATGTGCTTTCTCTGATGGCACCCATGTCCAGAGCCAAGCCAGGCGTATTTACATCACCATTGGTGAGGAAATTTCCCCTGCCTCAGAAGTTTTAGTACCTTTGGGCTCTCCACTGCAGCCCTGTCACTACCAGAGATCCTTTTCATTCTCCCCAAGCCTGAACTAGAGGATTTTTGAACTTCTCTCTGTGCCGATGCCTGTTTCCAAGTTTTCCCTCCAAGTCAAGGAATCAAAGGGGGAAAAATTGTTAAACTTATCACTGGCTAGGTGGTACTTCAAATTCTGTTCTTCTTTTTCTCTATTGAGGCTTCCACTTAGTTAGCTCTTATGTAATTTTTCTCAGCAATATTTTGTATTTTTCTAGCTATAGGTCTTATACATATTTTGTTAAAATTTTCACTATTTTATGTTTTTTGATATTATTGTAAATGATATTTTAAAATTCATTTTCCATACAGAACTAGAAATGCAATTGATTTTTGTGTATTTACCTTATAGCTTGTGACCTTGCTAAATTAATTTATTAGTGCTAGTAGCTTTTTTGTAGATTGCTTAGGATTGTCCTGTAATGATTATATGATCTATGAATAAAAACAGTTTTACTTCTTCTCTTCTAATCTGTATGCTTTATATTTTATTTTCTTGTGTGTTGCATTGGCTAGTTATCACCAGTAAAATGTTGAATGAAAGTGGTGAGAATGAACATCTATGCCCTGTTTCTAATCTTCAGAGGAAAGCATGCAGTTGTGTTATATTATGAATGATGTTAGAGATAGATTTTTAATAGGTACCCTTTATTACACTGAGGAAGTTTTTTTCTATTTCTAACTTGTTGGGAGTATTTATTGTTAATGGATATTGAATTTCTTCATTTCTTCTGCATTTGTTGAAATAATAATATTTTTCTCCTTTTTGTTGTTACTGTGGTGAATTACATTGATTGATTACCAACTTTTAAACCAACCTTGTATCTTAGGATAATCCCACTTGATCATTATTTTTGTAAGTTGCTGTGTTTTTGGTAAATATTTTTACTTCTGTGATCATAAGGGATGTTCTTTAGTTTTCTTTTCTTGCATTGTCTTTATTTGGTTTTAGTATGAGGAGAATGCTGACCTCATTAAATAAGATAGTGAGTGTTCCCTCCTTTGTTTATTGGAAGAACTTAGGTAGTACTAACATCATTTCTTTCTTAAATATTTGATAAAATTCAAATATTTAATAAATTCTGTAAAGTTGGCAGAGTCTGTAGTTTTCCCTTTGGGAAAGTTTTAATTACAGATTCAGTTTTTCAGTAGCTATGAAGTCAGTATCAATTTCTTTTTATTTTCATTATGAAAATATTTTATTCAAGGAATATGTTTATTTTATTTAAATTACCACAAATATTGGCATACAGTTATTTTTAATAGTTATTATTCATTTAATATAATTTAATGTCTCTAGGCCCTATAGTGATTCCCTATCTTTCACTCTTTTTTTTTTTTTTTTTTTTTTTTGAGACAGGGCCTTCTTCTGTTGCCCAGGTTGAAGTGCATTGACATGATGATGGCTCACTGCAGCTTCAACCTTCTAGGTTCAAGCAATCCTCCTACCTCAGCCCCCTGAGTAGCTGGAACTACAGACATAAACCACCATGCCTGGCTAATTTTTTAAATTTTTTCATAGAGACAGGGTCTTACTATGTTTCCCAGGCTGGTCTCAAACTCCTGGGCTTACGCAGTCCTCCCATTTTAGCCTCTCAAAGTGCTGGGATTATAGATGTGAGCCCATCCTTTCAATCATTTTTTTGTCATGTTTTTTAGCCTTGCTAGAAATTCACAAATTTTATTGATATTTCAAAGAGTCAGCATCTAGTTTCATTGAATTTTCTCTGTGTTTTTTCAGTTTTATATTTCATCAAGTTCTGCTCTTATATTTATTATTCCCTCATCTTCTTGCTTTGGGTTTAATATCTTCTTTTTCTGTCTTTTAAAAATGGAAAGTCTGATCAATAATTTTTAATTTTTTGTTTTTCTCATGTAAGCATTTAAAGTAATTAAATCTTCTAAGTGGTACACTTAGAGGTATGTTTTAACATCTCTGAAATCAGGAAGCGTCTTACGCTCTTACAGTTACAGTTGTCATGATTTTTTCTTTCTTAGTGGTACATGCAGTAACGATGCATCCTACAATCACTGGTGTCCTAGATTCAATTAAATGTAATATTAAACAATAACTTTGTTTACAAGTGAGTAAAGACCCTTACATAATAATGCTTGGTAAGTTATAGCTGCTTTCTTCTTGCTGTGCAGCCATGGTTTATACTTTGTTTACACCATGATATAACAAAATCTTTTTTTCTTTTTATGTGTTATCCTCAAAATTGAGGGCTCCTTGAGAGCTATCTTAAGATTCTTCAAAGTATCTAGTGGAATGCTCAGCATACAAGGGTACACATGTTTGTGGATTAAATGAAATAAATGATGATAAAGACTTAATTGCAGAGTATAACATTAAAAGTCTCCCGCAAACTGAAGCTCTTTGAGCCCATATTTAATGTATACATCAAAAAATTGCAATTGTGTATATGTTGTTGGATAGCTCTCATTTTTGGTGAACTAGCAGTGGACAGCAATGTATTTTACTATTTTAAAGCAGATTTCTTTTTAATGCTTCTTTGATCTTTTCTGATCAATTGCTGTGCTTTATTTGTTTGTTTGCTTGTTTGGACATAGATTACTTTTGAGTTTGTTCCCTACTCTAAATTAAATATGCAAGTACTTACACTGTCCAAACTCTCCATTTGTCTGTTTCCTTATTTATTTTACCCAATAACGTTTCCTTTAGAACCTTTATCTCTGGGTTTTTATTTTCTTTAACTGAATGAAACAGAGCATAACATTGATTTCTTTTAATCTCTTTACCTCCTTGAAGCACTGTTGATTTCACATGCTTAGAGGACTCCCTGGGAGGGCAATACTCCAGTGCAGAATTCCATAAGACTTTTATCTTGACATAGTCTACCCCTGCTTCCTCAGGTCTAGCAGTTCAGTGAAGAAAGGAATATTTTCTGCTGCTTCTTTTTTCTAACAACAGGGAAGTTACAGCATGTACATATTTAACTCAGAAACTAACTTTAGAACCCAGCCCCAGGGGAAAAATGACTCTATTGTACTCTTAGCTGCCTTGCGAAGCTTAGCTTACCTTAGCCGCCTTATGCCTTACTGAAGGAGAAGCGCCTAGGAAGAATTTCGTATGTCAGCCGACCTTCCTTCTCCCCTGTCCAGAAAGCCCAAGGTTCCCTCAGACGCTGCTTCTTTGTGTATAGGAAGTCAGTGTGTCTGGGTATCCATTAGAATGCTTTTAGTTTGGGGTAACAGAATGTTCAACTAAAGAGGGCTTAAACACTGAGGATTTATTTTTCACATTTAATGTTAGTCTAAAGTTGGGCAGTTCTGAGGTTGGCAGAGTGGTCTAGTGATTCTGGGGTTATGGTCTTCCCCTTAGAATTTCAATATTGCTGCACCTCTATAAGCATCATACTCCCATATGACATCCATCCTAAAGCTGGAAGTGTGGGCAGGCTTTCTCCGAGAGAGGGAGAGAGAGCGAAAGAGAGGGACGGGGAGAGAGAGAGAGTGTGTGTGTATTTGTGTGCGTGTTTCAGGGAGGAAAAACTTTCCCATTAAGCCCCTGTGTACCTCCTCATATATCTCATTGTTCAGGATTGTGTCACGTTGTGCTCTAGCTGCACAGGAGTCTGGGAAAGCAAGTATCTAGAATATTCAGAGTCTGTGGTGGGAGAGAGGCTCTGACAGCAGGGAAGAAGTTGGAGATTGTTGGTGGGCAACCAACAGTATCTGCCTGTGTGCATAGCTGTGCATGTGGGTACGAGACAGAGAAAGAGAGGGGGAGAGAGAGAGAGAGATAAACTAAGATTGATGTTTTGTATGGCTAAAGGCTATTTTTCCCATATGAAGTTATACTTAGACTCATAGTATTAGTTATTATACCTAGACTCATAGTATTAGTTATATATTAGACTCATAGACTCATACCTAGACTCATAAAGCTTTGGATTACCTACCACAATGGAGGATGATAATGGCATTTGGGCTGAAATTGCCTTTGCTTCCTATGACACAATCAGAACTTTATATTTTGTTTTAGTTACTTGAAATCTTGGTTTCATTATTTCAGGCTGAGTCCAGAAATCTTCCTGAAACGCCCGGTGGTTGAGGGAAATCGTTGGAGGTTGGACTGCATTCTTAAACGAAAAGCAGTATGTACTTTCCCAGAAAATGCTGATATAATTTTTTAACTGTCTGTTGTCTCTGAAATGCTTTTCTTTTCAAAGCCTTTCACACGTATAACTTTTCACTTTAGAGTTTGACAAAAAGTAGGATAACTAATGTTTTTCAGTTCATTTGGTTCTATTTTTTTCCTATTGCTTTTGAGTGCATAAATATTTTAGACTAATTCACAGCATGGATTATGTTAGCATCTCTAATTTTTATTTTTGAATCAGTTATGGGCAGTTAATTTTATGGGCAAAAAAGTTATAATAAAATTTCATCATTGAATAATAAATGATTAAATGGAGCATAACATTTAATTGTATTCATTATTTTGTCATTTAAGCAAAAGAAAAACTCATCTGCAGAATGGTTTCAGCTAGATGGGGCTAACATGGTGTAGAATAATATTAAAGGGGGAGGAATAGTCACAGTTGGTGGTGTTTTTGCTCTAGTTTTGGTAAAGTTCATGGTAATAACGTGAACTGTTTCCTGTGGAGTTGACCCTGTACATTCTGGGTGAACATTGAGTGTGTGCTTTTTAGGTATAACACGTAAATAACTGAAGCAGTCTAGGCTCTCTAATGACTGCATTGGTATTTCTAGTGATTTTTTAATGTAATAGGCCCTCAACAAAATTAAATCAGTTTAAATTAAAAATAGACCTGGATTTATTATTTAGCATGTCCAAATTGGAAAGTGCTAACTTTTTGCTGTTATCAGAAACTGTCTTAACCTTTTTTTTTTTGAGATGGAGTTTTGTTTTTGTTGCCTAGGCTGGAGGGAAATGGTGCGGTCTCAGCTCACTGCAACCTCTACCTCCCAGCTTTAAGCAATTCTCCTGCCTCAGCCTCCCAAGTAGCTGGGAGACAAGTGCCTGCCACCACACCTGGCTTTTTTTTTTTTGTGCATTTTATTATTTTTAGTAGAGACAGGGTTTCACCATGTTGGCCAGGCTGATCTTGAACTCCTGATCTCAGGTGATCTGCCCACCTCGGCTTCCCAAAGTGCTGGGATTACAGGTGTGAGCCACTGCTCCTGGCCAACCTTTTTTTATTCTGTCATTAAATATGCTAGCAGAACATGTAGAGCCTAAATAATTGAGGTTAGCATTTTTCTGTTTCTCATACCCTTCACTCATTTCTTCTTTCCTATCCTCTACATTTCACTTTTTCTTTCCCCATTCACTTTCCCCTTTTCCCTCTGTATCTTTTCCCCATGCATTTACTTGAGTATTTCTGGGGATATCCATAAATATAGTCAGACCTCTCTGCTAATATTGAAAGCAAAAGAAATTGATAATATTTATTTGAAACACATTCTGCCAAACAACATCATTTTGATGGATAGTCTAGTTTGTTTCATCAATAGAATTCCAGTTACAGAATTGGACATTTTGATTCTGAAAACATTATTCACATATTTATTAAATAATTCATCATACAGTTACTGTCTCCTATGAGCCGGCTTCTATGGTAATCACTAAGAATGCCACCATGAATTGGATTTGAGCCTTGACAGTGGAGAACTTGCTGAGGGAGGGACTCATGTCTTGAGCTCAGTCCTAGCCTTACCAGACTACTTTCTACCTATTGAATGGGCAGTAACTTTCTCTATGTTTCTCTCAATTAAATGGCATCTTTACCATTTTCCCTCAAGATTCTGTTTTAGTACATTTTTCCAGCCTTGCCTAGCAATCTGTACTAATACTAGTAAGTTTTTTGCTTATAATATGTAATCAACACTTCACTGTTTTAGGTTTCCATCAATATGTATTTATTGAATGTTTTCTATGTGCAGGTCATTTGGCTAATCATATGAGGATGTACATAAATAAAAGCTATTGTTCTTAAGTTGAGGGAGCTTATAAAATCTACAGAAGTATCAGTTGCATACAGAAAAAATGCCTCGATTTTATGGCAAGAGGGAAAGCACTGGGCTTTCCCAGTGGAAAAGGTCCAGTTGGGGAGCCCCTCACAACATGAAGGATGTGGGGCATTTAGGATGGACAAACATTTTTAAAAGGGAAAGAAGAACTTCCTGGGTGTAGTAAATGTAAACAGCAGTGCCAAAGACTTTGTCAGGCACAGCAGGGTGGTTAATCCCATCTGAGTGTTAGCATAGCCGGATGGGGGATTAAGCTGGAACTGCTCATTGCAGCTAGGATGCAGAGGCTTTGTGAGTAAAGCTAGTGGTTTGACTTTATGGGAGACAGTGGAGGCAGTACTGTGCGGGACAGGGCAGTGTGGGGAAGCAGGGGTGGTCTGATCGAAATGATGTGTCAGACCCCGTCTCTACTAAACATACCAAAAATTAGCCGGGTGCGGTGGCGGGCGCCTGTAGTCCCAGCTACTGGGGAGGCTGAGGCAGAAGAATGGTGTGAACCTGGGAGGTGGAGCTTGCAGTGAGCTGAGATCACGCCACTGCACTCCAGCTTGGGCAACAGAGCAAGACTCCGTCTCAAAAATAAAAATAAATAAATACATAAATAAATAAATAAATAAACAAACAAATAAGATGTATTGGGAAGGTGATTCTGATAGTGGAAGAAAGTGGGAAGAACTCTGATTCAGAAAGCTAAAGTTTAGATCACTTGAAGGTATAGTGTCTACAGGACATCTAAGTTAACTTGAGAAAGCTAGTAAATGCCTCGGCAGGGCTCTGGAGGAAGATCCTGCAGGCCTGGCTTCCGCCTCTTGTTGGCTGGCATGCGCTTGTTTATTGCCCTCAGCATACCTGTTTGGTTACCTTTTCTGTCTCTAGCGTGACTTCTCTTTACTTTTATGGCCCATGAACCCTGGTGAGGTTCCTTGTGAACACCATGGCCAAATAAACGTTATTGTCTGAAAACAGTGCTTCATTTCCATTTCATCCACTTCTTGGAGCTTATAATTTTTAAATTGCGGGTAATGATATTTTAAATTTCCTAAAGAAATAGTAATACAATTAAAGATTGATTTCTCGGTGGTACATTTAGTGGAGTTGCTCTTCCTTAATCTTCCACCATATTATTACTTTTTACTCATATTTACTGAGTGTTAAATTTTTTACCACTCAGATCATTCCAAATTGACATTTTATATGCACATAAATACGGCTTCACATAAATAAATTAGTTTCTGAAAGCCACACACTAGCTTTGCAAAGTATGAGGTTGAAACATAATGTTTGTTTTTTGCATTAACAGGTCCCAGAGGTCCACAAGATTTATTAAAATGAATGTCTTATTTTCTTCTATCTGATTGTGCAGATTTTCTGAGAGGAATTTAGAAACTGTCTCTGCCTTATAGCCAACCTATGGCAAACATCTCTTATAATGGCTATTTTTTAAGAAAAAAATACAATATTTTATTTATATGGTTAATAACCAAGTTGAACTTTTCCTATTTCTTTGGCCTTCTGATCTGCAATGCCATCACTTAAAATAAAAGCCAATCTTGAGAGGCAGACTGTTCACAACTCAAAGAAATCAGCATCTCAGGGCTTTCCACAGTTCTGCACTTGCTATACTAAGAGGTGAGATAAGCTGCATCACAGTTATGGCAACCAAATCCCCACACGCAGTTTTGTGTATCTCAACCTTAGAAACTTGTGATATTTCCTATAAAACTTAGACTAATGGGAGAATTTGTCTTCAGGTTGATTTCCTTCTGTCCTGGATCACAAGGCACAATGTAGAGTTGCAGTCAGTGATCAATAAAAGGGAAAGTTGTCCAGGACTGAGAAATGACAGGAATAATCACATCTCTACACAGATTCTTATCACATCTCTACACAGAGTCTTATCAAAGTGGTGGGCTACAGTGGCTTGCAGGGAAGGTATCTTCAGCTTCAACAATGAGCTTCAAACAAAATTGATGTGTCGGACCCCGTCTCTACTAAAAATACAAAAAATTAGCTGCGTGTGGTAGCGGGCGCCTGTAATCCCAGCTACTCGAGAGGCTGAGACAGAAGAATGGCGAGAACCCGGGCTGGGTTCTAAAGTTAGTTTCTGAGTTAAATATGTACATGCTGTAACTTCCCTGTTGTTAGAAAAAAAGGCACATGAGCTTTTGTGCTCTTATATCCCAATGTTGCCTGCTTTTAAACGGTGAGGAAATGATTTCTTTATACCCTTTACTTTCCATTTTCTTAATATATTATACCCCTTGGGGAAGTCCTTGGCAAGTGACAAAAACATTAGTGAGCATCCTGGGTTAGGGAGTGGGGTGGGCTAAACTGTCTTCAGGCAGTGGACAGACTTGGCTCATTTAGAAAATATTTTCACTCTGCTACCTTGAGCAATCGGAGGAAAAGCTGGCTAAGAAACAAAGTCACTGATTGCCACTATAAAAATGTTCTTTTCATTGTCTTCCCATGTATTTTGAATATCTAAGGCGCCTAAAAATTTCTACTGTTTATAGTGTTATGTCTGCTCTACTTGACAAAAAACTAATTAGAAAAGAGGACAGAACTTTCACCTTTAAAAATTCATGTTTTATGAAATGTATTCTCTGGAAACTTTGGGTCAGCTGAGTTCACCAGAGATAAGAAACACTGCATTGCATAGGCAACTCCAGGCCATCTGTTTTTCTACTTCTCCTATTAATCATTTCTGTCCCTTTCTCTAAGCAAAAAATAATTTCCCCAAGGGTATTAAAAGGCAGTAGGCACTAAAGCATGGGATGTTTTGAAAGTGTATTTTTTAAATTGCAGAATTAACATCATCAGGTTTTTCTTTCCTTTGGCTTTCATTTTGTAGAAATATTTCTCACATTTTGTATAAGCCTGCACTGTAACAACCTGGAAAATGCCTTCATCCCCAAGGAATGATTCATTCTCCTTTGCCCTTTATGGCTAGAGTTTATAATAGTCAATACCTTGACCAAAAGAAGAAGAATGCATTGTTTTATTATCACAGGAATATTGTCACTAATTAAATGTTTATTGTGGCTATAGGTGTAGGTAAATATAAACCACATAAAAATGAACTTTCTATATTTGATTACTTCCTTTTTAGTCATTTGTCTTTAAGCTAAAAAGACAAGTCTCTACCCTATTTCCTTTGGAATTATTTCAATGAGAAAAGACATAGTATAGAAGAAAATGTCAGGTATTAATAAATGGAGAGTAGTAATATAATCCATTAGTGCTAATATCTCTATTATTTCAAAAATCCATTAGTTATGCAGGTAAGTGGAAAACTGTAGGATTCAGGCCAAGTTACTAATTTGCAACTACTATTCTTCATGAGTAATAATGTCTTAAGCCTAAGAAACAGAATTTCATCTGCTTAAAATAAATGGATCATGATGAAAAATGTCAGGTGTAATGTTCTACAATTTAGGTTGAAATTTTGGGTTTTACTCTTTGTATTATATCTTTTAGTGAGAGGCTTTTTTTGGTAACCGTTATTCAGTGCTGAATTCTAAAATATTCAAATACCAAAAATAGACCTGAACAGGAGAGGAGAAAAATAAAATAATTTTGTAATTTTCCTTTAGAGCCCTTCATCAGTGGTTCATGACAGAGCAGTCTCTGGCCAGACCATTAAAATTAATCTGTTCACCTTTTGCTACACTTTCACTCTTTGCTGAAATATGTATCTATATTCTTGATTGTAATAGTACTTGCATAATTGTAATAGGTAACTAGCAAGTGCTAGAAGCCAGCTGTTAACCAGAGAAATAGAATGACATATATATTCTTTTTGATCCTGCTTTTTTTAGAGCAAAAATGAGTCTTCTCCTAGTACTCAAATCTTGTTCACGCACACTGGAATGTAAATCTAGTGTGCACCTCAGAAATACATATGCCGTTAAGATATTACTAACACCACGAAAGACAGAATGTTAGTATTTTGAAGTAATGTTAGTATTTTGAAGTAAATTCCTTATTATAAGGAATTTAGGGTTCAAAACATGCTTTTTAGTACTGGCAGAACAATATTATGGAAATGTTTATGTGTTTGGTTTGCTCTTAAGATTTTATATCCTGTGATCTAGAACCTAAAAATATTAACTCCTATGTTATATCAGATTGTATAGCATTGCAAAAGTTTTTAGTTCTTGTAAAAGAACTAAATTGTATAGTTTTGCAAAAGTTTTTAGTTCTTGTAAAGTAGGTGCGTTCAACCCAGTAAGATATCTTTAAAGATTTTTATTCAAATTTCCCTTATAAACAATGACTAATCACCATGGAGTATTACTTTAAACTGTAACAAAATTATTTTTTCATTATGGTTTATTAGATACGCCTGCATCTGTAATATTCTAGAAAGTATTATGGAAAAATTATTGCCTTAATTCTCTAGGATATTAAATGTCAGGTGTCATTTAGATATGTAATCTAGTATGTATGCAAAATGTTTCAGAATGCTTTCAGAGCGACTGGGTACAAACAATGCAAATTGAAATGGTGCAAACTGTACAAAAATAAGGAGAATTCAGGACTAAAAAGTAAAAAAAGGGATCCACAAGGTGGGGGTGAATAAGCCAGTTTCCTGGAGGTAATACATTCTGAACTGTACATCGGAGGGGGATCCATGAGTGGGCAAGCAGCAGGAGAGGAGCATTCCAGTGAGGGGCAGTTTAGCCTGGCCTGAAAGCCTGTCACCAACCAGAACTAGAATGGAAAATCCCAGTGCTTTTCTATACTATTAGCTATCGGACCTGGTCTTTTGGTTTTTGTTTAAATATTTTTTTCAGATGAGATGGGTAATGTGCAGACGTCCTAAGAAGATTTGAGTGTGGCACATCTCACACTTGTGAGTGAACACACAATCATCACGCTCATGAACTACAAAAGAATTGGACATTGTCTTTTTAATGATTAATATTACTAAATAATTGTATTATTTGTATAACATGTTAGCATCTACAAGGCACTTTTGATTTAATTTGACTCAATTAAATAGGCCACAGTGGCCTTGTCTATTTTCTTTTAGATCCAAGGTCTAAGGAAGGATGGATCAATTTAATTTGAGTGTCCATTTTATACTAAAGTTTTCAATGTTTTGGATCTTTAATCAATTATTGATTCTTTCTTGATATGACAAGTTGTAAGAATGGAAGGGAAATAGATTTTTATTTTTAATATTTGTGTCTCAATATACACACTTATGTGGCACTTCCTTGTATTGCCTTTTTTATTAAAATTTTATCTTATTTGTTTATAAAAGAAGTTAGAAAGTACAGTGCAGGCTAGGTGCGGTGGCTCATGCCTGTAATCCCAGCACTTTGAGAGGCCGAGGCGGGTGGAACACTTGAGGTCAGGAATTTGAGAACAGCCTGGCCAACATGGCGAAATCCCTTCTACTAAAAATACAAAAATTAACTGGGTGTGGTGGCACACGCCTGTAATCCCAGCTACTCAGCAGGCGGAGGCATGAGAATTGCTTGAACCTGGGAGGTGGAGGTTGTGGTGAGCCGAGATTGCACCAGTGCACTCCAGGCTGGGTGACAGAGACTCTGTTTCAAAAAAAGAAAGAAAGAAAGAAAGAAAGTACAGTGCAAAGGATAAAGAAAATGAATTGTAACTTCCCTCCAGAGATACTCATTCCTCCATCTGTTTTCTCTTGTGACAGCAACAAGGGGTGAGGATCTTCATAATGCTCTACAAAGAGGTGGAACTCGCTCTTGGCATCAATAGTGAATACACCAAGAGGACGCTGATGCGTCTACACCCCAACATAAAGGTATTCAGGTTCATCTTGATAACCAATGTTTCTTTATTATTCTATAGGATTTTTTCAGATATGTTTTGTTCTGGGCAGTAATAATCTATAGAATTCCCAAATGTATATTTGATCAAATAGCATTGTGTCCTCAGAAATGCAGCAAAATACTATACTTTCTTATCTTCCCTACATTGATGGAGGTAAGCAGACCTCATATTTCTGCTTCTCTGACTCTGATAACTGAAAGTGAGAGTTTAGACAAGAACATGCTTCTTGCATTTGTTTTGATATTCATGAGCTCTATCAAGTTCTCACACTTGTCATTAAGTTTATCCCGGAACCTCTTAGATGTGGTCTCCCTGTGACATCCCCTGATCATTGATAGCAGCAAAGAGATCTCCTCTAGGATTTAAAATGTCTTTAAAAAAAAATCAATGGCACCTAGTATAAAATACTAATAAAGTAAATAAACATGAAAAACAATTTGAAATAGTTATTTAATATTTTGCCAAATACCTAAAACCTATCAATAAATATAACCCAGTCATTGAGGTACATCAAGACATAATGAATGAATAAACCTCCAGCAGGCTTAAAACATGTAACAATTGTATGTTTCACTTGGTCAGAAAAAATGAAAGTGTTTTCTCCCAGAGAATGATTTATTAGGTTGCATAATTTATATATATTATTTATTCATTCACCAAATTTCTATCAAGTACCCACTAAAGATGTAATTTTGCAACACCAACAACTGTGAGGAAAGAGCTGTTAAAGGAGCAGAGATTTGTATGTTACTGAAGTTAAACTGGTATAAATTCAAATTAGAATGTTACAACTTTAGGATGTTACATTTAACTGCAAAGAAAATAGCAATCCAATATATCACTATTTAACAAAAAGAAATGAGAAAGGAATTTATACATGTCACTACAAAAAAATCAACCAAACAAAATAGAAGACAGTAATGCAGGAAATGAGAGACAAAAAAGCTATAAGGCATGTAGAGAATAGTAGCAAAAGTACAGAAGTATCTTACAAATAATTACTTTAAATGTAAACGGATTGACCCCTCTAATCAAAAAACAGAGATTGGTAGATTGGATTTTAAGAAAACATGATCCAACTATATGGTATCTACAAGAGACTCACTCTAGATGCAAAGACACAAGTAGGTTGAAAATGAAAGAATGGAAAGGATATTTCACACACATAGTAAACAAAAAAGAGCAGGAGTGGCTAAACTAGTATCAGACAAAATAGACTTTAAATCAAAACATGATTACAAGAGACAAAGAAGGACATTATATATTAATAAAAGGTTCAATACAGCAAGATATAAAAATTATACACATTTATGTACCTAATAACAGATCATCAAAATACATGAAGCAAAAACGGACAGAATTGAAGGGAGAAAAACACAGTCTGTGGTAATAGTTGGAGACTTCAACATTTCACTCTCAGTAACGGTTAGAGCAACCAGACAGAATTTAAGTAAGAAAATAGAGGACTTGAACACACAGTAAACCAGCTGGATCCAGTGGACATACAGAACATTCTAGCCAACAACAGCAGGATACACATTCTTCTCAAGTGCACATGGGGCATTTTCCAGGATCATCTGTTAGGCCCCAAAGTAAGTCCTAATAGATTTTAAAAGGTAGATAAAATCTGTCTGACCACAACAAGATAGTGTTAGAAATTAATAACAGAAGGACAGCTAGAACATTCAGAAATTCATAGAAATTAAATAACACACTGTTAAACAAGCAATGGATCAAAGGAAAAATCACAAGGGAATGAGAAAATACTTAGAGACAAATGAAAATGAAACAACATACCAAAATTACGGGACACAGAGAAAGCAGTGCAAAGGGGGAAATTTACAGCTATACTTGCAAAAAGAAGAAAGATCTCAAAACAACAACCTAACTTTACAGTTTAAGGAACTAGAAAAAGAAGAACAAACTAAACCTAAAACTACCAGAAGGAAGGAAATAAAGATTGGAGCATGAGAAGTAAAACCAGAGGATAGAAAAATAATACAGAAAATCAATGAAACCAAGTTGGTTTTTTGAAGAGATAAAATCAACAAACCTTTAGCTTGATGGGCTAAGAAAAAAAAAAAGACTCAAGTTACTAAAATCAGAAATGAAAGTAGAGACATTACTACCAATTCTACAGAAATAAAAATGATTCTAAGGGATTACTGCAAGCAATTGCATACCAATACATTGGATAACCTAGAGCAGATGTGCAAGTTCCTAGAAATATGAAACCTACCGAGACTAAATCATGAAGAAATAGAAAATCTTAATAGACCTTTAACTAGTTAGGAGATTGATCAGTAATTAAAAATCTCCCCCAGATGAAAAGCTAGGGACCTGATGGCTTCACTGGTGAATTCTACCAAACATTTAATGAGGAATTACCACCAATCTTTCTCAAGCTTTTTCAAAAATTGAGGAGGAGAGAAGAGTCCCTAACTCATTACCCTGATACCACTGGATTGTACACTTAAAAATGGTTAAGATGGTAAATTTTATGTTATGTTTATTTTACTACAATGTTTTAAAAAAGTGTTATTAAGAAAACAGTAAGGCCAGGTATGGTGGCTCATGCGTATAGTCCTAGCACTTTGGGAAGCTGAGGTAAGAGGGTGGCTGGAGGCCAGGAGTTCAAAACCAGCATCGGCAACATAACAAGACACCCATATCTACAAAAAACAAAAAGATTAGCCAGGCATGGTGGTACACGCTTGTAGTCCCAGCTACTCAGGAGGCTGAGGCAGAAGGATCATTTGAGCTCAGGAGTTCAAGGCTGCAGTGAGCTATGATCACGCATCTATACTCCAGCCTCAGTGAGAGTGACAGTCTGTAAAAGAAAGAAAAAGGAGAGAGAGAGAGAGAGAGAGGAAGGAAGGAAGGAAGGAAGGAAGGAAGGAAGGAAGGAGGGAAGGAAGAAGAGAGAACGAAGAGAGAAAGAAAAAGAGAGAAAGGAAAGAAAGAGAAAGAAAGAAAAAGAAAAGAAAGAAAGAAAGAGAAAGAAAGAAAGAAAGGAGGAAAGAAAGAAAGGGAAGGAAGAAAGGGAAGGAAGGAAGGAAGGGAAGGAAGGAAGGAAGGAAGGAAGGAAAGGAAGGAAGGAAAGGAAGGAAGGAAAGAAAAAAGTAGTTGCCAAAGCTTTTGTCATCTTTTTACCTTAACGCAAATGAAAATAAGAAGTCAGACTGGGATAATTTTGAAAGCAAGAGGTTATTAACTAACTACTCAAGGTACCTTTTAAATAAAGAACTGCCAAAATATCTATATGCCTATATTCATATGCTTAGTATTTCAATTCAACAACTGATAAAATATCAATATAATGCATTACAAATTTTTCCAGAGATAAATAGTAGTTAAATATTTTTAGCTTTTTTTTTTTTTTCAGTACTGAGTTTAACTTAATCCTTACAGGGGGAAGGGGACCAGCTATCAAACTGAGCTGACTGTTTTCTAATGTATTGCCAGACCTCAAGCTAAATGGCGGCTGCCCCAAAATATAGTATATGGACATGGGGGTTTGAAAAGAAAATAGGTGTTTTTTTTTTTTTTTTTTTTTTTGCTAAATGCTGAGAATAAAATTATTTTCTTTGGTGTATACGTTGTACGGTTTGGTATTTGAATTATAGAAAATGCTTTTCAGGGAGAATGCAGTCCTATTTCATTATGACAGGAAGGACATTTTAAAAGCATATTATCAGTGGGGATTTTTCCCTCTCAAGGTGATGAGACATCCGGATCATGTGTCGTCCACCGTCTATTTGTGGGCTCACCATGAGAAGCTTGTCATCATTGACCAATCGGTGGCCTTTGTAGGAGGGATTGACCTGGCCTATGGAAGGTGGGATGACAATGAGCACAGACTCACAGATGTGGGCAGCGTGAAGCGAGTCACTTCAGGACCATCTCTGGGTTCCCTCCCAGTAAGTATATTTCACCTTTATGGAAATGTATAACACGAACGTAATTTGTATAAGTTTGTATTAATAGCATGACTGATGGATTCATTGAATAAGAGATGGTGTCTCCTTGGAGGGGAAAAGAACATTAAGTCAATCATGAGACAGACTTGGTTTCAAATACCAGCCTCTCCACCTAGCTAGCTGTAACTTAGCATTGCTGAGTCTGTTCTTCTCTTGTAAGAAAAGAAAATAGATTCAGTGGAATTTTGGCTGTCCCATATTCAGCTTTGTTTTCCATTTAAATTAAGATTTATTTTTTATTCAGAAATAAGATTGATAAACAAAAATATATGGCAGTTGAGATTTAGGTATTAAAAAGCCTTAAGTATCTGCCACAGTTTTTGGAAAGTTCCTACTTAAAGATACACAGAAACAGGATAGGTCAGTCTGGGGTCATTTAGAGGGAATTTGAGCCAGAAGTGAATAACTTCCCAAAGTGCCTTTTTAAATAGAGCTGCCAAAATATCTATATGTGTATATCAATCTGCTTGCTGTTTCAACTGAATGACTGCCAGAATATGAATACACTTATTAAAAAATTTGATGGGCTTCATCTTATTTACTGCTGGAAATGTTGGTGACTCATTTATGCAGAAATAGCAATTTAGTGCATAGGGAACAGGAAAAATGATTGACAGAGGAAGCCTTGCTTACTTAATGTTTATCAGAGGAACAAGTTCAGGAGTTCAACAGTGAATGTAACCCATGTAATTGTATTTGAGATTAAAAGTTTAATTGGAGTGAAATTTCAAGAATTTGACCTACTGAAAGAAGAGCCAGAGCAGAACTCCTGCTATTCCTTTGGTAGTTTTTAAACAGTTCACAAGAATCCACCACTACCCTGTGGCTGACCTCAGACATTATTGCATATCTATTACAGAACCTCCATCATTCGTAAACTTTATACTTAGCTCTACTTGAATTAAAGAACCACATTGCAGCATGTCTTATGCAGTGTCTTTGTTTACAAAAATAATTTTCTCAGCCTGCCGCAACAGAGTCTATGGAATCCTTAAGCCTCAAAGATAAAAATGAGCCTGATCAAAACCTGCCCATCCGGAATAGTGTTGATGATGTGGATTCAAAACCGAAAGGAATAGGAAAGCCAAGAAAGTTCTCCAAATTTAGTCTCTACAGGCAGCTCCACAGGCACCACCTGCACAACGCAGATAGCATCAGCAGCATTGACAGCACCTCCAGTAAGTCATGGCCTTTGCTAGAATTTATCTTAACTACCCACTGTTCTTCCATAGCCGGACACTACATACCTGTTTTTAAAATCTGTCTTTCTGTAATGGAGTAGAATGAGCAATGTTGAGAGGTCACTATATCATTCTATTCAACCTCATGCCATTTTGTGGCTTTGTTTGCCTTATTTTAGAGCAGATTTATTGTTTTATCCACACAAAAGTCATAACGACCACGATTACTGCTTCTAATGGTAGCAGAACGACAAAGGGTTTCTAAAATACACCAAGCCATAAAGGAAAAAGGTATTAGATGTACTTTATAAACTTTTCTTAGAAGAAATTACATTTATCTTCCTATCCAGAAACATATCAAGCTTATCTCTTCAAGCATCAGACTTTCTACATCTTGTAAATTTACTATTCCTTTGAAATCCATTGTAAAACCCTACAATTTTCTGTTGCACAGAATCTTATAACTGATGTTATAGCCCTGTCTGGTTTTTAAAATGATCAACCTTGCTTTCCAGTTTAGAAAATTTGATATCTGTATTTCTTTGTAAAAAAAAAAAATTCTCAATTTCTCTAGGTTGTTTTAATCACTATAGAAGTCATCACAATTTAATCCATGGTTTAAAACCCCACTTCAAACTCTTTCGCCCATCCAGTGAGTCTGAGCAAGGACTCACTAGACCTAATGCTGGTAAGTGATTTGTGAAGTGGCAGAACTCCCTTAGGCTTGAGCTTTGGTTGTGCTGTCTGCTGCATGGGCATAGTGAATGTGTTTCCAGATTGGCTTTCTGTTTGCAGTTTTGTTGCTACATATATTATTGAGAGTCTGCTCTATGCAAAGCATCCTGTAGTATCCAAGATCCCTACTCCCTAAGAACTTATAGCACCAAAGACAAAACAGACCTAATAAGAGAAAATGCATGGCACATGCAATTCAATAGTGTTGTGGACGTTCTATGGAAGGTGGAAGGAATTCCCCTCTGATGGTCCAACAAGACTTTTTGAGGAGGAGACATTTGGGTTAGGCCTGGAAGTAATTGGGGTAGGTGATAGGAAGTCATTGCAAGTGAGGGAGGTGAGTTGAGCAAAGGTGCTGGAATGGGAAAGCAGCAACTGTTTTCAGATCATGTAAAATGCATTATTTGGCCAAGATGCAGTTTTTGATATAAGACTAGGAAGATATATGACATTCGCATTTGGGAGTTGGAATTTTATTCAGTTAATTTTTTTTTTTTTTGAGATAGAGTCTTGCTCTGTCACCCAGGCTGCAGTGCAGTAGGGCCATCTCGGCTCACTGCAACCTCTGCCTCCCGGGTTTTAGCGATTCTCCTGCTTCAGCCTCCTGAGTAATCCCTAGCTGGGATTACAGATGGGCATGACTGTGCCTGGCTAATTTTTGTACTTTTAGTAGAGATGGGGTTTTGCCATGTTGGCCAGGCTTGTGTTGAACCCCTGACCTCAAGCAATCCTCCCACCTCGGCCTCCCAAAGTGCTGGGATTACAGGTGTGAGCCACCGCACCTGGTCAGTTAAAAATCCTGAAGGCCTTTGGGTGGATGTGTTGTGTCATGCTATATGAATTTTCAGAAATCACAATCTGATAGCTGTTGGTAAGAAGATACTCCAGATACTTGAGGAATTAATGAATGATTAATGAGTTTCACTTGTGGTAGGAATAAAGAAGGATTTGGCCACTGGTCAGATATGGAGATAAGTAATCATAATAAATGACGCTAGTAAAATCATAGGCTAAAATTTATTTTATGCAGACTGTATCCATCACTGCCCTGAGAACTTGCAGTGCTTAGTAGTAATATTGTCATCTTCTTTTTACAGATGAAGACATTCAGGGTTAGAGATGATACATGTCATGCCCAGTGGAGTTCCAATTTATCATCCTCCCAGTGCCCATGATTAAGACTTGTGATTTAGCAGAAATGAAGATCACTATGTTATACTTTTTTGGCTAGAACCTAAGGCCAGGGCTCTCATGTACTGTTTAGCAGATGAGAGTTACAGTCTAGCACACATGCCTGAATGTGAGTCACTTGTGGCTTGCAGGTGCTAATGAACCAGAAAACTTATGCTGGACTTTGAGTAGGGATTCCCAGCATTCTTTCACCTAGGGCAGGGGTGTCCAATCTTTTGGCTTCCCTGGGCCACATTGGAAGAAGAATTGTCTTGGGCCACACATAAAATATACTAACACTAATGATAGCTGATGAGCTAAAAAAAAGTTGCAAAAAAATTATAATGTTTTAAGAAAGTTGGTGAATTTGTGTTGGGCCACATTCAAAGCCATCCCGGGCTGCATGTGGCCCACAGGCTGTGGGTTGGACAAGTTTGGTCCAGCTACCCTGCATTTTAAAAAATGCAGTAATCAACTACACACAATGAACTAAAACTTCAATGTAACTGTTAAATAAATTTATGTTTTATAAATCATAACAGCATCAATATACATTTAAAAATGGAGAAGAGGCCAGGGACGGTGACTCACACCTGTAATCCCAGCACTTTGGGAGGCGGAGGCAGGAGGATTGCTTGAGCCCAGGAATTCAAGACCATCTTGGGCAACGTAGTGAAACCCCATCTCTACAAAAAATTAGCTGAGCGTGGTGGTGTGCATCTCTCGTCCCAGCTTTTCCAGAAGCTGAGGCGGGAGAATTGCTGGAGCCTGCAAGACAGAGATTGCGGTGAGCTGAGATCATGCCACTGCACTCCAGCCTGGGTGACAGAGGGAGACCCTCTCTCACACACACAAAAATAATTTTTAAATTTTTAAAAAATAAAAATAAATGGCTCAAGCCTGTAATCCCAGCACTTTGGGAGGCCAAGACGGGTGGATCACGAGGTCAGGAGATCAAGACCATCCTGGCTAACACGGTGAAACCCGGTCTCTACTAAAAAAATACAAAAAAAAATAGCCAGGCGAGGTGGCAAGGCGCCTGTAGTCCCAGCTACTCGGGAGGCTGAGGCAGGAGAATGTCGTAAACCCAGGAGGCGGAGCTTGCGGTGAGCTGAGATCCGGCCACTGCACTCCAGCCTGGGCGACAGAGCGAGACTCCGTCTCAAAAAAAAAAATAAAAAATAAAAATGGAGAACAAATATGGGGAGACATTCTTATTTAGCATACAGCTAATACTGGATGTGTGTGTGGATTCGGGGACAACTCCCATTAATTCCTGTGCTTGACAAAGCTTCAAAGTCCTGGGAAGCAGGAGGCCTCTGCGAAATCCAGGAAGCCAGGAGTGCATGCAGTGGCAGATATTAGAGGTAAAGGGTTGGAAACAGCTCCAGGTAGTGCCTTATCATTTCAATGTGTAACTTTGCTGCTTTATTACTGAAGTTAAAAATGAAGTGGAGGAAATGAGATTGCCAACCCTGAAGATTATGGATCTGAATTATGACTGATAGTGTTGCTGACAATAGGATTGAGAGCAAGTGGAAAAGATGTGAGTGAAGTGCTGAGTCCAGTAAGTAACTCACACCTACCACAGGTTGAGAGGGGTGATATCCACAGGGATGATCTGAGACACTGATCATACATGTGTGTGGTTTTCTGTTGCTGATGAAAAGTACCCTTGACATCTATTTACAACCTCTCACTGATAAACTGAATATATGTCTAGTGCAGCATTGTTGAGAGACAAAGAGAGATAGGGAGAGAGAACAACCTAAACATCAAAGAGTAGGGAATTGGTGAAGAACATAATGAATGGTAACAAATGGTTCATCTCTTTGATGGAACTGGGCAATGATTAAAACTGTAATTGGGGATACAAAAATAAACATAGAAGATTTATTTATTTAATTAAATAAGTATTTATTGAGTTTCTATTATATACCAATCACTATTCTGGGTTCTAGAGGTGTAGTGAATAAAGCAGATGAAGTGCAGTTAACTAGTTGGGTGGTAAGGATGAGAACTGTATGTACAAATAGAGGGTCAAACACATTATATCAGGTGGTGATAATTATGGAGAATAGTTGAGCATGATAAGGGAGGAAGGGCACAGGAGAAGTTACTATTTTGTAAAGGCTGGTCGGAGAATACGTCTCTCATGAGGTTAGTTTTTAACTGACATCTAAAGGAGGAGAAGAATGAGGATAAGAAACTGTCTGAGGGAGGGTGTTTCTGACAGAAGGAATAGCAAGTATGAAAGGCCATGAGGCAGAGGGGACAGGTGTGTTCCAGGAATATGGCTGTAGTGAGGTGGGCTAGGAGAGGATGATAAGAACAGAATCAGAGAGGTAGGCCAGGGTGGATTATGTGAGGTCTTGAAGACCACTGTAAGATTTTGACCCTGTGTGAGACAGGAAGTCATCGCATGGTCTTGAGCAAAGGGTAGGCACGGGCTGACTTACATTTTCCAAGGATCATTCTTCAGAGCAGACCAGGGTGGCAAATGGTGACTGTGCAGGTTATGAATATATTTTGAGGGTCAAGCTGACAGCATTTGCTGATGAACTAGATATGAGATGTGAGAGATGGAGAGGACTCCAAATCTTTGGCCCCACTGGAAAGATGGAGTCTCCATGAACTGAGATGGTTATGGGAAGAGCGAGGAAAGTTTGAGGACAATTGCCACTGTGTCAAAATACGTTCCTGAAGGCAGCTGACAAAGGACGTTCAATGATGCTATCTTTGTTAGGAAAATGGAGCTTGAGGTGATTTATTTTTTTCCCACATTGTTGATACTGTTTTCATTTTACTTTTATAATCAAATTTAAATACAAATTTAATTTTTTAAAATGAAAACAATTCGTTTACCTCAAAAGAAAAGCCAAAGGATAGTGGGGTCCTTCTAGAGCAGTGCTTTCCAAACTCGATTCCTTGGATCCTGGAGTTTCTAAAAGGCTTTGAGGAGAACATTGAAGTAGGTGAACCCCAGGACCCTCCCACTGCTTTTGGTGCGTCTTCAACCAGAACAATCCCACTTGTATCTGTTTTAAATATTAGAGTCCTTCTGAAGTTGTTTTCAAAAAAAAAAAAAAATAAGTAAAGTTCTACTAAAAATAATGAAGGAAGTTTAAAGAGCAAGGCACTAGATTTAAATCATGTAATACCTTAAAAACTCAGGTTGCCTTATAAAACAAATTAAGCATGGAGTGACTCTTCGTTAGAAATTTAAAACTGAATATGAACTTGAGTTAATGACTTCCTTGTCCTGAGAATGCAAAGAGAGCCTCTCTGCAATATCAATTTCACTTGACTGCACATGACCATGTTGAATTGGGCTCCTATTAAACCTCCCTGGTGTCATACAGAAATCGGTGTGGAGTGAACATCGCTATAGGTTTTTAATATAGAAAAACTGCACTGAAAACGTGGTTAGGAATCATATCTGTAATATATGTTTTTCAAAATCACTCAGCCATTTTCACTTTTTTTTTCATTCAGAATTATGTTGTAAGAGGGAGAATTTTGCTTGATACTATTTTTAAAGTGTTGAATTTTATTCCTCTTATTTATTTATGTATTATACTTTAAGTTCTGGGATACATGTTTAGAACATGCAGGTTCGTTACATAGGTATACACGTGCCACGGTGGTTTGCTGCACCCATCAACCCATCATCTACATTAGGTGTTTCTCTTAATGCTATTCAGCAACTGTATGCTGATGTTTTCCTTTTAAGCAATATTAAATAGGTAAGTGAGGGAAAATTATTTTTGCAATTTAGTTGAGACAGGCTTTTCACATTTGAGTGTCTAGTCGTAAGGGATAATATTAAGCTGTTTCTAAACTGTTCTTAGGAATGCAATGGATAGGATGTATAAAATTCATCTTGTGCTGTTAAATAGCTTATTATCTAATAGGTGAGCATGAGTTTTAAATATTTTACAAACCTAATATTTTAGTCATTCATTGAGGGAAGATACTCCTACTGCAAGAGTCATCATTGATCCACAGATGACATACAGGTCTGCAAACCCTTAACAACAATTCTAAATCCCAAAAAATTTTGCAAACCAAAATATTTTTAAAAATATAACTTGTTGAGTGCCTGTATTGGAACTGGCCTCGAACATACATAGAAATTCAGTAGGTAGAGACTAAAAAGGTAGAAAAACAGGCATTTTAGGTAGATACTACATCTTAAGACACAGATATAGGAAATGCAAAAGTATTTATTTCGGCATCTCAGACCTGAGTGTAGAATGTGGTAGATACATACAGCTCTATAATCTCTCATACAAAATCTTTGGAATCAGATTTCAGAAATCATAAAGTTGTGGATTTTAGAAAGGTAATACAATACCTATACCCTCTATTATGTTACCCTCCCAGCAGCATCCAGGAAATACCTGGAATGTAGGCAAACCATTTATGTTTGTGCAACACCAAGTGGGATCAATAAAGATAATAAATAACCTCTTGTCAGTTCAGGCCAGGTTTTGCTGACCCGGGAGCTATGAAATGAGCTGTGAAAATCAGCTATGAAAAAACATTTGAATTGTTAGAACTTTTGGAGTTTTGGAATTGTGGTTAAGGGCTAATTTGTGCAGATTGAGCTGGTGGGATATATCTGTATCAGTTTACGGAGGACTTTGAAAATCAGACTGAGACATTGCACCTCTTCCATTAAATGTTGGAAAATCCCTAGGGGCAGGGAGCAATTAAGGGTGAGGCTTTATAGCATTTATAGTAGAGACACGGGGAGTCTGACAAGGTTGTGTCAGTGAGTTCAAGAACGAAGTAAATGGGAGAACCTTTTTCCAAAGGCATCATGGTCTGGGAAGCCATGGGAAGGTGGGTGGAGAAGTCCATGAAGAATAAAGGAGCCAAAGATGATTCCGAGCTTTGAGCTTGAGTTACTACACGCAGAGAGCAGAAATCTCAAGGAAAGACTTGATTTTATGGAATGATAATGATTTTAGTGTCAGACATAATTTTAAAGTTCTGGTGGGAACTAGGTAAACGATGTCAAGTGAGGCACTGGAAGTGACCTTAGATCTGGAGTCCAAAACAGAGGCCAAACTTGCAGGTGCACATTTAGAAATTGTACAGAAAAAGATGGGAGAGGCCAGGCGTGGTGGCTCACATCTGTAATCTCAGCACTTTGGGAGGCTGAGACGGGCAGATCACAAGGTCAGGAGTTCGAGACCAGCCTGGCCAACATGTGAAATCCTGTCTCTACTAAAAATACAGTAATTAGCTGGGCATGGTGGCGTGTGCCTGTAATCCCAGCTACTCGGGAGGCTGAGGCAGGATAATTGCTTCAACACTTGAACCCGGGAGGCGGAGGTTGCAGTAAGCGGAGATCATGCCACTGCACTCCAGTCTCAAAAAAAAAAAAAAAAAAAAAAAAAAAAGAGAGAGAGAGAGGAAGAAAAAAAAAGAAAAGAAAAGACAGGAGAAAGGGGAAACTTTGTTAGTGAGGAGGAGCTAGGAAAGAAGAACAAGAGGCGTAGGCTGAAGAAATGGTAGAACAATGGAGACCTGGAAGGCAAGAGATGAAAACAAAAGGAGAAAAGGAGGAGGATGTGGCAAGACCAGAGAACACCAGGCAAGGAGCAAGAAGACCCCCTTCTCATAAACTTTAGCAGCCAGAATCTGAGCCACTGGCAGAGGAGGATGCAGAAGATTGGCATGACAAATCTGTGCCAAAAGATAAGGCAGGTGCAATTATGAAATCATTTGGGAGCCAGATAGCAACCTAATGAGACCCCCTTGGATCAGCATTGTTGACATCAGAAGTCCTCTCGACCTGCTCATCCATGCTCATACAATTCTGAGCTGTTGTTTTCACAGGAACTAGTATTTGACTCTATTGCCTTAAGAGTTCATTTGTACTGAGAAGGACCCTAATTTATGTGGAGTAGTTTTTAGGCCATGGCCAAAAACAAAAGCCAATTTGAATTATGAGCAGGTTGAATTCAATTAGTACCAAGATAATTTCCTGAGACTAAGAATTTCCTTTATTTTCCTTATCATAACTAGTTGTTAGATGAAAGTTAATTTTTAAATGAGTGTATGTGTGTTTATGTAAAGCCTTAGCTTAGAGTTTTGCAACTGATGAAAGCAAATTGTATATATATTTTTTATATTTGAAATCTGAAATATTATTTATCTCATTTTTGGTCCCTTTTGTTTCTTTTCTTACCCTCTGTTTTTCTTTTTACAAAGTGCTATGTTAACAACAAAGAGCCTGTAGATGAGCAAACAGGCCTACCTGCACTTTGGCCTTTCAGTCTCATAAAGCAGGAAAATAAATAACTGGGAGAAGTCAATAGAAGTCTATTTTTAACATGATTTCATTTTGCTAATCTATGGCATTTTAAGTCATTTTTCTTTTATAGAAAATTTCAATAGCCTTTGGAAGGTTAATGATTCAGTTTGAGATAGAATATTAGCATTGTGTGTGGTGATTACATAAAAACATTTGTTCTGCACATATTTATTGATTGCCTGGATGCTTGGAGGTACTGGCAGTGAGGAGATTTGGTTCCCACTCCCAAAGAGTTTATAGACTGGTGAGGCATTGATGGAGGGCGGGAACCTGATACAATTGCGTCACAGAGTTAAAGGTGTTGGGGCAGTTGTTAATGGGATGACAGCAGTGCTAGTGACTGCGTCTTCCTTACAGGGAGCTGGGAGGTCTCTCTAGAGCAGGTGACAGCTAATGTGGCTCTTGAAGGATGATTAGGATATCAGGCCAAGAGGGAGAAAGGAGCATTTCAGGGAGAAGGAATAATGTGCCGACTACATGGAGACATGGCAGACCACGCCTGTTAAAATACAGTGAAACATGTGCTTTACATGGGGCCTGGGGTTGGGTGGGGAAAAACAAGGACTAGAAAGAGTTGGCACCAGTTTGGGAAGAGCCTTCTATGCATACTAAGCCCTTAGGACTTGAACTTCCTGTAGGCAGTATGTGAACCTTCCAGGGCTTTAAGCAAAGAGTGCCTTTTACAAAGACAGTTCTGGGACAGTGTGTTGGTGGCGGGACCAGTGCAGCCCTCTCACTGGCTACTGCAAGCAGTACCATTTATTCATTCAACACATATTTTTGCATTCAGTGTCTATTTGTTAAATGCCTCTTTTGTGCCAAGCGCTGCGTTTGTGATTTGTAATTCTGCTAATCTTTTTACTTCATTGTCTTCGTATTTAGCCTTAAGTCAATGGTCTCAGCATAGTTCTTTGTGAAATGCTACAATAGATTGCTGCTTTTGTACCTATATCATAAGCTTTCATCTGTTGTTGCCATATTTTTTATAAATGCCATCTATGATTTGAAGTATGTAAATGTTAAAGCGCAACAGATTTTAGCTGTTATCTAGGCGAAATTCTTCATTTGATGCGTAATGGACTTATGATCTAAAAAGTTGAAGCTCAGTGTCACTTAGCTAGTTAATTCCAGGGCTGGAACATGGACTATCTGTAAATTTGAAGTTCTTGCTTCAATGCAAAACAATTATGCATCAGGTGTGCACCATGTTGGTTGAGGAAAAAGAAGTGGCATGGTATCTTTATTGCCTCTGCGTCTCAGGTTTCTCCACCTCACCCCCGCCCCTCCCCCTCTACCCCCCAAAGCCCCCCAACAGCTTTACTGCTCTCTCATAGTGCCACCTTGTGAGTTCTTTATTCACAGTTAATTCTGTGATCAGTTCTTCCAGTGATCTGGTAGGTGGTGGGAATAAGTTACTCAACTGCCTGAGGTCAAATTTCATTGTTTGATGATGAATCTTGTTATAGCCCTAATTGCCCACTAAAAGTAAACTTGTAAGGACTGTAAAATGTTGTTAGCTCACAACCTCTAATACAATGGACATATGCCACCCTAGTGATGTCTTAAGAAATTAAGAAGCTTTTAGGTGTTTAATAAATGAGAGTTGAGCCTCCCTTTCTGGGATCCCCCTGAACCACAGTCCCTGAGGGGGTCTTGCTGTATTCACAGATACCGGGTCCATCCGCAGTTTACAGACAGGTGTGGGAGAGTTGCATGGGGAAACCAGATTCTGGCATGGAAAGGACTACTGCAATTTCGTCTTCAAAGACTGGGTTCAACTTGATAAACCTTTTGCTGGTGAGTATTATGATGGTGGGGTGCTGGTTATATTTTGTCTTTTACCTTTGAGCATCTCAACAAGTACACACGTGCATGATCTAAATGACTTTTGTTTTGCTTCTGTTTATTTTTGAAAATTTTTTAAAACGTTGGAGACTTGATTTAGTCATTAGTCATGTGCTTAAGGACTCTTTTTTTCAGTTATAAGAAGAAAAACACACGAAATAGAGCTGAACTGTCTGAAACCTCCAGATTTGTTATAGGCACATTTTTGGGGTAATAATCAGTAATTTTTCAGGAAATGGTAGGCTCCCTTTGATCATCTTTTATTCTGCTTATTTCCTGCATTTCCAAAATGAGAATGGCGTATTTTCAGATTATCACTGGGTTTATATGTTTAAGAGGAGATAGAGATGGCATTGCCTGCCATTGTTTCAACAGGATAAAAAATTAAAAATATATTATCAAACACACAGCCTTAGATAATTTGTACCCACTCACATCTTGCCATGTCTAGTGATTATCTAATCCTAAGTGAAATGGAAACATATTTGGGGAGGTGCCTGGGAGCTATGTCCCTGCATGTGAAATCTGTTTCCCTTGATTATAAAAATGTTGTTCTGTGCAAGCCAAGAAATATATACCTAGTGAGCACTAACCCACGTTTCCTTTTAGTATCGTAGTTGGAGTCAGAGAGCCTCTGCCCCAGCACCGTAGTTAATGACTGATCCTTGCCTGGTGCACCTGGGCAGATTTCATTGACAGGTACTCCATGCCCCGGATGCCCTGGCATGACATTGCCTCTGCAGTCCACGGGAAGGCAGCTCGTGATGTGGCACGTCACTTCATCCAGCGCTGGAACTTCACGAAAGTACTTGGATATTGCTATCATGATTTATCCACATGAAGAGAGGCAGGCCTAACTAGAGAAGAGGTTCAGAGGAGGCTGTTGGCAAGAAGAGATTGTCGTGGCCACAACTATGTCACCGCTCTGCTGTTGGCTCCATTGATGTCAGGGTGCCTGGGCATCTGGGCAAAAAAAGAGGGAAACATTTCTGAATGTCCACACCATAGACAATTCAGAGTGCCTAGGGATAGGTGCTGCTGTGTGGGTCCTGATTTTAATTTTGTTAATATCTTGGACACAGTGTTGACCAAGCATTTAGTAGCCCGGGCTCGGTAGTCATTTGCAGGGCTGTTATAGCGGGATGGGAGCCTTGTTTAGATGAGAGGGCTTGAGCTTTAAAGTCCCGTCCAATCCTGGAACTGCAATGGGTTTATATTGGTACAGGATTCTGAGAGCTGGTTCTGAGCAAACCAAGCAATATTAAGAAGGTAGGGCCATTTTCCTTTTCTCCAGATTGTGTCCTCATTACTTGTAAGAACTTGACCTAACATTCAAACCTAACATTCATAAGTTAAGTACGTATCATTCAGGTCGGGCTCGGTGGCTCACGACCGTAATCCCAGCAATTTGGGAGGCCTAGGCGGGTGGATCACCTGAAGTCAGGAGTTCGAGACTGGCCTGACCAACATGGTGAAACACCATCTCTACTAAAATACAAAAATTAGCTGGCCGTGGTGGTGGGTGCCTGTAATCTCAGCTGCTCTGGAGGCTGAGGCAGGAGAATCACTTGAACCCAGGACGCTGAGATTGCAGTGAGCCGAGAGAACGCCATTGCACTCCAGCGTGGGGGACAGAGCGAAACTTGGTCTCAAAAAAAAAAAAAAAAAGAAAGAAAGAAGGTACATATTCAGGTGTTTTTAAAGTTTCACTTTATTTACTTGAAGTGATAATGAGGCATGATTCCCCTTGGTCATTCTGAAAAAGAATTTAGTTTTATCAACCACTTAGACTCTCACTTTGTTTTTCATTCACATGAGGATTATAAAAATTTAGTGGACATTCTAATGGAAATTTTTTAACAAAAATTTAGGGGAGATGGATTAATAAACAAATGGGGTGTTACTTTTAACTTGCTGTACTGGCAAAGATAAAAATCTCTGCTAATACCTGTAGTTAGGTTTGGGGTGGTTTTTGTGGTGTGCTCATACACGCTGCCCCAGGGAGGATAAATTGGTACAACACCAATAAGTCTTTTTTAAAGACTTTGATCCAGAAAAACTTATTTCCAGGTATTCAAACTAAAGCCATAATCCAATAAGGTAATTTATTTTGATATGGCTTCTAATAATTCAAATAAAATTAGAAATAACAGAAATCCTTACTAATAGGAATTTGTTAAACAAATGATTCTTTTATACCATTTTACTATGAAGTTATTAAAAATAATGATATCCCACTGTATTGCTGTGGCAAGATATCTAGAACATAATCAGTAAAAAAACTAGTTTATAAAACAATAGTCTTATTTTTGCAATTATAAACTTTTATAACTACAGATTATATTTAACCTGTCTTTATAAATATAAAACAATATGTCCCCTACAAAAGGTAAAAACAGGACTCTGAGAAATAGAAAACAAACACAAATAATCTGTAGCCCTTCACTTAGAAATGTCCATTAACATTTTTCTTTTTCTTTTTCAAATTAACCTGAATTTCTTTTTTTTTTTTTTTGAGATAGAGATTCACTCTTCACTCTTGTCACCCAGGCTGGAGTGCAATGGTGAAATCTCAACTCACTGCAACCCCTGCCTCCCAGGTTCAAGTGATTCTCCTGACTCAGCCTCCTGAGTTGCTGGGATTATAGGTGCCTGCCACCATGCCTGGCTAATTTTTGCATTTTTAGTAGAGATGGGGGTTTCACCATGTTGGCCAGGCTGATCTTGAACTCCTGACCTCAGGTGATCCCCACTCCTTGGCCTCCTAAAGTGCTGGGATTACAGGTGTGAGCCACTGCGCCCTGCCATAAATTTATTTTATAATCACAAAGTAGGGAGAATGAATCTTTTTTCTCATTTGAATATTTTTTATCCCTTTTTCTTTATTTTAGATTATGAAATCAAAATACCGGTCCCTTTCTTATCCTTTTCTGCTTCCAAAGTCTCAAACAACAGCCCATGAGTTGAGATATCAAGTACCTGGGTCTGTCCATGCTAACGTACAGGTAAGTTCTGGCTTTTCTTTTTGACAAAATGCTACCGAGTAAAATTACTGTTATTGGACCAAGGGCCTGTTACATTGGCTTCAGATTTTTCAATGACTGCTTTTCTAAGGCAAAACTAAATGGACCTTTTAACACTTAGTATTAGATTTCCTATGTTAAATGGATTCAGTCTAGTCTCTTTTTAAAACTCTTATAAATATAATAAATGCGTGTCCTTAGAAAAGGCCACCGCCAAGGAAAGGCTATTCCTGTAATTCCTTCTGAAGTGACCCTAGCAATGTGATTCCCAGTAAACCTGGACCTGATACTGCCTAAGCACCAGGAATGTGGCTGAAACTTAGCAGCTAGGAAGCTAGTTGTAGTTCAATCTAATTTTAGTTCCTGATTAACCAAATGTCTTCTAGAGGCCCTTTTAATGGAATAAGGATTTGTCTTAATAGAGTCACAACAGTTTACCACATCCAGTTTAACCATCTCAAACTACAAATAAAATTCAGACCTCGTGGGGCTCTGAGGCCTATCTAGGGCCGGCCAGCTGGTTATCAACAGAGGTGGACCTTGAAATCCTAGTCTAGTCCAGTGTTACCCAGTCTGCTTCCTTTACCAACTACAGCTCAAATATCTTGAGATCATGTGGGGACAGAAGTAGGATGGGCCACCTTTGGTGTTGCCTTTTGTTTGAAGTCATCACTATGGGCATCAGAAGAATTGTTTACGTAAAGTCCAGCAGCCTGCTACTGCTACATATCATCAGTAGGGACTATATAATGCAGACATGGATCCTAGGGAACATGATTATATAAATGAAGTGCCTAAATCAGTTATTTTGCATCGTGTGCAATTGGAGGTATGTGTATATAAAAAATCAGACATTTCAGACTGTAGATCAAATAATAGAACATTTTTTTTAAAAAAGGCCAGGCACGGTGGCTCCCGCCTATAATCCTAGCACTTTGGAACGCCGAGGCAGGTGGATCACCTGAGGTCAGGAGTTCGCAACCAGCTTGGCCAACCCTGTCTCTACTAAAAACAAGAAATTAGCTGGGCGTGGTGACATGCGCCTGTAATCCCAGCTACTCGGGAGGCTGAGGCAGGAGAATCGCTTGAACCCAGGAGGCAGAGGTTGCAGTGAGCCAAGACTGCGCCACTGCACTCCAGCCTGGGCGACAGGGTAAGACTGTTTCAAAAAAAAAAAAGAGAGAAACGGCTTGAGAGAAATATCAGCAGCAAATACTAGTCATCCCAGGCTAAAAAGAAAACTAATTTAAACTCAGAGGCATAGATAGCTATGATTTATATGTAAGCTGATGAATATTTTATGAACCTGTTTAATTTTATTCTACGTGGAGGAGAAAAAACTACCCATGCTAGAATATAAAATAAGAAACTTGTTATTAGGAAAATAAGAATTTAAGATTTGGACTTGCGTTATTATTGACGTCATGGTCAATTTATCAAAGTTAGCTGATGTTAATAAGTATCTATTGAAAATGGATTGCTGGGAATTAAGTATTTTTGTAATCAATGAAGAAAGTTTTAGCATAGTGTTGCATATGCATATATTTTCCACTTCACTGTTGGTGAAGTCCTGACTCACATAGTCTCATCCTGCTGTCTGGTGAGGTCGATAGATACTGTATAAGATGCTTCTCTTTGTTCACTTTTTCCACATCACCGATGTTGTGTGAGAAATGACACTAGACTGGGTGTGGTGGATCACACTTAGAATCCCAGCACTTTGGGAGGCCAAGGCAGGAGGATTGCTTGAGCCTAGGAGTCCAAGACCAGCCTGGGCAACATAGTGAGACCCCATCTCTACAAAAAGTTTTTAAAAAATTAACCAGGCATGGTGGCACATGCTTGTGGTCCCAGCTACCCAGGAGGCTGAAGCGGGAGGATTGCTTGAGCCCAGGAGGCGGAGACTGCAGTGAGCCTTGATTGCACCCATGCACTCCAGCCTGGGCAACAGAGCGAGACTGTCTCGAAAAAAAAATAAATAAATAAAAATAAAAAGTAAAAGAAATGAGACTAGATCTGATAAGCTCATATGTTAATCCCTCATATGTTCAGGTGACCTGGATTCAGGAATCTACAAAGCCAAGGATATTTAACAAAGCTTATTCATTCACTCGTTCATTCATTTATTCAGCCAACGTATGTTTACTAAGCGTTGTCCGTTTGCACGGTGAAGTCATCAAAGCACACTTGGGTGTCAAGGGGGTAGACAGAAAAGGAGTTCTCTGCCTCTGGAAACTTAGTTAGCTGGGGAGAGATAGCTGAGATGAACAATTCAGTTTACAGTGCAAGTTACGGTCTCTGAGTAAATGTTGGTGTGAAAGTAAGGACCAGCATGCCATGAGTTTGGAAATCCAGAGCGACAGAACTGGGTGTCCGCTCTAAGGAATAATCCTGCTTGCTCAGAAGACAAGAAGACTGACTACAGTAACCCATTCCCTCTAAGAGAGGTGCTGATGAAGTTAGATGGCATAAGGCCGGGGCGGGGGTGGGGGCGGGGTGGGGGCTGCGCCTGGAGTGCTGGCCTAGTGAATTTGGACCTGGTACCGGAAGTGCTAGTGAACTTTGGATGGTTTTTTTTTTAATTGCGCAAGAAGCATGATACATGAATGTTCTATGAAGATTAAGGAGAGAGTTTTCCAAACTGAATTTACCTGTGAGATTCTGATAACTATTCCACAAAGATTCCTATGGACAGATAAGGCTTTGTAGAATTCTTTAAAACAGGTCTCCTTAGCACCTTTGTGATGCTACAGTGTATTATAAAACCACTAAGAAGGAACATGATGTGAGCATTTCCCAAGCTTATTTGACAGAGAATCTCTTGTTTTATGCATTCTTATCTGTTTCCATCTTTCCAAACAAATACCTTGAGACCAAAAGTTTATACACGTGAAGAACTTATTAGACTAGAGAGAGAATGAGAGCAAGGGAACAAGTGAAGAGGCTGTTACATTAATTCTGACATATAATTAAGTTCTAAACTAGAAATGAAGAGAAGGGACAAATAGGAGATATTTTTGAGGAAAGAGACAAAGGGACATCACGACTAGGAACTAACTGAAAATTTAGGACAGAGGAAAAAGTTAAAGATAATTAGTTTAGTGTCACAAAGTCTCCAAAGAACCATAGGAACTGTGTCATGACTGATGGGCCAGGGCACTAATTGAGATCACCAAAGGACTCGGGTAGCTCCTGTAGTACATCTAGTTCTGGGTGCTATAAATTTTGCAGCATGATAATGGGTGTATAAAATGAGTATATAAAAGTGTCGCTAGGCAGTGCTGCTGGAAATATCCAGCTAAATATAATAAAATGCATTTTAACACTAACAAATCATGAAAGCACACAAGGTGGTGTGGTATGAAGACTGTACAGCAGCATGTGGCCTCAGCATGCCATTCCCCCTCCCTGAGTCCAGTTTTGTCATCTGAAAGCCTTATGTTTGGTATGAATCTGATCTGAGTCCCTTCAGACATTTAAAAAGGAAAATTTTCATTCATCGTCTTTCATACATGAGGTATCGTTCAAAGTACAAGTGTTAATGACTGTCTACTTAATCCTTCTGCTATAGCTATGATCCCTCACAAAATAGAACTCAAATGGCCACCAAAATACACTTCTTAATTTTTAAAGTAGTTAGAATGACATTTATCACTAAATAGAAATAGAAGCCTTTGCTCAGAATTTGTACCTTGATGGTTAAACTTGTTTCTATGGATTTTTGAAAGAAAAGGAAAATATGTAAGCAAATTAAAACATAGATACATTTAATCATATGGCAGTGATAAATAGGACAAAAATTAAAAGGAAGGATAAGAGTTAAGAAAATAGGACATCACTGATGAACTCTTAAATTCCAAGATTATAAGATTATAATTTATTTTACTCCTCTGGTCCTGAAAACCTGCTATATCTATAATTAACTCTTTGCCATCTCAGTGCCTAAAGTAAAATCTCCTACAGACTGACTGGAGTTAAGGCTGTGAGTAGGGAATGAATTGCTCACTTCAGGAACTCATATTCCTTGTAGCTTCAGGCCCTTGCTTAGCTTTAGGACCCTCAGCTGCCCAGGCCTTTTCCAGACCTGTTCCCAGTTTTATATTTGTAAGTCTGCATTGATTTTGTTAAAGAGGCCTCCCCTAGTTTTCAGAGTGTGACACCTAGCAAAACCTGGAGCCCTCCTGGTTTGTAGTAGATGTTTTTCAGAAATGCTGAACTAACTGTAGGGTGAAATAGTGGAGGTAGCCAGGAAGTGTATCTGTTTGAAGATAGGAAAGTCTGAGATGGCCAGAAACTTGAAAACAAGCAAACGAACGAACGAACGAACGAACAAAACATTATCCCCCTACGTTTCTCCTTTTCTGTGAAGTTGTGATCATGATATTGTTTCACTTTCTTCACACTATTTACTGGCTGGAATCGTTATTTATCTTTTCAGACACTGGTTTTTCAAGCTGTGAATGTATGGTGCTTAGAGGGCAAGAGTGGTAATCTAGTCCAATCTCTGGTCTTTCAAAAAAATCCAGAAGGAGCAAGGAGACAGGCACCTGGCTGTGTGGGAGGCTATTTAATTTTTAAAGAGTTTGTTGTCACATTCTCAAACCTTTCGATCTCAGCTATCATGACAGTAGCCAAATGACTGTTACCCAGTTGAGAAATGTAATAAATTTTTTCCTCAGGATTATTGTTGTTTGCATAGCTTTTAACATAGTTATTATAGCAATACTAAGAAGGAAATGTATTTTTTGATTTTTTGTTTATTTTTAATTATTATTGATACATGGTATTTGTACATGTTGGTGGGGTACATGTGATATTTTGTGACATGCAGACTGTGTAATGATCAAGTCAGGGTATTTGGAGTGTCATCATCTCAAATCTTTTGTTATTTCTATGTGTTTGGAACATTTCATGTCCTCTCGTCCAGCTCTTTTGAAATATCAACACACTGTTGTTAACTATAGTCAACCTACTCTGCTATTGAGTACTAGAACTTATTCCTTCTAACTGTTTGTACCCATTAGCCAGCCTCTCTTTATCTCCACCCTATTCCCTGTACCCCCCTACACACACCCTTCCCAGCCTCTAGTTTCTATCATTCTTCTATCTTCTTGCATGAGATTGACTTTTTAAGCCCCCACATATGAGTGAGAACAAGATTTTAACATAGCTGATTGTTCATAATGTAACTTAGAAGCCACAAGCTTATTTAATTGTGAAGAAAAATATAAGGTAGCAAGTAAGGGATAGATTCTAGAGCCAGACTGTGTTAACATCTCAGCTCTGTGACATACGAGCTGTGTAACCTTGGGAAAATTACTTCACTCTTCAGCGTGTTCCATTCATTTAAAAAACATAAATGACACTGTCTGTCTCATAGGATTGTGGTGATGGTTAAATTAATACATGCAAAGCATTTAGAAGAGTATACCAGTTTGAGTTCCATCAAAAATAGCCTTCATGCTTTCCCTAGTGTTTCAAAAGTTTGCAACAGGCCAGGCGCAGTGGCTGAGGCCTGTAATCCCAGCACTTTGGGAGGCTGAGGTGGGTGGATTACTTGAGGTCAGGAGTTCGAGACCAGCCTGGCCAACATGGCGAAACCCCATCTCTACTAAAAATACAAAAATTAGCTGGGCGTTATGGCACATGCCTGTAATCACAGCTACTTGAGAGGCTGAGGCAGGAGAATCGCTTGAACCCAGGAGGTGGAGGTTGCAGTGAGCCGAGATTACACCACTGCACTCCAGCCTATATGACAGAGCAAAACTCGTGTAAAAAACAAAAAAATAGTTTGCAACAAAGAAGTTAACATTTCTCTGGGTAGGTCACCAGGCTAGTTCTAGGGATAGAAATTTTTATGCCATAAATCTATTGGAATGGGGAGAAAGGGTATTTGACATAATAAAGTAAATAATAGATAAAATTCAAGTTATTCTTTTGTCTGGAGAAGGGCACTTAGTTGCTAATTTTTTTAATACAGAAACATTGGTCACACACCACTGGCAATTCCACAGAGGGGAGACACAGCCAACCAGGGAGAAGGGAGCTACGGCAGGCAGTGTGGATGCCTGCCCACCAGCACGAATTGCTGCTTCTGAAAAAGTCATCCAGACCTGATAGCTGACTTCAGCAGCTTCCACTGTACTTTTAAAATAATCTTGGGTGTTACCCCTCAGTGCTGAGCCTTCTCAGAAGCCTGTCAAGAGCACTCAGAGAAGAAATGGCAGGAAAAGTCATGGGTAGCAGGAGGAAGTGGGAGAGATGGTTCTGAAACTGCTTCTGCACAGAGAAGGTGAAGAAACTAGAATAAACTCGGTTTCAGAGTGGTCTTAATGGCATTTAAGATACGTTATAAAGACAGAGGATATTTGACATGTCTGTTAAGGTGAAAGAAAATGCTGAATGCCATGTCGGCATCAACATGGGGTCAACACATGGGAATCTTTTTAAAGCTCCTAATAGAAACCTTTCCTTGGACAATCGTGCTGAGAATTCCTGCCTATATGGAAATAACTCTACTGGAATCGAGTCTTCAGTCCTATTTGAGGGAAAAGAAGGAAAGAAGGAAGGGAGGGAGGAACAAAGAAGGGAAGGAAGAAAAAATGAGAAAGAAAGGAGGAAAGGGAAAAAGGAGAGAGAGAGAGAGGAAGGAAAAAAAAAGAAAATTTTCAAGAAAGTATAAATAACATCCAAATTATACTACTGAAAAAAATTGTTTTCACACTTGGAATAAATGTCTAAAGGATATTCCAAAGGATCTGTTAGATCTGAAAGGAGAGCAAAATGTTTTGTATTGCAGAATGGTGTGAGAGAATAAAGTAGATAGGTGAAGAATAAAGTGAGCAGGTGGGGGTAAAAGGAATCCACTTTGTCCATTTCCATGGAAGTTATTTACCATGGGAGTTGTTTTCCACGTATGGGCCAGGCCTTCACGGACTAACACATTTGTGAGTGTTACTGTGGGTCTTGGCTGGAAGAGCTGATATGAACAGAGCATTTGCTATGTGCTTGGCACTGTGTTAACCCTTTGTGGATTATCTCACATACATTCAGCAGTCTGTAAGCTAAACTCCTGTGCAACCTGTTTCTACAGATGAGGAAACTAAGACTATGAGAGGTTAAAATAACAGTAACTAGTGGGGGTCTGGTGCAGTGGCTCATGCCTGTAATCCCAGCACTTTGGGAGGCCAAGGCGGGCGGATCACCTGCATCAGGAGTTCGAAACCAGCCTGGCCAATATATTGAAACCCCATCTCCACTAAAAATACAAAAATTAGCTGGGCATGGTGGCGTGGGCCTGTAATCCCAGCAACTCAGGAGGCTGAGGCAGGAGAATTGCTTGAACCTGGGAGGCGGAGGTTGCAGTGAGCTGAGATCACACCATTGTACTCCATCCTGGGAGTCAGAGACTCCATCTCAAAAAAACAACAAAAAAAAAAAAAAAAAAACAGTAACTGGTAGGGATGACTTGCTTCTAAGCAGTTTGGCTTCAATGCCTGAGGTTAATTAGCCATGGATACTGTTTCCAGTAAGACAAAGATGGGTGTAACCACTGGGGCTCTAGCAGAGCAAAGCTTCATGTCCTATTTGTCTTTGGGTGTCACCTTGTGTTGCCACAGCCCCAAATCCATCCCAAACTCTCCTTTTGCTTATTTCTGGCTCCCAACAGCACCCAACTAATACTGTGTTTCCTAGGACTTCTTTCACTTTAAGTCCTATTCTTCAATAATTACCTTTTCTTTCTGTCCTTCAGCTTCAAGATTAACTTTTCTCTTTTGTTCAGGAAAGGAATCATCTTATGTGAATAACTACACACTGTGATATGAGTGGCTGACACTCAACTAGAAAAGTGGCTATGAAAAGAAAGAGCTTGATAAGATGAGACAGGTTCTTGAACTAGGTCAGTTTGGTGATGCTCGTTGCCTGCTGTTCTCCTCAGTACAGACTGGAAGGAAAAGGCCCAACAATCAGAGGATTCCCTTCTCTCCCCAACACATACCACTTGTGAGCTTCTACACAGTTGGCCTCTGCTTGTGGAACATTTAAAAGTGCTTTTGTCCTAAACAATCTTTGTTTCATGATTGACTTGGAATCTCAGGGAAATAAAAAGGAATTCATATATGTGCTGAATTTATAGGGAATAAAAGCATTATGGTGAGAGAAAGGAAGGGAATTTGGGACAAATACTAAGAAAGATCCAAAGGTTTTTCCTTCAGAAAGAAATTTCTGTTATTTAATCCATACATTTGACTTGGGCCCATAGGATGGAAGGTGATTAGGGATTGTGGCTAAAGAGAAGGCTATATTTTAGGTTAAAAAATAAGACATAGCACAGAGGAAAATGACTAGTCCAAGTTACAGCTTTGAAGCTAAACCATAAAATCAGAAATATGCCATTTTTATATATTTTAAAATTATGTTTTCACATTCGCGGTTTGAAAAGTATGGGTTAGATTTGATTCCCAGTACATTTGGGACAGCAAAGATAAGCTATATTTTTGCATGTGAGGGAACAGTTTGGGGGTTATCTCAGTTACATTGGTTTAAAACAGAAATGCAAGACAAGTTGGTGAAGTCAGTGAAGAAAATGAAGAGAGTAAATCCCAAACTTAAAATAAAAGGAAATCTCAGTGGCAATGGAAAAGGTGAAAAAATAAAACAAAAGGAAATCAATCAAAATGGGTGATATGTTTTGGCTCTGTGTTTCCACCCAATCTCACCTTGAATTGTAATAATCCCCACATGTCATGGGAGGGACCCAGTGGGAGGTAATGGAATTATGGGGGTAGCTCTTTCCCATGCTGTTCTGATGATAGTGAGTAAGTCTCATGAGATCTGATGATTTTATAAAGGGGAGTTCCCCTGCTCATGCCCTCTTACCTGCTGCCATGTAAGACGTTCCTTTTCTCTTCCTTCATCTTCTGCCATGATTGTGAGGCCTCCCTAGCCATGTGGAACTGTGAGTCCATTAAACCTCTTTCCTTTATAAATTACCCAGTCTCTGGTAGGTCTTTATTAGCAACATGAAAACGGACTAATACAATGGGTTTGACTTATTTGACTGTTGATAAAACTTTCTAGGCCATCAAGCATTTAAAGCAGTTAAGGTGATTTTTATATAACCTCAGGGTTCCCTGTCTGCGGTTCAATGGTCTAGGCAGAGCAAGAAGGAAATTCGTATTTTCCGTTTTTCTTGTGGTGATAGGGAGATTTTTAACTAATTAGAATAGTAGTAAATGAATAACGATCCCAAGTGATTTTCCTCCGTGTTGCTCGAAAGATATGTTTCAAGTTTAGCCGCAAAAAGATGACATTTTTTATTAATGAGTTTTTATTGTGAGTAAAGGATATGGGATTGGACTCAGGCAATGGGATAGATGATGCTGAAGCCCCTCAGGAGGTAGGAAACCCCTCATACTCAATGGTTTTATAGGCATCAGGGAGCCCCCTCCACTTTTTCTTATGCTCTCCCACAGGCTGATACATAAAATGGTCTTTTTTTTTTTTCTTTTAAGATGCAGTTTCTCTCTTGGCACCCAGGCTGGAGTGCAATGCTGTGATCTGGCTCACTGCAATCTCCGTCTCCTGGGTTCAAGCAATTCTCCAGTCTCAGCCTCCCAAGTAGCTGGGATTACAGGCACGCACCACCAAGCCCAGCTAATTTTTGTATTTTTAGTAGAGATGGGATTTCGCCATGTTGGCCAGGCTGGTCTCGAACTCCTGACCTCAGTTGATCTGCCCACCTTGGCCTCCCAAAGTACTGGGATTACAGGCATGAGCCACCACCCCTGGCCATAACATGGTCTTGTTTTGGCTTGAAGCTTTACATATTTTAAATACTTAAATGCCTACAGATAGAGAAACATTTACCATTATCCTTCACAGAAAAAATGGCAAATATGTGACCTTCAGGCGTCCCCTTCCATGAAAGCCATTGAGGATCAACCTCAGATTTCTTCCCCAGTGCACCTGCTTTCAAGAATTGCCTCTTAACCCAGCTGTCCAGGAAGTCATTCTGAAACTATTAGACTTCATATGCAAGCTGACATCGACATAATTCTCCTCATGTGTATCTTATGTGAATGAGTTTATTGAATCTTACGTGAATGAGTTTATTGAGTCAGAGCAAATTTTGAGAGTAAGAAAGGAAAGAAAGTATAAGGTTTTTGGATTTGAGGGAAAAACTCAGATGTTACCAGCAAGGGTGGGTTATAAATTTTGTCTATAACTTTTTATAGAGGTAGACATACTATATATAGAACATCTAGTACTAAGTGCCACATACCATTATTATTACTTTGTGTTTGTTATGCCATTTTTTCTTCACAGCAGCTTTAGGGGATGGGGAGAGGTCTCAGTTGTACAGTGGAGGAAACTGAACCTTCATGATATTTAAATGATATGTAAATGCTCTTTCACCTTGGTCAAGGCATTTAAACATAATGGAGATTCCGGTCGGGCATGGTGGCTCACGCCTGTAATCCCAGCACTTTGGGAGGCTGAGGCGGGTGGATCACTTGAGGTCAGGAGTTCAAGACCAGCCTGGCCAACATGGCAAAACCCCGTCTCTACTAAAAATACAAAAATTAACTGGGCATGGTGGCACGCATCTGCAGTCCCAGCTACTTGGGAGGCTGAGGCAGGAGAATCACTTGATCCCGGGAGATGGAGGTTTCAGTGAGCCGAGATCACACCACTGCACTCCAGCCTGGGCAACAGAGCAAGACTCCGTCTCAAAAAACAAACAAACAAACAAACAAAAAAACCCCAAAAACCCTTGAGGTTCCCTTCTTTCCTGGGTACTCTGCAATTGTATACATTGCCTCCAGAGTTGTATAGAATCACATCAATAACATGAGAATCTTCTCAAAGTAGACCGCATTTTCGGTGCTATGTTCCTTAGTAACAAAATTAAACATTAATTTGAGTGGACTAAGAATTAAAACTTCTATTTCTTCAACCTTTGTTATTTCTACCTGATAAGTAATAATGCAGCTCCTTGGAGATGATGTAAAATCATGATATTTTTCCAGTATGGATAATATTTATCTAAATTTTCCTTATGAGTTCTCTTCTGTGATATTTAATATATTCATGTTGACAATTAAATTTTGAAATTTTGTTGCACATATTCATCTGATAAATTTTTTAATACTTTGGCGACATTTTGTAATAAATAACTCATATTGGACAAATAAATAACACTACTGAGGATGGCACAGTCAATGATTTTTAGTAAGTGTGAGTTTTGGATGTAATGGCCTTATAGTTTCAATTTTAAAGTTATTGATTTGAACAAGAATTTTACCAGGCCTTTTATACAGCAGACATAGAACTGGTTATATATTGGATCGCTTTTTATATTCCTAACGAGTATGGGGCCATTCTTTTTATTTTCAATATCAGTTGACCTTATAAAGGACAGTTTTCACATTCATTTCAAACCAGAAATAGCAAGTCTATTTTTATAGTAATTCTTTTGTGTGTCATGCTATTATTTAAGCACCTACTATATGCCAACATCATACTGCAATGCTAGTTAGAATGTTGAAAAAAAATGATGACCAACATTGCTGAGTGTTGAGAGCGCCTTCCTTCCATGTTCTCTCGTCCTCTCTCCTGTGCACAGCCACAGTCTGCTCTGCAGCATCCCTGACACAACCTGCCACAGCTCAAACGCATCCTCTAATGCTCATGAATAATAACACTTATAACCACTTAATAGGTACCAGGCCTCCTACTACACATTTCACAGTAATTCATTTAATCTTCTCTATGACCCTGTAAAGTAGAACTCCATTGTATAGAACAAAAATCTGAGGCACAAAGAGGTTAAGAAACATGATCAACAGCCAGTAAGTAGAGTAGTTGAGCCGGGCTTGGAACCCAGACAATCCTGCTCTGTATCAGCGTATTTAACCTATATTCAGGTGTCTGAGCAAGAAGAAGCTTGAGTAATCCAGCCTGGACAGGTGAGTATCTGCGTAGAGCGAGGCAGTGTGGGCGATGAGAAAGCAGCAAATCTGAGAAATCCTCCAAAGAATAAACAGAAGTAGATGTGAGATTGAATACAGACGCTAAGGAGAAGAGCCATGCCAAACAGCATGCCAAAGACTAATGGAATGGTGGTATGCCCCTGGCCAGTGGGGTATTTGAGATGGGAAATGGTTTAGAGAAAAAAGTCATGAGCTCCACTTTGATGTGTTTAATCTGAGGTGATGGGATCAACTCCAAATTGACTGGTATGACACACAGATGTGATGAAATGGCAAAGCAGTGTGGCATGGTAGAAAAACATCAGATATGGAATGACAAAAAGCAAGTTCAAGCTGTGAGGCTGATGCTAGTACCTCTGTGACACCATGCAAGTTTCTTTGCTTCTCTGAGCCCCAGTTCACTTTCCTGTGATTAATTTCCTTTATTATGCCATTAGAAAGTTTAGACTAAAGTGGCGTGCCATGGAACAGACAGCCAATTAAAGGTAGAATGAAGATCACATGCTTAAATGAACTACCTTTCAGAATGTATTAATCCGAGCAATATCTATTTAGGGGAAAAGGAATAATCACATTGTTAAGTGAGAGCTAGGATGGCCATATCATATGGTCCAAACCAGTACCATTTTAAGAGTGAAAATATGTGCTCTAAATAAATACACCAGAACAACAGGGATTCTGGTGTAATTGTGGGACTGTCATAGGAAAGGAATACAAATGGTTACAGTACTCACAGCCACCAGAAGAGGTACTTCTGAAATAGTCTTTATAGAAACCACAATTTGTGGTTTCCAATTTTGAATGAAAATAATCCTGGATGAAAATGGGTATATTCAGGATGTGATTTCCAGCTGAGAACCTTCCTTATGGACTGTATCCAAAGACCAGTTCCTTTCTCCCGTCTTCCTTAGCAGCGTTCCCCACCCCACTACTCTCTGTTTCACACAAGACACTCAAGCCACTGTAGTCATTCAGTCATCTAGAAAAAGGAGTGACTTCATTGTATTAATATGTCTGATGTCCTCTCCATTGCTAATACTTGTTCATTTCTGATTGCTGCCTTATAGTTGCTCCGCTCTGCTGCCGATTGGTCTGCTGGTATAAAGTACCATGAAGAGTCCATCCATGCCGCTTACGTCCATGTGATAGAGAACAGCAGGCACTATATCTATATCGAAGTAAGTCCTGCTCATGTAAATTCATGTGAGAAGCTGCCTTCCCTTAAATATCATGCCGAGATTTCAGAGTCCCCAAACTTAGGACCTGTCATATTAATGAGTACATTTTGAGATGTGAAACGTGCTGGAGAAGCTCTGGTTCATATCACCTGGATTTTGACCTCCCAAGCATACCTGGAATTGGGTCTGCATTGTCATTAACTCAAGACTGTATTGAGAGTCTCCCAAATCTTTGCTATTAAAATGCATCATCAACTCACTCTAATAGTATTAGACAGAAATACCCCAACATGGATATGTAAGTTTTGATTTCCCTTCGGTTGGAGGGTTTAAGTGTGAAGCAAGTTCTACTTCAGGAGAGCACACACAGGGGTGAGTTGCTAAAATAGAGACCACTGGATGCTACTGGTTTGGGCATGGCGAGTAGGGAGACTGCAGGGAAAAGAACATGGAAAAGGAACATGTGTGAACATTAAGAGCAGGTACCACCTTCTTCAATCCTGTGTGAACTACTATTCATTATGAAGCTTTTTTTCATTCCAGAATTTTTAGAGTATATGAGAAAATCTGGGGACACTGAGTTTAGCTTGGGAACTTAAATTACTCTTCAAAGTGAATATAAAAATAGTTCAGAGAACTTGAAAAACCCTGAGAAAATAAAAAGTCACAATAATGGAAAAAATAAATCATAGCATAATTTCCTTCTTTATTCAAGTCTTTTCTTTCCCAATGAATGTTTTAAAGGTAGATAGGGGAATGGGTTAACTGAGGAAAACCATTCTAGCCCTGTTTTTCTTCCCCTTGGGTCCTGGCCCTCTCCCACTCTGCATAGCAACAATTCATTACAGACAAGCAGGGAGGAATTGGAGCTTTATTTGTTTCATGAGCCTGGCTAGAGAAACCTAAGTTAAATATAATATATTAGCTGGCTAAATGCAGTGTGATATCCTGAATGGCATCATGGAATAGATATAGGACATTAGTGGAAAATGAGCAAACTCTGCATAAAGTCTGGAGCTTAGTAATGCTATTAGTATTATTAATTTCAACAGTTATACCATAGAGATGTAAAGATGTGAAGGCTGGCTCATCTATTGCCCAGAATCTTTTTGCTTCATCTCTTTTTAGTAGCATTAACATCAGCTTTTCTGGCCGGGCACAGTGGCTTACGCCTGTAATCCCAGCACTCTGGGGGGCCGAGGCGGGCAGATCACCTGAGTTCAGCAGCTCAACACCAGCCTGGCCAACATGGTGAAACCCCATCGCTACTAAAAATACAAAAAAAAAAAAAAAAATAGCCGGGTGTGGTAACGGGCACCTGTAATCCCAGCTACCTGGGAGGCCGAGGCAGGAAAATCACTCGAACCCGTGAGGCAAAGGTTGCAGTGAGCTGAGATTGAGCCATTGCACTCCAGCCTGGGTGACAAAAGTGAGACTCTCTCAAAAATAAAATAAAATAAAATAAATAAATAAATAAATAAATAAAAATAAATAAATAAATACAAAATCAGTTTTTCTTTTTAATGTGACCATAGTATTAAGTGATGTCAGTAATGCCATGTAGGTAGACATGTTGGGACACAGACCTGGTTGACACTCCTCTAGTCAAGATAAGCAATCAGCATTCACCCGACTCTTCCAAAAAAGGAGAAGTAAAGGACACGACATGTAGCCAGTCTGTGTTTACAGCTGCTGAGGAATGCTAAGCTTCTTTATAATATGAATTCAGAAAAAGAAACATGGTTTGGTTGCCACTGAGATTTTGATTGTCTGATGCCCTAAGGGGAATCACATTCTCAAAAGACTTTCTGCACTGTGTCTTCCCATAAGTTTGTCTTCTGGAGGCATTTTACAGATTTATGCACTTAAGTATACAAGCTCATAAAGTCATAAACATGATAATGCTGCAAAGGGATGATAATTACGAGTTGTTACGTATATATCTCTTTACCTTGAGATGATTAGCAAATACTACTTTGTGATAATTGTCCTTATAAATTACAGATGCGTTGTAACAATCTATTCTATTTGAACACATGATATTAATAATATTTGCACCAAATTTTTAACATTTCTTTATGCAGCAACAAAATCTTTTGCACTGTTATGATAATGTCATAACTTGTTTTCTAGTAACAGTTTTAAAGACTATTTTGTAGATATATAAATAGTAGAAGTACTTAGAGGAAAAAAACATTTATTTTATTTTATTAACTGGCTTATATGTATGCAACATACAAAACAGAGCTGAGGCTACTTAAAATAGAAGTTCAGCGATAATAAGATACCCAAACAAACAAGACAAGGTGAAAGCAGATACCAGGAAATAATGGAGAACGGGTGGAGAAAAGTAGACCAGGCTTTTGCCATCTACCCTGTTATAAAAGCAAGCTTAGCATGAGGTAGGATGTTTGCCAATATAGAATTTTTAATCATAAGAATTTATACAGTGTGTGAATCTGAAAGAAACTAATTTCCCTATTGATTGAATTTGCAATGTTCCTAAGTATTCTGAGAATGTAATTTAGAAAATCCCCTATGAGGAATTCTCATTGTGGAATAATATAGTATAACTTTCCACTTGATTAAGTGTTATAGGTGATAAGACCTGGAACCAAATGAGACCCAGAGTGAGATGAGGCAGCTTTTATTCTGTGTCATTGACTTTCTTGATGTGATTTCAATGATCAGAACACATCTGCTGTGTGAAACATTTTAAAATATATATCAGTGTATTTTTTATTTACCATATTGTCCTTACGTATACTGCTTACAAAATAAAGACTAACATGATTGTCTTGTTTATTTCTCATAGAACCAGTTTTTCATAAGCTGTGCTGATGACAAAGTTGTGTTCAACAAGATAGGCGATGCCATTGCCCAGAGGATCCTGAAAGCTCACAGGTAACAGCCTTTGGCTGGGAGTTTTTGCTACAGATGTTCTTGTATTTATTACTAAAATGACTTTGCAAGGCCCATTTTTAGAGTACTGTCATTTCCTAGCAGGCTTAAATTTGGTTCAGCCAGCAATAGGTTACTGATGCCTTTAGTCTGAGTCAGTTGCTAAAAATTCTTTAGTCCCCTTTCTAGGGAATTTGAATTCTTCCAGGGCACAAAAATTTCTTCCTGGCCAGTCTGTTTCCCACCCATGAGGTTTGTGATTTGTTTTATTTAATAGCAGACTATGAGCTGTGTTCACTTAAAAAACAAAGCAAAATAGACATAATATTTTGCTGTGGGTTATGTTTAAATTCTTGTTGCCATATGTCATATTTATTCAGCTCATGGGATTATTTCTTTAATAATTGGTTTGCTGTGATAGAATTTACATACCGTACAATCCAGCCACTTAAACTATAGAATTCAGTGATTTTTAGTATATTCACAGAGTTGCACAACCACCACCTAATCAATTTTAGAACATTTTTATCAACCCAGGAAGAAACCCCATTAGCAGTCATTACCCATTCCTTCGTTTTTTAGCCCCTGGCTACCACTGATTTTTCTTTTTCTATAGATTTGCCTAGTCTGGGCATTTCATATAAATGGAGTCACACAGTATGTGGTCTTTTATGACTGATTTCTTTGTCTTAGCATAATGTTCTTGAAGCTCATCAGTATTATAGCATTTATCAGTATTTCATTTCTTTTTATTGCCAGATAATATTCCATGACCTGAATATACCACGTCGTATTTATTCATTCATTAGTTGGTGGACATTTGGGTTGTTTCTACTTTTTGCCTATTATGAATAATGCTGCTATAAACATCCTTTACTAGTTTTTGTGCAGATATGTATTTTCATTTCTCCAGGGGTAGAATTGCCAGGTTATAGCTAACTCTATGTTTAACATTTTGAGGAACTGCCAGACTGTCTTCCAAAGCGGCTCTGCCATTTTATATTCCCACAGTGTATGAGAGGTCTAGCTTCTCTGTATTTGCCAATAGTTACTATTATCTCTCTCTTTGATTATAGTCATTCTAGTAGACGTGAAATACCGTTTTAGAAATGGTATTTCATTGTGGTTTTCATTTGAATTTCTCTAATGTCTAATGATACTGAGCATTTTTGTGTGTGCTTATTGGACATTTGTGTATTATCTATGGAGAAATATCTACTCAGATCCCTTGCCCATTTGTTCATTGGGTTATTTGACTTTTTGTTGTTGAGTTGTAAGAATTCTTTATACATTCTAGATACAAGTCTCATATCAGATACATGATTCCCAGTTTCTCCCATTCGACGGCTTGTCTTTTAACTTTCTTGCTGGTGTCATTTGAAACGAAAAATATTTTTTATTTTGATAAAAGCTAATCAGCTTCTATTTTTTTCCTTGCATCCCTTGTTCTTTTGGCATCTAAGGAATATAGATAGTGCTATCTAAGAAATCACTGCCTGATCTAGGATCATGAAGATTTATGCCTGTTTTCTCCTGAGAATTTTATAGTGTTAGCTCCTACATCTAGATCTCTGACTCATTTTGTTTCTTTTTATATATGGGGTGAGTTAGGGGCCCAACTTTTTATTCTTTTGTTGATGGATATAGAGTTGTCCTAGTACCATTTGTCAAAAAGACTATTCTTTCCACATTGAATTGTCTTGGCACAAGGTACAATTTCTTTTTATGGCTGATTTCAGCTCCATGTAAAAGTAGCAGAATAAACACATAAACACAACCATTATATTTCATTACTTCAAGTCATTGAATGCATGCAGTGAAGAGTAAGTGCATATACATTTGAGAATTAAAACATTTTTTACTTCCAGTGTCATGTGGTACTTTGATCTCTTTTTTTCACATAATATTTGGGGACTTTTATACTGAAGGACATATTATAACAGTAACTATCAGCATTTTATGTGATTCACAGTTTATAACTACATTATCTCATAGAATCTTCACAACTACTCTTGAGAGTAGGTCATGTATTTGTTGTTGTTATTGTTATTATTGCTGTTGCTGCTGTTCCCATTTTTAGGATTAAAAACTGAAATTCAAGAGGTTATGTGACTTGTTTAGGCCACTAACAGCAATAGGTAAAAAACAGCTTTGAGCCTAAATCTTTGGACTTTCAACCCAGTGCTTCCCCTCACATGACTCTAATGCATTGATGGTTAGGATTAAAAACCCATTCAGGGCTTCCCCAAGCTGAGGCAAATGTGTTGGGCCTATAGTTCCCTTCCCCTATTGACTGACCATTGGATGCAGGCTGATCCTAGGGAGTGGGGATGACCTTGAGTGAAGCAGGTCCCTTTCACCTATGGAGGACTCCATACTTTTCATACCTGGAGGACTTCACTGTGAGTGTTCTGTGGCCTACATGCTCAATAGCTGATGGGATGGCTGTCTTGATCCCATGGTGAGAAGATCTAGGCAGCACACTACAGCATCCATCACATCCTGCAGGGTGTACAGTGGATCTCACCCGTGACTACGCATCAAAATCACCACTGACTTTTGCAAGATTGCAGAGAGCTTAACACACCTCCAGGCTTAATGGATCATAATTTCCTGGAGTGGGGTCCGGCATCCGTATTTTATACTGCCCCAAATATGTGTTTTTAAGTGTTTGGGAGCCTGAAAGAATATTTTTCTTTACTGTAGTAATTTGTCTTTAAAAATCTGGACTTCTAAAATAATAAAATTAGGCTGGGCATGGTGGTTCATGCCTGTAATCCCAGTACTTTGGGAGGCCAAGGTGGGTGGATCAACTGAGGTCAGGAGTTTGAGACCAGTCTGACCAATGTGGTGAAACTCTGTCTCTACTAATAATACAAAAATTAGCTGGGCTTGATGGTGCATGACTGTAGTCCCAGCTACTCAAGCTCCTGTGGTAGGAGCTTGAACCTAGGATGCGGAGATTGCAGTGAGCCGAGATCATGCCATTGCACTCCAGCCTGGGTGACAGATCAAGACTCTGTCTCAAAATAAATAATAGATAAATAAGTAAATAAAATTATAACATTTTAGGGTTAGAAGAAACTTCAAGATATTTTCTGATGGAACATTTCCCAGTGATCTTATCAGCTGCTCCTGAAAGGAAAAGGGATCTGTGACTTTAAACAGTATGGTAAAGTAGCACCTGTTGCAGATTGTATCTTACACTGGAGTTTGATGGAGCACATTAAAGACTCTGGCAATTTCAAGTTTGCTTTGTGGAAAATGGGGAATTCATTGATCAAATTTCAAATAAACCATGTGTCATTTAGCTCTGATCTCTCGATAGTCTCATTTTTTTGAGAGGCACATTTTCAAAATGGTACATGTGTCACACATTTAGACTTTCCGTGGATACACACACGCATCCTCAAAACATATTTTACGTTTTTTCCCCTCTCTGCATCTCTGCATTCTTGTTAATCTCCCTATGTTAACTGCAACTGTAAAACATATTTTTGCTTAATTTCAAATCTGTGAGCTTGTGTTCTGTGAGCTTGTGCTGGGCAAGGTAAAGGCAGAATTAAAAAGCTTATCTTGGGCAGGTGTGGTAGCTCACATCTATAATCCCAGCACTTTGGGAGGCAGAGGCGGGAAGATTGCTAAAGACTAGAAATTTGAGACCACCTGTCTTTACAAAAAATAAAAAAAAATCCAGGTGTGTTGGTGTGCCTATAGTTCTAGCTACTTGGAGGCTGAGGCAGGAGGATTCCTTAAGCCTGAGTGTATGAGGCTGCAGCGAACTGTAATCGCACCACTATACTCCAGCTTAGAGGACAGAATGAGGACTCGTCTCTAAAATAAACAAATAAATAAAAATAAAATAAACGACTTATTTTGCAGGTTGCTGGCATGGGGTGCCCCCTTTTCACTAATTAGGGGCCATGATATGCCATCCCAAGCTTACCCCTCTCTCTCCATTGACTTCTCTGTAGTCTTCTTTTCTGAGACTCAGACTGCCAAAGTCACATTCTTAGCAACAAGTATAATTTTGGCTATTTGAAAAAGAATAGAATACAGCCCAAAGCAGATGGAGGGAAATGACAGTCCGCAGTCAGCCAGGCCTCACCAAAGGATACAGGCCCTCTGCCAGGTCCCTCCCACCCTGGAGAAATCTGAGTCTTCAAATTGCCAACTCCCTCAACTGGGCTAAGTCTTTATTTTTCTGCCAGCGCTGGAATCCAGCCTCACAACAATTCCCCTAAGCAGTTTCTCGGTTCCTCTCACTTCCTCTGGTTCCTTCTCAGCAGCCATAATTCTTTATAGAAATAGGTTTGCAAAGCCTCCATATTCTGACATGACCTAGAGCCTCAGACTCATGTTTATTCCATGCTGACCTAAGAACAGCCAGGGGAATCAAAATTAAAAACAAAAAAAGTCTTCACTCTAATAAGTAAAACTGTCTCAGAGTTGAGGCCAGCTGCCCAACCCACTTGAAACCTTTCTTTGACAACTCAAATGTGATTGGACGTCAGAGAGGAAAAAAAGAAAAATCATAATCCACAGTCTAAAATTTACTGTTTTATGCCATGTTTGACTAAGCTAAAAGATAGGACCAACTGCTCCAGGTAGACACATTTTTAAACACTGTGTGCCATGAATGAATGGTTTCTGAGGAGGATCTCAGATCTTTGCACATGGAAACTTGACATGCATAATTTTTCTGCTTTGGTAGAAAGTCAGGAAGTGAGAAAGTGCATTTTATAGTTTAGCAACAAAAAGTTGACGCATGCAATGAAAATAGGCAGTTGACTTAATGCTTTTGTGTTTTAATATTAAACTGCATTGAAAAATATGCTATTTAACTCCATTAAAAATACAGTTTTGAACATTGTTCAAACTTACCATGCTTCTTTTTTTTTTTTTAAAACAGAGCCTTGCTCTGTCACCCAGGTTGAAGTGTAGTGGCAAAATCTTGGCTCACTGCAACCACCACCTCCCAGGTTCAAGCAATTCTCCTGCCTCAGCCTCCTGAGTAGCTGGGATTACAGGCACATGCCACCACACCCAGCTAATTTTTTTTGTATTTTTGGTGGAGACGGGGTTTCACCATGTTGGCCAGGCTGGTTTTGAACTCCTAACCTCAAGTGATCCGCCCACCTTGGCCTCCCAAAGTGTCCCTCATGCTTCTTATAACTGTAGAAGAGCTACTGCTTGCCTGTAAGTGGGTGGTATGGGAAATACCACACTGAGAAACCTGAAATTATTGGGGGACCAGATGTCTGGAGACCTGGATTCTCTCCAGCTCTGTTATCCACAGGTATGTGACCCTCTGAGTACGTCAGTTTGCCCTTCTGACACGCTGTTTCTTCACCAACCACGAATAATAATATCTGTTCTACCTAGCTTATATGAATATATGTGAAAGTAGTTTGTAAGCTGTAAAGCACCAGTTCAAGTAAGAAATTATTACAGCATTTCCATGATATTCATCATCTGGAAATATGTTGTTCAGTGTAAATTCAAGCAAGGATAAAGAAGCATGATATTCAAATCAGCTGTTTCAAAATTAGTATTTATGCTAGAAAAAGAAATGTTTTAATTGAAAAGATGTTTAAATGTTCCATATTTTAAATTATTGGATGGCTACTTCTGGATAAGAAAAATTTGTTTTGGTTTCTCACCACTGGCTCTTGTTCATCTTGTGACAGGTTTAGGCACACAATTACAACACTTCTGTCTAGAAGTTTGCTGCCAGAAACCTATAGCTCACTCTTCCTGGGGATCGATTTTTGATTTCCCTGTTATTGATCTGATAACACCCTCCCCCAAAATATAAAGTAAAATAATAAAATGTATTCTGAAGCATAATATATGTTCAGTTTAGCATTGTTTTAACTTTAGATGCTATTTACTTGTTGTTATTTGAAGATATGCAAGCTCTCTAATTGAAATCACCGGTTGATATAATTGAATGAAAATGTTACCAAATAGTTTCTGAGTCTTTCCACATAATCAGTGCTGTACCTGTGTTACCTCATTCAGTCTTTGTATCAACTTTATGGGATTGGTTGTGTAATTACTCCCATTCTACAGATGAGGCTGCTGAGGCCTAGTGAGTTTAGGTAACTTAGCCAAGTCATATAGCTGTGGTTGGATAGGAGTAGGACTCAAACCATGTCTGTAGGACCTCAACTTGTGCTTTTTACTAGTAAACTACAAAGCTTCCCCCATTTCAAGGGATGTGGAAATTTTCGAATGGTAAGCCTCCCAGAAATCTATGAAAAATACTTTATCTTGAAATTTTAAAAATTGAATGAGCTGGGCACTGTGGCTTATGCCTTTGATTCCAGCACTTTGGGAGGCTGAGGCGGGAAGATCACTTGAGCTCAGGAGTTCAAGACCAGTCTATGCAACATAGTAAGATCTAGTCTCTACAAAAATAATTTTAAAAATTACCTGGGTGTGCTGATGCATGCCTGTGGTCTCAGCCACCCGGGAAACTGAGGTGGGAGGATCTCTTAACCTGGGAGGTCAAGGTTGCAGTGAGCCATGGATTGCACCACTGCACTCCAGCCTGGGTAACAGAGCAAGACCCTGTCACCAAAAGAAAAAAAAAAAAAATCAGATGAATGTTTTATTTTTTAAAAGTAATGCTTGATAGATTAAAAGTTCTTGGGTTTAAAGAAAAATCTATGTCCATAATTACCATATCCTATAATTTTGTACCAAACTGAAAAGACATGTTGGGCTTGTTTCAGGAACACTGTCTTAAAGAAAATTTAACTGCAGTTATAATAAAAAGAATAAAACACATTTTATCTAAGTATGCCAATCACTGGTTTCACATTTTTTCTTGTGGGATAACTCCCAAGCTCTGTACGGTTCCTGGAGAAGAGGTTACCTTGGGACACAGATGACAACAGATCGTGGCAGGAGACCTTTTGATTTAGATCATGTGAATGCTTTCATTCTAATTCTAAAAATTGTATAAAATGGTAATCTCAGCAGAGAGAGAAATGAAAAGATTAGCACAAGGCAGAGGCCAGCAATCCTTTTGAGCCTGAGCATGTGCCCTGGAAAAGAGAGGAAGGAAGAAGGAGACTTAAAGAAAAATGAGAGTGAAAACGGGCTGGGCCATAGTGAGAGCAGTTTAATATAAGCTTCTGTCTAACCTCATCTGGGGGCCACTCAGGGCCAAAAGACGATCAAGCCCAGGGTGAAGTCTAAGTCAAACATGCAGGGGAATCCCTCACCATTCTTAAGTTGGAAAGCTTGCCATTTTCAAAAGATAACCAATGAGAAAAATGATGTGTGTTTGTGCACAATATATAATAATTCAAAATCTATAAAGTCACATAGAGGATGGGTAAAGTCAGTGCTAAATAGGGCCAGCATTTCTAGTGGACTAGTCATGATTTTAGCCAGTTCTTTCATGTGCAGATGAGGAAACTGAAGCCCAGAAGGATCTTCTCCTTTTAAAGGATTTGCCAAGCACAAAATAAAAGGGGTTATGTCCCAAACGACCAAGAAGCTACAGGTCCAATTCCAGCATAACTGATACCACCATAGTATAAAGTTCTCTTTACACACACATACACACACTAAGCCCTAACCACAATTCTTATTTCTAACAGTATTCACTGCTGCAAAATCTACAACGATACAATTTATAGCAGCTCTTGAAGTTCACAGTGATGAAATACAAACTATAAATCCCAAATTCTCAAAAAGTAAAGAGTCTTGTCACTAGTGAAGCATATCAGGCTTCCTCGGGGCCTTCTTGCCAGACCCTGAGACCCAGTTGTGAGCAGACGAAGCTTCTCCTAACTGTCCTTCATGCTGAGGAGGGACCAGGGGGTGAAGGAGGAGGGGCTTATGCAGCAGACAAAAACAAGGAAAGGAACGTAGAGGTACATCACTGCTGTGACCCAGCTACATGGTACATTCGTACTCTGCTTTTAAAGGTACAAGCAGCTTTATAGCAATCACAAACATTTTTAATTTTTTTTTTTTTTGAGACGGCGTCTTACTCTGTCACCCAGGCTGGAGTGCCTTGGCGCCATCTCGGCTCACTGCAAGCTCCGCCTGCCAGGTTCACGCCATTCTGCCTCAGCCTCCCGAGTATGTGAAACTACAGGTGCCCACCACTACGCCTGGCTAATACACACACTACTATTTTCTGTTGAATTGTAATTTATTTTCTTTTCCTAGAGCTCATCTGAATTTCTAGCTCCAGCGCATTTCCACACAATAGGAGGGGTTTTAGTTTTGGCACTTCCTGATAAACGTGGCCAAATTCAGTGATTTCTCATTATTTCCCCTCTGTATTCAGCATCAGGGTTCTACTCCTGCCTCCTCTCCCTCCACATCCCTTCCTTGATCTTGATGCTATGGGGCCCTGGATCTTTGGAAAGGGGCTTCCAGGCACTGGTGTTGATCTCCCTCGGGCCTATTCTGGCATCTGCTTAATGTAGCTTGGGGATGTCAGCCTTCACCTTCAGGCCTGCCTCTCTACCACTTCTCCTCTGCTCCTGTCACACCGCATAGCTGCTGGACGACATACTCCACATTGCTCTGGAGTTCACCTGAAAGCAAGGCTCAGATCCTCCTGGCTCTCATATCTTCACATTGAAAAGAGAGTGGGGTCTATCCTGTTTTCCCCACAATTCAGCTTGAGGCCGAAGGACTGATTCCTTGCCCTGAGTCTTGCTCTCATTTCTCTACACTCCTGCCTCCGCTTAGAGAATCTCTCTCCAGTTCCCCAAATCTAAAAGAAGTTGATGTTTTTGTGTCCTGCTTCTCACCACTCTTCCGGGGTGAGAGTGCCACCCCGGGAGCAATGCCTGCTTCGTTTCTCCAGTCACAGAGTGGGGGAAGTTAACACATTTAAAGGGAAAAATGATTTAATGTTTTGTAGCATTGGCCTGCCACATTTTTATTGTCTTATAACATTACATTGGGGTCATTTTAACACAGTACCAGCAGTATCGTGCTACTGAGCCTTCATAGTGGTCATTTTTAGTGGATACAAGATGATCATTCCATTGAATGGCTATAACATAATGTAGTTAACCATCCCTTTATTATTGGACATTTATTTCCAATTTTTAGCTATTATACATAGCACTGCCATAAGAGTTAGGGAATTTTGAAGAAAAACGTTTAACAAGAAGCCTGAGAATGCTGTTTTATAGAAATTGAACTAATGTGGATGAAGTAGTTGCTGGCATGATGGGTAGTTATCCGGGGCTTAGTGCCCACTAGCCATTATCTTGCTTTTAAGATCATATATATTTTATACACTAGGGGCTCAGATTCTTACCCTAAGCTGATTGCTATCATTTCCCCAACCCCCATGTTGTGAGGATTCAGTATTTCCGAAGGGCATTAGATTCCTCAGCAGCTGGAACTCTTGTCCTCTGTGGATTGGATCAAGGAGGCAGATTGGACATAGTGTCCCATGGAATCTTCTGTGCTTTGGCTTACATTCAACCACAATTTTGCATTTGAAATTCCAGAGCCCTTTTTTCTACAGCAGCGAAAATCTAAATAGTTTCCACTAGTTTGCTGAACACAGTTCAAAATTTTCATCATTCAGGAAATTTATGAGCTACTATATTGTAAAATAGGAAAGGGTTTGAAATGGAGCTAAGAGAGTCCTAAAAACAAGAAAATGTGAATATTCTGATTCCTACAAACTAAAATTTGCAAGAATGTCTTATAATATTTTTATAGGACATTTCTCAATATCCTACATATGAGATCTCCCTTGTAAAATCATTTTTGCTTAAAAAAAGGATAAAATAGAACTGTCCCTTACAAACATCATCACAAACATTTGTGTCAAAAGACCAGCAATACCACTTGTAAGATTTTTCCAACAAAAGTAAAAAATTACTTTTGTTAGTCAACATAAATATCAAAATATTTATTTTGAAATAGAAACAAAATTAGAAGCAATTTAAATGCCTGTCAATAGAGAACTGGTTTAAATATTAAAGTACAGATACATGGTAGAATATTAAATATTAAAGTACAGATACATGGTCCCTGTTCTTAAAAAGCAACTATGTTCTGATGTGGAAGGATTTCCAAGATACCCTGTTAAATGGTAAAAATCATGTTCAGAAAAGTGTTTAAAGTGTTTATAGTATTCTAATATTTGTGTAGAAGGAAAAAGTACATATATTCTTACAAATTCATACACTATTTCTAAAAGAACATGGAGGAAACTGTTAACAGGAGTTGCCCTCAGGATGAAGGAGTGAGAGAGAATTTTTTTCACTGTATAATCATCTACCTCTTACATTTTGTACTATGAGCATATGTTACTCATTTGAAAGTAATCTATTTGGTGGTTCCTCAAAATGCTAAACATAGAATGACCATATGACCCAGCAGTTCCATTCCTGAGTATAGTCCCCAAAGAACTGAAAACAGGGACTCACAGATACTGTATGCTAATACTGATAGCAGTATTATTCACAATAGCCAAAAGGTGGAAACAGCACAAGTGTCCATCAGCAGGTGAATGTGGTATGTACATACCATGGAATATTATTCAGTCTTAAAAAGGAGGGAATTCTGACACATGCCACAACATGGGTGAACCTTGAAGATGTTATGCTAAGTGAAACAAGTCAGACATAAAGGACAAGTATTGTATTATTCTAATTACATGCAAAATCCAGAACCACCAGATTCATAAAGACAAAGCAGATTAGAGGTTACCAGGGGGTGCAGGCAGGGAAAAACAGGGTAGTTATGACTGGATAGTCACCGAGTTTCTGTCTGGAATGTTGAAAAGGTTTGGGATAGATCATCATGATAGTTATACAATATTGTGTATGTAATTGATGCCATTGGACTATACACTTAAAAATGGGGGCTGGGCGTGGTGGCTCACACCTGTAATCCCAACACTTTGGGAGGCCGAGGTGGACCGATCACCTGAGGACAGGAGTTCGAGACCAGCCTGACCAACATGGAGAAACCCCGTCTCTACTAAAAATACAAAAGTATACAAAATTGGCCGGGCGCGGTGGCTCAAGCCTGTAATCCCAGCACTTTGGGAGGCCGAGGCGGGTGGATCACGAGGTCAGGAGATCGAGACTATCCTGGCTAACATGGTGAAACCCCGTCTCTACTAAAAATACAAAAAACTAGCCGGGCGTGGTGGCGGGCGCCTGTAGTCTCAGCTACTCGGGAGGCTGAGGCGGGAGAATGGCGTGAACCCGGGAGGCGGAGCTTGCAGTGAGCCGAGATCACGCCACTGCGCTCCAGCCTGGGAGCACAGCGAGACTCCGTCTCAAAAAAAAAAAAAAAAAAAAAAGGATACAAAATTAGCCAGGCATGGTAGCACATGCCTGTAATCCCAGCTACTCAGGAGACTGAGGCAGGAGAATTGCTTGAACCCGGGGGGCAGAGGTTGTGGTGAGCCAAGATCACGCCATTGCGCTCCAGCCTGGGCAACAAGAGTGAAACTCCATCTTAAAAAAAAAAAAAAAAAGGTAAAATGGCAAATTTTATATTATATGTATTTTACCACAATAAAATGTAATTTAATTTAAAGAAAATATAACTTTATTTAAAGAAAAAAGTATGTAATATATTATATACATTTTACAAATAAAATGTAATTTAATTTAAAGAAAAAAACTCCTGTTCAGCTTAGCCTCTTCTCTACCAGAAACTTCCCCAGAAACATTTTTCCAACCTGATCCCATCCTCCTAAAGCAAATAATACCGCGTGTATAGCATGTGCCAGGCAGGGTTCTTGATTGAGCACTATCAAAACCAGAAAGATACGTGGACAGGCATCCTGTGTTTCCAAGGAGCTTATCACGTAGCCTAGAGAGCAGATGTGCGTATCACTATCGTGTGAAGCAGAAAGAGTGCTGAACAGACATCCTAGCCATGTGCTCTGAGTGCCAAGGCAAGAATAAACCAACTCGAACTGGAAGGGCCAAGATGGCTTGGCAGAGGAAGTAGCCGATAAGGTGACCTAGAAGAAGTGGGATTCATTGGAGGCCCGGAAGGCTGATAAGCCAAGCTTTATTAGTAGGAAGGTGTACCTCTGAACAAAGGGTGGTAGTCTCCTGTCACTGGGCTGTGGTTATGGGAGGATTATACTGTAAGGCAGTATAATCCTGAATTCTGAAAAGGCAGTTGAGGCCAAATGACATCCATTTTTAAGTGTCCAGTTTAATTTATTTTGAGTTTTAAATGTTGGCTGTGGGGAAATAGCTTTAATAGCTTAGGTTTTTTGTTTGTTTGTTTGTTCGTTTCTGTTCTTTTTCACTATCCTGCTCACCATATAGGGATATGAGCCTTTTATTCTTATCAAGCAGCAAACTTGAACAGTTTACATTTTTTAATGTTTTCTTTCCAACTCAAACTATGTTTGCCATCTAGTGATTAATCGATGCCATTACAACAACCTACTTAATTTCCTTGTTTCTTAGCAAGGCAGCCAAACTCACAGGCCTCCAAATTCCGTTGTTGGTAGTCATTTTTGCCCTGAACTTCTCTCCCCACTTGCCCTCATGTATACATCGACATTCAGAGACATCAGTAATAAAATCTGATCCCCCAAAGAGTACTATAATATTCACATGAGAGAAAATTTTAGTTGGTTAGAAGAAAATGCACTTTAGAAATGAGAAGTTTAAGTAGATCGGACTTGAAAATTAACCAATAACAACACACGTTTGTGTGACTGTAGTCCTCCCAGATATCCCGGCGAGATTCATTGATCACAGTGTATGTCACATTCCTTTCGAGGCTTTTTCTTCTTCCTGTATATCCTATAAATAGAGACAAGAATGTTAATAGCTTTTGATTCTGAATAAATGGTACCTATTTGGAGCATACTTCAAATTTCTGACTTTCTGAATGCCTGTCAAAGAGGGAAACCTACACTTTCTTCTTCTATTGTTATATCATTGAGTAGAATTCATTTTCCGTCAAAGGTTGTCGTTAATCACTTGAGACAGTGGGACATGAAATACTGTGTTGTATGTGCAGGGGGCTTAAATGTACATATTGGCTACTCAGAATTCTTTTTTTTTTTTTTTTTTTTTGAGACAGAGTCTCGCTCTGTCGCCCAGGCTGGAGTGCAGTGGCGCCATCTCTGCTCACTGCAAGCTCTGCCTCCCGGGTTCACGCCATTCTCCTGCCTCAGCCTCCCGAGTAGCTGGGACTACAGGCGCCCACCACCACGCCCGGCTAATTTTTTGTATATTTAGTAGAGACGGGGTTTCACCGTGTTAGCCAGGTGGTCTCGATCTCCTGACCTCGTGGTCCACCTGCCTCGGCCTCCCAAAGTGCTGGGATTACAGGCATGAGCCACTGTGCCCGGCCAGCCTCTCGGAATTCTTAAAGGGCCTAGGGTAACATTTTACAGCTGAAAACTCAGAGTTTCTAAGTAGATAATGATGACTTCTGTTTTGGAAAATATAATAGATCCAGTGTGTCTTTTTGCCCCTGAGATCTTGGCTATGAGAACTGATTTACTCAACAATTATTAACTGAATGTCTACTATTTCCATGACTCTAGCTAGGTACTGTGTTAACTATTAAGATAACATCTTTTTTCTAAACTTTGTTATAGCCTCCTCTCCCTGCCTCTTTCCGTGGGATCCAAGCAAGGATTTCTTACACTGCATTTTGTCCTACAAGCGATTATGCTGTAGAGAGACAATGGGTACAATTTCTACTTTACTGCCAAGTTCAGCTTGTTATTCAGGCTATGAAGTGATAGCCTGGATGACAACTTCTGTCCTCCAGTCCAACAGCACCCCCCTCCCAAGTCCTGAAATGTGACAGAACGTGTTGACGTGTTGTAGGAAGCCATTCACTCAATCTCAAAAACCACGTGAATTGCTTGGCTGTCATTTAAAGCTGATACTACCTTTTATTTTTTGGGTGAATTTCTCTGCATCTGACCTTTGCAGGGAAAACCAGAAATACCGGGTATATGTCGTGATACCGCTTCTGCCAGGGTTCGAAGGAGACATTTCAACCGGCGGAGGAAATGCTCTACAGGCAATCATGCACTTCAACTACAGGTGCCAAAACTCTAAATGGTCTGTTTTGAGCTTTGGATCATGCGTGTAAGCTGATGAAGAGAATGGCAGTGTTTCTCTGCCTCCATTCAGTGGAATGGGGAACGAATGAACACTTTATCTTACTTTCAAATCTTGGCCTGTTTGCTAGTTGGTAAAATTCAAATGGAGTCTACAATGATAAATGATTGGCCTAAGACACATGGCAAACATAAACGAACTAAAATATTAGTCCCTCTTGTATAGTTATTGTCTATTTCTATATATGTATAATGTTGGTTGAAACTTATCTCTAAGTGGTTAAATAGCTATTGAGATTTACATGTACTTTGCAGTAAATAGAGAAAAAATAAATGCCTGAAATGGTATGATTTGCTTGTGTTTGGTTATGATTCTTCAGGTAGCAAGTCCTTCAACAAGGTTGATAATGATAGCTTCTGTTAGTAAATACATTTCCGGAATTTTGTTTTCTCTACCACATCTTTGTTAAAATTTTAGGGAAAGTTTTATGCTTGATATTTTTAAAAGCTGAGTTTGTATATGTATTTAAAAGGGCACACTTGGGTTCCTCTTAAGGCTTCAGATATGGTCAGTGGAGCATTGTGAAAAGGGCTAGAAAGTGCTAGCTGGTGGCTGGGGGGAGCACAGGCTAGAGAGCCTGCATAGAAGGGGCTGGAAAGGCACCTCTGACCTTCTTTCAGGGTCACTTAACCAAAATCTCTTATTTTTGTGAACCACCTGTAGTTTCTCACCTTTCTAATCAAACCCTTTTGAAAGGTGGGAGAGGACGAACGATACCTTACATAGAACCCTTGGTAAGTAAAGCAGATTAGGGGTCAGGGCCTTGGTCAAATCGGGGGTGGAGGCTTAGATGCCCTCCTGCTTGGGCCCCTCCCCAGATGCTCCTGCTGGAGAATCTGTGCACAGTTTGAGTGCACCATTGTAGTGGAAATTTTTTTTTAATGCTCTTTTTTCTCACTGATGTTTCAGACTTGTATCTGTTTATCTGCCAGCATTTCAAGGATATATTTTGTTTGTTTCCTTCAGGGTGCTTTGCCTTGTTGCAGTACAAGGGAGCTTTAACTGTGCTTTGGCCTATATACTTGGACTGAAGATTTGCACATTTCTAATATTATCTGATTTACAAAATGATAAAAAAAGCTTTTCAAGTATTTAAGGCTCTGACATAATGTTTAATTGAATTTTATCAATTTCATTCACCATTCTAATATTATTTTTGCAATATTGTCAATTGTAATTGTTTCCTATGACTATTTTCTTGCCTTCGAACCAGCTGAACGAAATAACACATTTGGCTTTTGTTCAGAAACAAAATCTATAACCTTTTACTATGCAAAAACATCTCTATTTGCTGGCATCATCTTTAATAATATCAGCATTTCTCAGGCATAAGTATACTCTTTATTACTCTCATAGAACAAGCAGATGAAGCATAGAATTTTTGGTTTTGTCAGATTTTATAATTCATGAACGATTATCAGAGTCTTAAGAAACAAAATCATTAGCAGAGTCCTTTATCTGAGACTATATTTTTCATTTTTAAGTGGTTTTGCTGACTTTAGAGACAGCCCATTCTAATAGTTTAATTCGTAAATTATTCTGCTAAGTGCTTGCCCTTTTCACCTCTGAGAGCAATGTGATTCTGTAAGTATTCTTATCTACTGATGCATTCTAAATTTATCTTTGCTGTTATCCAGTTTTGTAAGAGGGAAAGTTCATTCATGACCCATCGTTTTTCAATAGCCTCTCTTTCTAAAATCTGACATGAATTTTATAACGTTTCCATTTACCCAACTCAAAACAACTATCATGTCCCATTAGTAACAAAAGTGATATTCATGTAACTTTTTAGCATTTAGAAATATACGTAGCATCTTCTCATGGAAGCACTTGTTCTGTTTTTACTTGTGTTAGAATTAAACCTACAGATACTGCATGGGATTGGTTGTTTTGAAACCTCTGTAATTATTTTTTTCCTTTATATATTTTCAGAACCATGTGCAGAGGAGAAAATTCCATCCTTGGACAGTTAAAAGCAGAGCGTAAGTAACTGCTTTTTTTCTCATATGGTAGTTTTTTATTATGAAGGCGAGGTATCAGTAATCATTAACGTTTCACAGTGTGATTATAGAACTCTATTTATAAAAGGTACCCCACAAAATGTTCACCTGTAATAAAGCATTTATTCTCATTAAGTTGCCCAAACCATTATTCAAATGAAGACACCAAGACTAAGTAGGTAATAAAAACTGAGCATCTTTATAATTTCTATTTATTTTTGTTTATAATTATTTTGATAATAACAATCATGAGATATTATAGTTGTTTGTTCTTCTTTATCTACTGAATGCAATTTTTTATACTTTTCAAAGACGCTTTCACAGATGTCTTCTTTTTTTTTTGAGACTGGGCTTCATTCTTGTTGCCCAGGCTGGAGTGCAATGGCATGGTCCCAACTCACTGCAACCTCTCCCTCCTGGGTTCAAGCAGTTCTTTTGCCTCAGCCTCCCAAGTAGCCGGGATTACAGGCGTGCACCACCACGCCCAACTAATTTTTTTTTGTACTTCTAGTAGAGACAAGGTTTCACCATGTTGGCCAGGCCTGTCTGAAACTCCTGACCTTGGGTGATCCGCCCGCCTCGGGCTCCCAAAGTGCTGGGATTACAGGTGTGAGTCACCATGCCCGGCCTCAGATGTCTTCTTAATTGATTCTTCTACCTAGTTCTTGGCTACAATATATTGTAACTAGAGGTTTACGTATCTATATCTCCCTGAACTATGGGTTCAGCATATAGTGGGCACTCAATATTGCCCTATATCTCTGTGCAATCGAAACAAACTAAACTGGAGTCAGAACCCAAGTTGTATGACTTCCAGTTCAAGTTGGGTCCAGATTGGGAAAACTTGGACAGCCACACTAAAAAGGCTATGCTTTATCCAGAAGGCAAGAAGAGTTTGGTGGACACCTCTGAGCCGCTGGAGCAAACTCATCAAACTGACATTTATATGAAGATTCATTTACTGTTGGTAAACAGGGTAGAGATGGTGGCAGGCAAGAGACAAAGGTACATTGGTAATGGAAAAGGAGGGTCATGTGTGGATAAGATTGTGAGGGAAGACTTGAGGGAATGTGGGAGCAGGAGAGGAAGGGAAGTGTCAGCTAATTCTGAGTTTCAATCCAACGGACCAAGAGAATGGAGCTGCCACAGGAGGTCTGGAAAAGGCAGAAGGACTCGTCCTAATCATGTGGTGCCCTTCAGATAGAATATAAACCTCAGCTGAGTTTTTTGAAGGAAGATTTTATTTTATACTGGTAGCCTCCCAAATGGGGTGCACTGGATGATGTACTGGAATGTGGGTAGAAAATAATAGACTTTCCAAGTCTGTATATTTTTAGTTTAAAAGTAAGAAATTAGGACATCAGCAGGAATGGCAGAGGAAGGATCTCCAAAAATACAGTCCTACATAAAAGCAACAAAATACTGACAAAAGTTGTCACAATCAACTTCTTTGGACGGGGAAATTAAAGGCTTGTAACAATCCAAGGAGTGTTTAATGAAGAAAAACAGCTGAATCTTGGTAAGAATAGCAAGCTGTGTGGCATTTTAACTTGCCGTATACCCATCTCCCTCTTCTCAGCTCCAGAATAGTCTTAAAAGCCAACAGCTGCTCAAATCAGGGTGAAAACCAGCAGCCTAGCAGGCATTGGGGGGAGCAGATCAGGGCTGAGGCTCCCATGTCCCAACAATTCTCACAGTATTGTCATTATGTGACCCGTCTGGCACTTCCCTTTAAACTCCCATTCTAAGTACTTATATTTATTTCACCTGACTCAGACCTTGCTCAGTGCAAGTAGCCTTTTTAAAAAACCTGGGTATTTATGGCCGGTCCCGGTGGCTCACGCCTGTAATCCCAGCACTTTGGGAGGCCGAGGTGGGCAGATCACGAGGTCAGGAGATCGAGACCATCCTGGCTAACACGGTGAAACCCCGTCTCTGCTAAAAATGCAAAAAATTAGCCAGGCGTGGTGGAGGGCGCCTGTAGTCCCACCTACTCGGGAGGCTGAGGCAGGAGAATAGTGTGAACCCGGGAGGCGGAGCTTGCAGTGAGCTGAGATCGCACCACTGCACTCCAGCCCAGGCGACAGAGCGAGACTCCATCTAAAAAAAAAAAAAAAAAAAAACCTGGGTATTTATCAAAAACAATCAGCAACATTTATTTAGCATCACAGCTAACTGAAGCGGCAGTAACAGTTGAGTGAGCAAGAAGCTGACTAAAAATCTTAAGAGGAAAAGCTGAGGAAGGAGATCCCCTAGTGGGCACTAGAAACCTCCAACGTATCCCTGGGAATCTGAAAGGTCATGGGTACGTGGAGGGCTGTGCCCATGCCCAGGGCAATGCGCATGCTCAGGAAAGGATTGAGCCGGCCCTAAGCTCTCACGTCTAGCTGACCTTGAGGCTTTGTGCAAGCAGAAAGTGAAGCCTAAGACAGAGTTATAAACTGCATGCCGGAGCATGTGAGGCCTGTGGCCCTCACACACATACACAGAGCTCCTCAGTGAAGTGTAAGAAACTCATTTGGTACAGGCATTTAAGGAATTGTATAAAGTATGTTCTCTGGCCACAATGGAATGAAATTATAAATAACAAAAGGAAATGTTGGGAATTCACAGATAGGTAGAAATTATACAAAATACTTCTAAATAAGCAAAGAATCAAAGAAGATACTTCAAAGGACAGTAGAAAATATTTTGAGATGAATGAAAATAAAAACAACATATCCAAACTTACGAAAGGCAGCTATAGCAATGCTTACAGGGAAATTTATAACTATAAACATTTATATTATTTAACAGAAAATAAGAAATCTCAAATCAATAACCTAACCTTACATTTTAGGAAAGTAGAAAAAGAAGAGAAAAATAAACCCAAAACAAGCAGAATAAAAGAAATAACAGATTGGAGGGAAAATAAATGAGATAATAGAAAAAAATAGAGAAAATTAGTGAAGCCAAAAGTTAGCTTTTTGAAAAGATCAACAAAATTGACAAACCTTTTAGGTGGACCAAGTAACAAATAGAGAAGACTCAAAGCACCAAAATCAGAAATAGAGGAGACATTACTACTGACTTTACAGAAATAAAATGGAGTGTAGAATACTATTAACAGTTGTATGCCAACAAATTAGCCCAGATAGATGGATAAATTCCTTTAAAGACACTGTATTAGTCAGGGTTATCTAGAGAAACAGAACCAATAGGAGAGATATATATATAAATTGAGAAAGTATATAAATATAACTTCTCAGCCTCCATAATTACCTGAGCCAATTCCTCGTGGTAAATCTTTTCATATATATAAAAGATACATGTATGAATATATATTTTATATATTTACATATTATATGCATATATATTATTTAATATATATTAAATAAAATATTTATTAAAAATAAAATATATAAATATGTGTTATATCTATGTAATTATAGATAATATTTTAAATAATATATAAATAAGTAATTTATATATTATATAGTTATATATCCATCTATATAATATTTATTGATATATATCTTTTATCTATATGAAAAGATGTATATATAATAAAATATATATTTATACATTATATATTATAAATATATAGATATATATTTTTATGTGCTATATATAAACAATATATAAAATTTTATATTATATATTATATATTTTTATATATCTATCTTTCATATATATATGAAAAGATTTATTATGAGGAATTGGCTCAAGTAATTACGGAAGCTGAGAAGTTCCACAATCTGCAAGCTGGACACCCAGGAAAGCTGGGTATGTAATTCTCATCCAAGTCTGAAGGCCTGAGAATCAGAGGAGCCAATGGTGTTAATCGCAGTAAAAGGGTAAGAGCAGACCGAGATTCCAACAGAAGCAGAAAAGCAAGAATCAAAAGGCATGAATTCGTCTTCCATCTGTCTTTCGATCTCCTCTGGCGCTCAGTGGATTAGATGATGCCCACCAACATTGGGGAGGGCAATCTACTTTAATGAATCCACGGATTCAAATGCAAATCTCATCCAGAAAACCCCTCACAGATACACTCAGAAACAATATTAAATGGACACCTCTTGGCCCAGTGTTGATATGTACCATTAATGGTATTGTATTAAAGACACAAACTCCCAAAACTGATTCTAGAAAAAATTGAAATTCTAAATAGAGCAATAACAAGTAAAGAGATTAATTTAGCAATCAATAATCTTCCTACAAAGAAAAGCCCAGGCCCAGTGGCTTTGCTAGTTAGTTCTACCATCCGCAATAGAATTAACACTAATCCTTCGTATACTTCCCCCCAAAAATAGATAGGAGAAAGGAATATAGTTACATGTTGCATAATGACATTTCAGTCAACAACAGATTGCAGCATGATGGTGGTCCTGTAAGATTATAATGGAGCTGAGAAATTCCTATCACCAAATTATGCCACAGTCATACTCATGTCATGGTACAATTCCTTTATTTTTAAATAAATTTAAAAATTTAATGTAACCTAAGTGTACAGCATTTATAAGTCCACAGTAGTGCACAGTAATAATTTAGGTCTTCACATTTATTCACCACTCACTTACTGACACCCAGAGCAATTTCATTCATGGTAAGTGCTCTATGTAAGTGTATCATTTTTGGTATCTTATACCATGATTTTACCATGCCTTTTCTATGCTTAGATTCACAAATACTTGCTATTAAGTTGCACTTGCCTACAGTATTCAGTACAGTATCATGCTGTACAGGTCTGTAGCCTAGGAGCAATAAGCTATACCATATAGCCTGGGTATGTAGTAGACTATATGATTAGTGTAGTAGGTTTGTGTGATTAAACTTTATGATGTTCAAACAGTGACAAAATCACCCAATGACACATTTTTCAGAACGTATCCCCATCATTAAGCAATGTATTACTATACTTCCCAACACATTCTATGAGTCCAGTATTATCCTGATACCAAAACCAGAGTCATTATAATAAAGGAAAAGGACCAGGTGCGGTGGCTCACACCTGTAATCCCAGCACTTTGGGAGGCCGAGGTAGGAGGATCACGAGGTCAAGAGGTCGAGAGCATCCTGGCCAACATGGTGAAACCGCATCTCTATTAAAAATACAAAAATTAGCTGGGCGTGGTGGCCTGCAACTGTAGTCCCAGCTACTCAGGAGGCTGAGGCACGAGAATCGCTTGAACCTGGGAGGCGGAGGTTGCAGTGAGCCGAGATTGCGCCACTGTACTCCAGCCTGGGCGACAGAGTGAGACTCCATCTCGAAAAGAAAGCCACAGATCAATCAGATCAATATTCCTTGTGAACGTACACACAAAATTCCTCAGTGAAATACTACTAAACTGAATCCAACAATATAAAAAGGATTATACATAGTGACCAAATGGGATTTTTCCCAGGAATGCCTGGTTGGTTTTAACATCTGAAAATCAATCAGTGTGATGCACCATGTTAATAGAACAAAGGACAAAAACCGCAAATAATCATCTCATTAGACACAGAAAAATTATTTGGCAAAATAATTAAAACAAAACAAAAAAACCTCAACAAACTAGGAATACATGGAAACTTCCTCAGCCATATAAATGGTATTTGTAGATGTCACATATAACTGACATCATACTTAATGGTGAAATACTGAAAGCTTTCTCCTCTATGATCAGTGACGAGATGAGAAAGTTCACTCTTGTCAACATTGCACTGGAGGTTTTAGTCACAACAATTGAGCAAGACAAATACATTTTTTTAAAGGGAAAGGAACAGGAAGAATAAAACTACCTCTTTTTATAGATGACATGATCTTGTATGCAGGAAATTCAAAGGAATTCACACATACTATTACAGATAATAAATTAGTCTAGCAATGTTTCAAGATACAAGATGAATATTCAAAAATCAATTCACTTTTATACTGTAGCAATGAATAAACTGAAAATGAAATTAAGAAAACAATTCGATTTAAAATAGCATCAAAAGAATTAAATATTTAGCAATAAATTTAATAAAGGCAGTGGAAGATACATATGCTGAACATAATAAAATATTGAAAGAGATTAAGGAAGATCTAAATAAATAAGAAGATACTCTGTTAATGGATTGAAAGACTTGGCATTGTTAAGATGGCAGTACTCTCCAAATTTATCTATACATTCAACACAATCCCTATTAAAATCCCAACTACCTTTTTGCAAAAAATTGACAAACCCTAAAGTTCATTTGAAATTTCAAGGCATTTAGCATTGCCAAAACTATCTTGAATAAGAACAAATTGGAGGGGTCACATACGTGATTTCGAAACTTGCAGCAAACCTACAATAATAGTGTGACTTACAGATCAACTGAATAGCGTTGAGAATCTAAAAATAGTTCTTATGATTATGGTCAATTAAATTTCAGCAAGGTGGTGCCAAAACAATTCAATGGAGAAAGAATAGTCTTTTCAACAAATGGTGCTGGAAAAACTAGATATCCACGTGCAAAAAGAAAAAAAAAAAGTTGAACCCCTACCTCATATCATATACAAAAATTAACTCAAAAGGGATCAAAGGCCTGAATATAAAAACTAAAACTATACATTTCCCAGAAGGAAATAATAGGCACAAATCGTTGTGACAATGGCTTCTTGGATTTTACACCAAAAGCACAAGCAAACATATAAAAATAGATAATTTGGATTTCATCAAACATGAAAGCTCGAAAGCCTTTGTGCTCCAATGAACATTATCAAGGAAGTGAAAACACCCCACAGAATGGGATAAAACTGTTTGCAAATCATATATATAAGGGACTAGTGTACAGAATGTATAAAGAATTCTTACAATTCAATAATAAAAATAAAAATAACTCAAAAAATAAAAAAATGGGCCAAGGATCTAAACAGGTGTTTTTCCAAGTAGATATTCAAATGGCTGATAAGTACGTGAAAGAAAACTCAATATCACTAATCACTAGAAATTCAACTCAAACCCACAATACAACCTCACACCTTCACATTCACTAGGATGGCAATAATAATAATAAAGTATTGGCAAGGATGTGTAAATAGTGGAACCTTAGCACATTACTGTTGGGAATGAAAAATGGTACTATTTCTTTGGAAAGCCGGTTTGGCAGTTCCGCAACAGTTAAGTGTAATTACCCTATAACCCAGCAGTTCTACTCCTTAACATTTACTCAGATATTAAAAACAAATGTCCACACAAAAATTTGTACACGAATGTTTATAGCAGCATTATTCAGAAAGCCAAATGTCCATTAATTGATGAATGTAGCAACAAAATGGGGTGTATCCATACAGTGGAGTATTATTTAGATGTAAAAAGGCTTGAACTGACACATGCTGCATCACAGATGAACCCTGAAGACCTTACGCTAAGTGAAAGAAGCCAGGCATAAAAGGCCACATATTGTCTGGTTTCATTTTTATAACATGTCTTCAATAGGCAAATCCATAGAGCCAGTTAGTAGAATAATAGGGTGTAGGGGAGAGTGGAATGGGGTGTAACTGTTAATGAGTATAGGGATTTTTGGGGGGGGGTGATAAAAATGTCTTGAAATTAGGTAGTGGTGATGGTTGTACAGCCTTGGGAATGTACTACTTATAAAACATACTGATTTGTACACTTTAAAGAAGAGAATTTTATAGTATAAAATTTATAAATTGTAAGAATTTTAAAATGATTTGGAAACTTTAAATACAAATTTAAAACAGTGACAAATTTAAAATAGTGACAAGTTTCAATACATGTATATAATTTCAAAATATACATATACTGGTGTTGTGTGTTCAGCAATTTTTCACTGATGGTCTGCTCAACCTGCAAAACTTTTGAAAACAACTTTAGACAAAAGATATGTACATCACCAATAACGAATACTTCCAAAAGTTGTATCTCATTGTATGTAGGACAGGGATTTGCCAGAGTATTATCTCTGTCTCTGTCTTCTGAAGGCCTAAAATGAAGATGACAGTGAATGAGTAAATTTATAAAAGATATATTGATGAAGTAAAATCGGGAAAATCATTCAGTGCTGGCAGTGGCTTGTGAAGAAGCACAGGTGAGGATATAGGAGAAGAAACAAAAAAATCAAAACAAGCCTATTACGTTTTCAACAGTAAAAATGTCCTGGGCTTATTATAAGGTATTTCCTTTGGCTCTAGACCCTTTTCCTGCCTTTGCCTATTCAAGGGTACAAATTGGATTTTAACACAAAAAGTAATTTCAGTGCTAAGCCTGTTTGTAAAAAGATTTCCAAGTACCTTGGGAACAGTCAAAAATAAGGCGTCTCAGTGGGGAAAATGTTCATATGCTAGACAAAGAGAAAAGATTAATTACATAATGCCTGTTTCTAAAGTACAAGGTTGTATTGTTGGCTTTGTTTTTGTATATGTAGTGGGTTTTAAATACATGAACTAGCTAATCTCTAATTGGATAGAGAAATATAGTTCTCTACTGTTTTAATTATTTAGAATAACAAAACTGCTGCTATGAATATGTTAAAATTCCTGAAAAGAAAACCAGCAACTATTAGTATGTAATTATCTGATACACCAGTCTTCAGAGATTTAATGTTTAATTTAAAGCATTTCTTTATCGTTTTTATAATTTTTGTTAATTTCGGTATTAGCAGCCAATTTAGTATGATTTAAGGGCCAGAAGTTTTCAATCAGGATTAGATATGTACATATACCAAGTGCTACCAGTTTTTAAGTAACAAAAGCCTGTAACAATTCTTGATGTCCTTTCACGAAATTTTCTTATAAATATCGAGTCTATTGTATTGAATTTCTCTTCTTTTTTTTTTTTATTATACTCTAAGTTCTGGGGTACACGTGCAGAACATGCAGTTTTGTTACATAGGTATACATGTGTCATGGTGGTTTGCTACACCCATCAACCCATCACCTACATGAGGTATTTCTCCTGATGCTATCCCTCCCCCAGCCTCCCATTCCCCTGACAGGCCCCGGTGTGTGTGATGCACACACCAATGATCACAACAGGTATGTCCTGGGATCTGAATAAATCTCCAGGTTCTCAGATACCTCCATGACATTGTATAACTTGGGACTCTTTCTTATACTTGTTTATCTATTTCTTCACATTAATGCTTGTATATGCTCCTGGTTTGCTTATATTTTCTTCAAAAAGCATATGTTTCTCTGGTATATCCTCATAACATAAATTAACATCACCAACTTTGTACCTATTACATGTTGAGCCAGTTTTTTTCACAGAATAAAGTACTGGCTGAAATATTTTCTCTATTTGTTTTTTCTTCTTTCCATATAGAGTTCACGGTGAATTTATTCACATCATAAATGGGCGTCCCCATAGCATTTGGCAGGCCACACTCGCATTTGTCCAAAATGTCCACTTTCTGGCTAGGAACCATTATCTTTCTTTTAGATCATGTTACTGGTACCAACTGTTAGCTCTCTTCCCAAGGCCATTTTTCACGAAGAAATAAAGATTTAATTACTTCATAAGAATTATTGCATAGTCAAGGATGAGTGGGAGGTAGGTATGGACTGTGGGCTGACAGGCTGTCTTACTAAGTGATGTTTTGCTGATACTCTCTAGGCCTGCTTTGACATGGCACATAGATGTGCTTTAGAAAATTACAAATATGACATGGCCTAAACCTTCAAGCTGCTGACAGCTAGTCAGTATCATTAATCTTAAAAAAAAATTAATTTTGAAATAATTTCAAATTTATAGAACGACTTCCAGGACTGCCATATATCCTTCATCCTAATTTCCCAGATGTTGTAATAATTTTACTTTCTTTGCTTTATCATTCTCTCTTAATACAAAGATACATTGATATATAGATGTTGGGATTTTTTTTTTTTTTTAAACTCTGAGTCGTTTTGGAATAAGTTGCAGCCATGATACCAATTTCCCCCTAAATATGTATGTGTGTTTCTGAGAAAACAAGGACATTCTCTTAAGCAAGTATAGTTCAATTATCAAAATAAATGAACATTGATATAATACTGTTATCAGTTTATAGAACTTATTGAAATTTTGCCAGTTGTCTTAGGAATGTTCATAGCAAAAGAGGGAAGAAGGCTTTTTCCTAGGCTAGAATTCAGTTCACAATCATTTGTGACATTAAGTTGTCATATGTCTTTATTTTTCTTTAATCTGAAATTATCTTTCAATCATTTTGATGGGGGGGGTGGCAGAGCTTTCTGATCTTGATGTTTTTGAAGAGTGCAGGCCAGTTGCTCTATAGATTGTCCCTCAATTTGAGTACATCCGTTGTTTTCTCGTGATTAGATTCAGGTTATGCTTTTTTGGAGCAGTATCACAGAAGTGAGGTTGTGTTCTTACTGTAACATAGCAGGAACAACCTTACTGGTTATATTAACTTTGATCACTTAGTGAACGTGGTGTCTGCCAGAATTCTCCACTATTTTCCCCTTCATAATTAATACTATTTTGTAGGAAAACACTTTAGGTGTATATACATATCCTGCTTCTTATCAACCATTGACCTCCTGGTTTTAGCATGCGTTAATCATTCTCTGAATCAATTATTGTGATAGTTACCAAATGCTGACTTTCTGATTCCATCTTTTTTTCCTACATTTATTGGTTTCTTTTAAATTAATTAGTTGGAATTTTACTGTAAGGAAAGTTTTCCCTTTTTCCCCGTTTATGTACTTATATTAGTATGGATTTACAGCTTCTTTTATTCAATGAGTTAAGATCTTGGAGTTCAGCTTGCCCAGGTTTGGCCAATGAGGGCCTTTTAAAGGTGGCTTGATGTTTTTTGGACATGTCCCCAGTAATCGTCTTCTTTTACTGGCACAACAAGGTGTCCCAGACTCATATATTCCCAACACTAGCCCTGCAATCAGCCATTTCTCCAAGGAACCTAGGTTATTTTAGTGAAAAATTGTATTTATAAAGCAAAATCTGGGTGCTAGATGTGATCATTGCTACTAGAATATCACTACTTTGGGCCTCTGTACACACACACAAACCTGTTCTCTCTCTTTCTTGTCATATGGATACCTCCAATTCCAATCCCACAACATAGGGTTCCTTCTAGTCATCCTTCTCTTTATGTTTATACCTCCTTTCTTTCACAGTGAGAAACACAGCTCCCTAATCCACAGCATATTTATGTATTTCCTCAACCTTACAATACACAGAAAATAATTTTGGGATTGCTGGCCCATACCACTGTGAAAAATGAATCTACTTACTAGAGTTTAACATTTGCTTATAGTGTTTTTTGCCTTTAGCCTAAGGGTGTACACTCAAATGTCTGTGATCAAAAGTAGTTGGATTATGTTGTTAACTTCATTTGCTGGGATTATGTTATTAACTTCATTTGGTTTGGTTCATTTGCTTTGGTTTATATTACATTTCAGGGTTTTTTTAAATCTCTCTTTTTTTTTTTGAATGCGTGAGCTATGCTTCCAATAGCCAGAGCTATACAAAAAGTATATTTAGATAAATGCCATTCCTCTATACTTTCAGTTTCTACCCCAACCTTTTATCTTTTTCACCCTGTACTCACCCATCCCCTATTGGTAACCGGTTTCATCAGTTTCTAGGTTAATCTTGTGTTTCTTCTTGGAAAAATGCTCAGATAAGTGTATATTTTCTTATTTCTCCCGATCTCTTTCACAAAAAATATACTGCATATTCTCTTGTTCACCTTTTCTTTTCCATTTAACGGAATATCCTGGAAATCACTCCATATTAATTCACAGAGATCTTCATTTCTTTTTAACACTGCATAGTCTTCCATATGTGGATTTGCCATAGTTTATTCAATCACTTTGTTATGAAGGAGCAGTTAGATTAACTTCAACAACAATTATATGTTTCTAATAGAACTATATACAATGGGTAACTGTGTATATATTAATATATATGCATATATGTTCTTATTTGTTGGAGGTATATATTTAGAGTAAATTTCTAGAGTGGGATTGCTGGGTCAGGAGGTAAACACATAGGTAGCTTTGTTAGATATTGCTAAATGACCCTTCAAAAAATTTGTAAAAATTTGCATTTTTATCACTAGTGTATGAGAGTCTGGCTTCAACCCATTCTCACTAACAGAATATGTTGTCCTACTTTTTATTTTTTGCCAGTCTTATTAGATACGAAATGGTTTCTCAATGTCATTTTTATTTGCATTTCTGTCATTATGAGTCAACATGGATATCTTTTCAAATGTACCTTTTTTGTGTGTGAATTGTCTATTCATGTCTTTTGCCCATTTTTCTATTAAGATTTTGATTTTCTTTTCCCTTCAATTATTTAGAGTTCTTTATATGTTAGGATTATCACCTCTTTTATCTGTGACATATACCGCAAATACTTTCTCCTAATTTGTCTTCTGCCTTTTGTTTTTTGCTGGTGGTGTTTCGTGTCATGCAAATGTGTTGTTGTTTTTTTAATCTAACCAATTTACCAATCTTTTCTTTTCTTTTTTTCTTTTTCTTTTTTCTTTTCTTTTTTTTTTTTTGCGTTTGGATACTTACAAAGTCTTTCCTACATTTGAGGTAGAGAGGAATTCACGCTTGCTTTCTTCTATCACTTGTCTGGTTTCATTTGCTTACATTTTTATCTCTGATCCATTTGGAGTTTATTCTTGATAAAAAAATTTTGGAGTTTTATCTTTTTCAGGTAGCTATGGAACTGTACTAGCACCTTTTATTTAAAAGTCCTCGTCCTTATCATTTGAGCTGTTTCCTTTATCATATACAAAATTTCCTTATGTATTTGCATCTCTTTTTGGACTTTCTATCCCATTCACTGGTTTATCTGTCTATTTATCTGCTAGATCTGCGCTGTTTTAATTATACAGACTTTATAGTATGTGTTAATATCTGATAGGGCTAATGACTCATAGCTTTTCTCTTCTGTTTTTCTCAATTTATTCTTGCATGTTTATTTTTTCCATACAAACTACAGGTTATCTAACTCCATGAAAACTTGTTGATATTTTTTCCATTACAATACATTAGATTACATTACATTAATGTGATCTCGTGTAATGTAATGAGATCACATTAAATTTATAAATTAACCTGGGAAGAGGTGACATCTTTATAATGGTGAATTGTTCTATCCCAAATTGTTCTATCCCAGAACAAGAGCAATCTTTCCATTTGTTCAAGTCTACTCTTGTGTCTTGATAGTGTTTTAACTTTTTCTTTATAAAAGTTTTGCACATGAACCATTAAGTTTATCTCTTTTATTTTCTTTGTTGTCATTCTAAATGGGGCTTTGTCTGTGATTATATTCTCTAAGTGGTTATTGTTTTGTGTGTATAAAGGCTGTTGATTTCTATATGTTAATTTATATCCTGTTATTATATTTAATATTTTTATTATTTGATATAATTTTATTACTGATTCTTCAGTTATGTTTTCATAGTATCTGCAAGTGGGGATGACTTTACTTTTTATATGATTTCTCTTACACAACTGTATTGGCTGATACTTCCAAGGCAATGCTAAATAGTATTGAAATTATTATACACACATATACATATAAATGTATAATACATATATTATATATTTTTTCTGCATGTTAAGAAAGTATTCATCATTTCCTACTTTCTTCATTGCTTTTATCAGGAGTAGATACTGAATTGTGTCAAAAGCTTTCCAGCATCTGTTAAGATAATTATTTTTCTCCCTAGATTGGTCAATTTAATGTCTAATAATGGATTTCCTTATATTGAGCAGACTTGCATCCTGGAATACATCTCACTTGGTCATGGTGTATTATTTTCTTAGTGTATACTAATCTTAAATAATTATCAAAGCTCTATGGCAGTGTCATTCAAAAACAATATCCCCTAGGGAACTTACTGAATTGATTTCTGCTGAATCAGAATTCTGGGAATAGTCACAGGAATCTGCTTTTAACAAGTTCCATTGAGGTGGTCTTCATGCACTCTGAGAACCACTGGTCTACTATATTGTTCAATGTGAATTTTAATGGAAATTACTATAAAAAAATACTTAATTTAGCAAAGGACTTGCTCCATGATTCCTTTGAAAAGCTGCTTTGTATCTTAAACTTATAAATTCTAGATCATGATCCAGCTGTAGGAGAGTAGATGATACAGAGAAATTAAAAGGTAAAATATTTTTTAGTTTCAGCTGACACCTGAATATTCATTTATCCACTCACACATTTATTCAGCTTTTTTTTTTTTTTAGCACTGTGAATGGATGAGAATACCAAGATGTGTAAGATCCAGTTCCTGTATAACAGTAGAATAAATTGAGGATTATATAAATATTTGTAAGATACTAGGCATTATGTTAGAAACGTTATCCAGGAATTTTATAGGTCTGAGGGGCTTAAAAAAGGAAATGGATCAGAAAATACTTAAAAAAGGAGGTGATTCTTCAGATGAAGCATCTTTCCAATATAACATTAACAAATAGGGGAACAAGTTGATTGCAAAAATCTCATTTACATGAAACTTTTTAGAAATGCATCTCGTACACACGATGCACTAGTATACCAACATTTCAACTCTCATCAAACACAGCTATACAACATCACTCGTATGTATATGAGGGGAAAGCTATCTCTAAATGCAGGCATCTCTGTACGTAACCTATGAATGGATTTCTTTCCAAGATACCCAAACTTAATAGAAACACTGAATAGTATCAGTAGCAAAATAGAAACCATCAGTAATAAATGGAAACTTCAGTAAATGGGAGATGAACTGCCACCTTTCTATGCTTCGAATTCTCTTAAAGACAAAAAAAAAGACCAAAAAAAAAAAAGTATGCTCTCTTGATATTAGAATTTGTGATGGTTTGGTTCCACTCCATTTATTCTTGGTATCAGACTTTGCTTATCCAAGACAACTGCTGTGTGGGAGAAAGACCGTAAAATCCTGTGACTAACACTCACACCAGGGGTCATGATTATGAGCTGGCTTAGTATGGAATGCATTTCTTCTCATCATGTGAATGGCCCCCACGTGATGAGATGGAGGGCAATATTTTAAAGTACAAACCTGGTGCTGCTTGCTCTGAAGAAAATTCTAAGTCTAATGTAGTAAGGATTCTTCTATTTCCTAATTTTAATGATCTAAAGGGAGGAATGGTTTTTCATTGCCAATATTTTTATTTACCCAATGTCTGCAGAATTTAACTGATGCTTCATGCTGAATGTGCTACAAATGATGTAGCATCAGGTGGTTTGTCACACACTTTGCATCTGATTCAAACTGCAGCAAGTGTCAAGCAGGATAGAAGCAAATGTCACACTGAAGTCTTGGTTAATCTATTCTGGCTCAGCGTTCACCATCACTCTTCAGTAGTTAACTCATCAAATCATTGAAATAAAATGTTCATATTCGAATAGCTTTTTGGATTGCCTTAGCAAAGGGAAGACAGAAAACACTTCAGTTAAAAAATATATATATATATAGCCATTCAGATTGACAATATGAAATTCAGATACCAAAAATAAATCCTGGATGAATTCTGAAATAGAAAAAATATACATATAATATACAATCTATTCTGAACAATCTAAGTAGTATGTTTTGAGAAACAATAAGATTTAATGTATATTTATTGAGCTTGGTCACATTAATTTTAATAATTTCTTTTTAAATTTGCAGTTGGCAATCAGTGGATAAATTACATATCATTCTGTGGTCTTAGAACACATGCAGAGCTCGAAGGAAACCTAGTCACCGAGCTTATCTATGTCCACAGCAAGTTGTTAATTGCTGATGATAACACTGTTATTATTGGTAAGTACAGTATATGGTCTATTATTGTATTCCTTGCCAGTTGACTTACCCCATGCAAAAATGTTTGCTGCAATTCCTCCTAAGCTTCCTTTGCATTTGAAAGAGATAGTAACATCATCTCTAAAACATTTCTGAAGCTATCCTTTTCTCTTATGTCCTTTCTAACCCATCTGTTGAAATTGTTATAGATACAGAATAGGTGTATATATTTGTGGGGTACATACGACGTTTTGATACAGTCATACAATGAGTAACAATCACATCAGGGTAATTGCGGTACCCATCACTTCAAGCATTTATCATCTCTTTGTGGACTAAACTATTTTTATTTATGAAGAATCAGAGGTACAGAGCAATTAAAGGGACTTCGTGAAAATTGCAGCGTCCAGGGGCAGCTGTTTAACCCAGCAGTCCAATAATGTGCCAGATTTCACTAATTCTTTATTACTCCCTTATTTTTTTTAATTTTTAAAGCTATTTTTGAGATGGGAGTCTCACTGTGTTTCCCAGGCTGGTCTCAAATGATTCTTCTACCTCAGCCTCCTGTGCGCTGGGATTACAGGCCTGAGCCACCACACCCGGCTATCCCCTTATTTTTATTTACAATCCAAGTGCCCAGATTTCAGGGATTGGTGGGGGGATAAATGAGGAGGGAAAGTGTATCTTAAGTGAGTACCTTGTGGTAATTCGTATGTGTTTACACTACGTCCACCTAACCATTACCACAGATCTGAAGTTGTACAAAAGTCGAAATCAGAAGGATGGTAAAGTATTGCTGCCTCTATGCATGCCATTATTTTTCCTAACATGTATGTTTTGCATGTCATTAATTAGGATATAGAGCAGTGCAACTTTGTTGATGTGCGTGGGTGAAGTGGGTATTGTGTACTAATGGTGGGACGTAGCCCTACACTAAGGTCTGCAGTCTTTTCTTGTCAAGGATACACAGAGGATTTTTCCAAAGGTCTCTTCCCACTGACAGATTCAGGAGAGTTACTCTCCTAAATAACTTGTACATTCTACCTAAATTAGATTAGCTTGATCAGAGAGGTAGATGTTCAGCTTCCTTCTTTTATACACACAGAAAGCTTCATTCTTCCATCATTGAATTATTTTGACTTCTAATATTAATATTGTATAAAATGCATATTGGAAGTCCAGGATGACAGAGTATAAATAACCAACGAGATAAATGAGGTAACCAGTGTGGGGCATGTTATTTAGGGAGATGATATCTCCCACTAATGGGAATTCTGCTCATCTGTTTCAAATAAAATGTAGTTTATCAGCTTGAATAAGATACTTTCCTATTATTCAAGAAACTAAATGCCATGGAGTATTTTGAAAATTTTGGACAATAAATGTGCTTTCTATTCTCCACCGAGAAAAGGAAAAATATCTCATATCTGAGAGTAGTAAGACTGTGTTATCTGGAACATGATTTGAAGAGAAAAGAAACAGTTCTAAAGCGGAAAACGGTGTAAACCACAGTATGGTGAGATACATACACACACCACACAGACACACACACACACACGCACAGACACACACACTTTTAATATTTGTATAGCACATCAAAATAATATTGTTCTTTTATCTCCTCGTCTATAGCCAGAAACTGTGTAAACCACAGTATGGTGAGATACACACACACACACACACACACTCTTACTTTTAATATTTGTATAGCACATTAAAAAGTATTGTTCTTTTATCTCCTGGTCTATAGGGATAAAAGCTCTTTAGGAGTTTATTTTTTTCCCCCACTTGCTCTAATACACAAGATTTCATTTATTTCTCCTGAGCTCCTCTGACTTGCTCTTCAAAAGCAAACCTCAGAATACTTTTGAATTAAATTTGACAATGACAGTAAGAAATAAAAACTATTGATGTTTCCTGAAATGGAAAAATGAAAATAAACAAAGCCACATGTTTCTTCACCAAGATTTCAGAAGCCTTGAAGTAAAAACTGACAGATGTAAATATTTTTTTGAAAGGTCATTTTGACTTTCAGCCTCGTTTACTTTACATGAAGTATAAATACAAATTAGTTTTCGGTACCAGACCTAACAGTTAAATAAATTTGTTGAGGTTTTTAATTGACTTGTTTTCTGGAAAAGTCTCTAAACCCTCAAAGACTCCAATTTCTTTTGTTTAGTAATACTTTATCAATTTTGCACACAATTCTTACACATTCTCTTGAAACTGAGGATGTGGCCCTGGGAGTCTAAAGAGGTCTTACTTGCTAGTCCTTGGAGGCTGAATTCCTTTTTTCCTTCCCCAACTGCCTTAGAGAATCAATTTCTCCCAAGGAAAAAAATCCAAAGTTTCTTTTGTTCTTTTTATCTTGGTGGAAATTCAAGAATAAGCAGGTTTATTGTTACTGTTCTAACACATTCACCCTATTTAAGTTCCTAACACAGAAAACAGTATTTAAAATTCTCAGAGAGGAATTTGAGAAGTTAGTTTGAGAATATGTTACAGGTGTTAAGCAAGTATTTAAACATTTAAAGGAGATTTAAGTGATGTATGATTAATTTTTCTTCCATGGCAAACTTATGCCAGAAAGATTGAGTAGCTGACATGAGAAAAATGACCGTTTATCTTCATTTTACTCCTCATGAGGAAATATTTGTTTTCTCACACTGAAGATCGCTTTTGTGCATAGCTTTAATTGCCTGTGGCCCAGGGTAACCTTGCTGGTCATGAAATCTGTGACCACCTCCAGTTTTCTTACCCATCTTAATTTTAGCCTTTAACCAGACACACATTTATTTGGTTTCCTAAACAAAGCCAAGCTACCCTTCAAGTAAAATTTAAGCCTATCCTAATGACTAAGTGAAATCGTTGTTTTTAATATTCACTAACTTGCTGCAAAGCACAATAGAGAGATGCGAAACGTGAATAAAACAGCGCCACTGCCCTCCCAGAGATCACGGGCTGGAGGAGAGGCAGCTACTCCTTCCATATGAGAACAGAAACACTAGGATGGACGTGGCCGAACAGGAACAAGAAGGTTCAGGGGCAATCAACAAGTATGAGTAGGAGGAGAAACTAAGTCGAGGTCATGAGTCTCAGGATTTAAGGGCAGGCTTCACTGTGGCAGATGAGAGTCTGGAATTGAAGGGCTGCCCCAGTAAAGAGGGGGTATTTCCTCATGTCTGCAATTTACTTTTAAATGGATCAAAACAAAAATATGAATTGACGATGGATACAGGGATGAAGTGGTATACCAATGCCTGGTTCTTATTTTTAGAAATTATGATCTAGTTGGTCTGGTTTGGGGCCAGGCATCTGGGTTTTTTTGGTTTGGTTTTTGGCATCGGTATTTTTAAGAAGTTTCCTTGTTAGCCTTCCTAGGTAATGCTCATGTGTGGTCAGAGCTGAGAACCTCTGACCTGGAGGCAAAGGAAATACAAGTAGGTAGAGAAGACAGAGTCTCCCAGTGTGCTCAATAGAAGAACCAGTTTTCCTTTAAAACAAACTAAAATGGGGTAGAGTTGGTGCGTTCGTTTTCCATTACTGCTGTAACAAATGACCACAAACTTAGTAGCTTAAAACAATACAAATTTATTATCTGACACTTCAGTAGGTTAGGTTTAGTAGGTTTAGTCTTGTGAGTCCCACAGGACTAAAATCAGAGTGTGAGCAGGGCTGTTGCATTCTTTTAGAGGCCGTTAGGGAGAGTCCATTTCCTTGCTTCTAGAGGCTGCCCACATTCCTTGACTCATGGCCCCTTCTTCCACCTTTAAAGTCAGCAATATTCTATCTTTGAAAAACTCCCAAAAGTCTCAACCCATTCTTCTGTAATCATAACTCAGTCTGATTCCCTTTCACTTTTACAGACCTTATGATTGTATTGGGTCCGCCTGCATAATCCAGGCTGCTCACCCTATTTTTAAAGTTAGCTGATTAGCAACCTTAATTCCATGTGCAGCCTTAGTTCCCCTTTGCCATTGAACATATATTCACAGTTTTTGGAGATTCGAACATGGACGTTTTGGAGAGCTGCTATTCTGCATACCACACAAGGATTCACAATTTCTGAGTGAGACACACAAAATAAGTACAAACCACAAAGGAAAGGAAAGATAAATCCAACTGCATTAAAATTCAGAAATTTCTTCATTGAAAGTACTGTAAAGGGGAATAAAAAGATAAACCACAAACTGAAATAAGATATTTGCAACCCATTTAATATACAGAGCACATAAAAAACTCCTATAAATCAATAAGAAAAAACAAATGTCCAAAGAAAAATGGGCAAAGCAAGTGTATAGGAACTTCACCAAAAAGAACATACCCAAGCCTCATAAGCATATGAAAAAATGTTCCTTCTCATTAACATGAGACAAATAAGAGTTTTTAAAAATACCAGACTGGCAAACATTTAAAAGTTGGGTAATCTGAGTATTGGCATGGCTGTGGAGCAATACAGACTCCCCTCCACGGCTATTGGGAGTATAAGTTGGAAAACATTCTGGCGTTACCTAGTAAAGTCATACATCCTGCAGCTTAGCAACCCACGCCTACACACAGAGCCTAGGAAGCTCACACATGTCTGTACCAAGAAACAAATACACAACTATGTACAGCAGAATTGTGCATCACTGCAAAACTCTGGAAGCAACCCAAACATCCATCAATAGCAGAATAAATAAAGAAATCCCTAGTATGTTCATTCAAGGAAAAGAAATGCATTATAATTATGTACAGATAAATCTCAAAGACATAATACTGAATGGAAGAAGCAAATCTCAAAGGACTATCTGCTATATGATTCCGTTTATATAAATTAAAAACAAGTCAGAAATAACCTCTTCCTTTTGTTGTTTAGGAAAACATTCAGAGCATGATGAATACAAAATTAAACATCAAGTCTTCCTCTTGGGGAGGGAAGAGTATGCATGGGAAGGTGCACAAAGCCTTCTGGGATGTGGTAATATTGTTTTTGGCCTGGGTAATAAATTCAGTGATGACTATTTTATTATTGCTTAAGTTTTACAGACATGGTTTCATATAGCCTTTTGTATTTTGCCGTATTTCACAATTTTTAGACTGTTTTCTAATAGCAGACTCAGAATAGGTCATATAAACAACAAGGATGTTTATAGAGTAAAAGATCAAAACTCCCCTTATTTTCTTCTCTCTCTTCACTGAAAAGCACCTACTATTGTTAACAGTTCAGTGTGTATCTTCTAGATCTCTTGTTCTGTCTTCTTCCTCATATGTTATATAAAAATAGGGTAATACTACAACTGTTGTTCTGAATTTGATTTTCAGAATACAGGAACGAATGGAGGGAGCATTTACATCCATCATAGCTTATTATATCTAATTTATTCATTCATCTAAAATTTTCTCATTTCTTTCTTCACATGCCTATTAAATAGTAGCCAACACACTTATTTAATGTGGTGAAGAGTCAGTGCTCTGGGTAACTCCATTTTGGCCCTTAAAATACAAGAACCACACCCTCTGTCTAATAATTCCAGCTCAGAACGCTGGGAATGTGGGGGCCCACCGTGGTGGGAGAGGAATGGGGGTGGGTGGGAGAGTGTGTGTGTGGAGGGAGCTCTCCAGGCTGGCTCCCATCCCGGGTTCTCCTGATCCTAAACAAAGCAGTGATGTCAGTTCAGTCCAGCAGTCCCCGCCTGACAGCGGCCTCTGCTGGCTCCAGGGGCACAGTGAAAGTCCTAAAGTAGCACTATGGGTTCCTACAGTTCACACATGGGGCGATTAAGCCAGAGAGGAGGCTCCTTTAAACAAATGCTACGTTCCATCAAATGGTCAGTTCCTATGGCAGCGTTCTCCGGTGCAGATATTATAGAGTTAACAAGGATCTGATGATAATGCCAGTAATAATTAACATTTGTAGAGCAGCTTATAAATCATTAAGTGCTGTCACATGGTCTTACTTAATTCCCACAACAACCTTACAAGGTCTATATTATTCTCTCAATTTATGAAAGATTATGTTAAAGCTGAGAAAGATTAAGTGAATTGCCCAAATAAATGTTGGGTCAACTGTCAAGCTCAAAGATATAGCTGCAAATTTTATAGCATAACCACGATGTAAGTATATGTATAAAGGATGATTTGTTGCTAACAAAACAAAGTGTTTCAAAGGTTCCCACTTTTCAGCACTCCAGTAGCATTCTCACATTTCTGTAGGGTGCTCAATCCTTTCTGTGTTACCCAGAGCACCATGGGGCACCACTCACATCCATAGTCATCATAGCTTTATGTATTAACTACGTGACAATATTCTGGCAAAAGGCAGTAAAGTCTCTTCAGGAAAGGGCAGCTTGTCTCATTCATCTCATCCTTTGAGCTCTGGCAGGGCTGCTGTCACCTTATAGCTCTGGCTGCTCCAGTGAGAGGGCCTCCGGGATGCCTGTTCAACCTGACTCTTCTGCTTCACGTCTGAAGAAGCAGTGGAGTTGTTGCAGCTAGAGCAAGAGGAACAAGAATAGTCAGGCCCTTTCTGTCGTTTGTAGGACACCTCAAGGATTCAAACGTGTGAATCTGCAGAGATTAATGCAAAAAAAAAAATGTGATGAGGTTCCTGAATACACAGCAGAGGACTGCAGAAAGTACAGATTGAACTAATAGCAAAATATTTGCCCTTCATATGTGAAAGTCAACATTCTCAGCTCATTTGGATTTAAAAATAAAATAGATTCCTCAAATGAACAAGGTATTGAGCTAATAAAGAGAATTAATAATTTTAAAAACTAGAATGGAGGAAAACTGATACAGAAGCTATTGGCATGCTACACAAGTGAGGGAGGCAAGAAAACAGAAAGCCCAAAGCCACAAAAGACAATCTGTATTTGAGATTATACTCTATTGATTATGAAGGTACTCTTGAGTTTTGACATTCACAGTTATGTGACTGTGAGTTAAAGTCTACAGAAGGCCTGATTCTTAACTCCAAAAGCAAAGCCATCTTTCCTACTGAACTGGTAAGGCATGCCTTTTTTCAAGTGCTTGATGATTATATCAGTTAGAATCTTTTGTGCCACAAGAGAGAAAACTCAACTAGAAAAAACAAAAAAAGAAAAAACTCAACTAGAAGTGTGTGAAACAATAAGGAACAATGTACAAAATAAATTATTTCACATAACAGAAGATAAGAATATTCAAAGGTTGGCTAACTGAATGACTTAAAGACCCAGAATCTTCCTTCTTTTTTAATTTTTGTTTTTCTGTTTGTTTAGAGATGAAGTCTTGCTCTTTTGCCCAGGCTGAAGTGCAGTGGTGCATTTATAGCCCACTGCAGACTTGAATTCCTAGACCCAAGCAATCCTCCTGCCTCAGCATTCCGAGAAGCTGGGACTACAGACACGTGTCACTCAGGCACTGACCACACTCAGCTAATTTTTTAAAACTTTTTGTAGAGACCAGGTCTCGCTATGTTGTCCAGGCTGGTCTCAAACTCCTAACTTTAAGCCATCCTCCTGCCTTGGCCTCTCAAAGTGCTGGGATTTCAGACATGAGCCACCATGCCTGGCTCTTTTTTCGGCTTAGCATTTTTTTTAAAGCTTTTTTGTTTGTTCTCTAGTGGTTGTAAAATGACTGCAGCAGCTCCTGGAATCGTGTCTTCTTCCAACCCTTCAAGCCAAAATATCCAAAGGATGGAAGAGACAGAATCCATTTTTTGTGTGTTTATACAAAAGGGAAACTCTTTCTCAGAAGCTTTCCTTCACGTCACATTGGCTAACACCATGTCAAAAGCCCATTTCTAAGCCAGTCACTAATAAAAATAATGAAATTACCACGGCTGGCTTAGACTGATTAAGATTCACCCCTGGGTGAGGGAGGGCCCCACCTCCCTAAAAACACATCTTCCCTTGATAACCTGGACAAAATTACGGTTTTGTTAGCAAGGACCAATTGAGTGGGGAGGGCAACCAACAGTGTCTGCGAGGTCAGGAAGGTTGTTCAGCTTCGCTGTTTCTCCTTACAGGCTCTGCCAACATAAATGACCGGAGTATGCTGGGAAAGCGTGACAGTGAAATGGCCGTCATTGTGCAAGATACAGAAACGGTTCCTTCACTAATGGGTGGAGAAAAGTACCAAGCTGGCCGGTTTGCCCAAGGACTTCGGCTACAGTGCTTTAGGTCAGTCCGCCAAAGTATGTCTCTCTGATGTATTTCCACTGCAGCGGTGGACCCAGCCCTGAACTCTGGCCCTGAGCACACGGGTCATCCTAGGTTCTTCTTCGTCTAAAACAGTGTATCCCAGAATATAGGATATGTACCACCAGTAGTATGAGAAATGACTTTAGGTGGTACGTGAATAGTTTTTATTTTAATAGCTTTTTATTACTGTCACATGCAGTAGAAAAAACTGCAGTGGTGGTGCACTTACAGCTCATTGCATCCTTGAATTCCTAGGCTCAAGCAATCCTCCTGCCTCAGCATTCCGAGTAGCTGGGACTACAGGCACGCATCACCACACCCAGCTAAGTTTTTAAAATTTTTGTAGATACCGTGTCTCGCTGTGTTGCCCAGGCTGGTCTCAAACTCCTGGCTTTAAGCGACCCTCCTGCCTTGGCCTCTCAAAGCACTGGGATTACAGACGTGAGCCAATTAAATACTAGTCCTTAACTGATTTAGGACTAGACCAGGTCAAACCCTCCAGCTTCCATTTAAGTTTTTAACATCAAATTAATTCCAGTGATACAAGGATATAATAAAAATTATTGAGGGAGTATGCCAGTGACTGCTGGTATAAAATTTAAATGTAGGAACTTCTGTTTTCAGGTTTAAAATGACTCCAGGTGTCAGACATCCCTGATCTTTGGCAAGAAGATGCTACTTTTAAACTAATCTGTGGTGAAGCAGAGAGAATACTGGGCTAGGAAACTGGACTCGTTTAGGCTGTGTGATCCTAAATAAGTCCATTCAGTAAAGTGTTATTTAGAACTTTCTAGGGCTGGGCTGTAACTGTCCGCGTCGCCTGTTGTCTATTCTCAACAGAGTGGTCCCTCTAGAACCTTCTAGATCATGTTGCTTCTCTGGTCACTACTGTCCAATGGCTTCTTATCTCACAAGGAAAAAGTAATATAATCTCATCTCCTTTCACTCTTTCCCTTGCTCCCTACAGACACTCATTTCCCCACTGGCCGTGGAACACCCTAACTACTCTCCCAACTCTAGGCCTTTGCAGGAAGTCCACAGTTTTATGATTCTAGAACTATATTTGCCATGAGGCAGTTTTGGTGCAGCCTCTATAGTGGGATGCAGCAGGTGGCCCTGATACAGTTAAGGTCAGGACTTTATGCTCTTCTGGGAAGGGCACTGCACCGCAGCCTGTTGTTTTCTTTGTGTTAATGCTCCCTTTTGGAAACTGGCTCACTTGCAAATGGGCGCTCAGCGAGCACTTAACTCCCTGCAAAGGCAGAGGCCACTTCTCTCATTCCTACCAGTCCAGACTTTGGCTTCCAAGACCAACATAAGCCTCAGTTGTAAAGACATTCATTCTGCTCTCTCTGTCCAAGTAGCTCAAAAAATCCATCCCTCAAAATCTGTCAATACCTTCTAACAATGTTTACTGCTGTATTTATTGCCTTTGTTACTACTTGTTTTGCCAGTAAGAATATTTTCAAACCATTGATAATTCAACTAGCTTCTAATGTTAATTTGTTTTGTTTAGCAGAGGAGAATTTAAAAATTGGTACCCTGCCAATTAACCCATTGATTGCCTACTGCAGCATATGTAGAAGACAAATACTTCCTTTTGTAAGCTGGAATGTATGTCATATCTTTACAGTTCTGTGAGAACTTAAGAATTCTCTTTAAAGTCATGAGTTTCTTTATAACTTTTAAAATATATAATAATTATAGCAGGTAGAGGTTTTTGATTACAGCACATTTTTATGTACAAATTTGGCAAATACAGAAAACCAGTAAGAAAATTAAATTCATCTGTAATACCATTACCCTGTGCTAACAGTTTTAACATTTGATTTATGTCATTCTACTTTTTTGTTTATATAGATATTAATATACTGTATTCCTTTTTTAAAACAAAATTAGAATTTTGCAAGCCTACGTGTTTTTTTATTATTTAAACAATGTTTCACACATTTTCCATGTCATCGAGTATTCTTCTATAATATGTTAATGGCTACATTATATTTTATTGCATGTGTATATCATAATTCCTTTAATCTCTCATTGTTTGGCAGATATTTTTGCTGATATAAAAAAATGGGTATGTTTGTGGATACCTTCTTGTTCACCTTCTTAATTGTCTTCTTTGATCTCTTCTTGTTATATCACTAACAATATTTTAGAGGGCTTATTCCTTCTATCTTGACTGAGTTTATTTAATCTTTACCAATTTGTTAGATTTCACATGGAATTTCACCATTTTAATTAACATTTTTTAGAGTTAAAAATGTGTTTATTAGCTATGTATAATTTTTTTCATGAATTGCCTAGCTTATTTGTGTCCTTTGCCCATTATGCTGGAAGGTTTAACTTTTTTTGTTATTATTTTTATACAATTAAGGAGTACAGGTACAGTTTTGTTACATGGATATATTGTGTAGGGGTGAAGTCTGGGCTTTCAGCGTAACTATCACTGAAATAGTGTACATTGTACCCATTAGGTAATTTCTCATCCTTCACTCCACCTCCTACCCTCCCACCTTTTGGAGTCTCCAACGTCAGTTTTACCACTCTGAATATCCACGTGTATGTACTGTTTAGCTCGCACTTATAAGTGAGAACATGCAGTATTTGACTTTCTGTTATTTCGTTTAGGATAATGACTTCCACCTCCGTGCATGTTGCTTCAAAATACATGATTTCTTTTTTTATTTTTTTCACTCAGTTGCATAAAGTTTTGGGGGTTTTTTGTTTTTTGTTTTTTAATACTTTAAGTTCTAGGGTACATGTGCACAATGTGCAGGTTTGTTACATATGTATACATGTGCCATGTTCGTGTGCTACACTCATTAACTTGTCATTTACATTAGGTATATCTCCTAATGCTATCCCTCCCCGCTCCTCCCTTACCCCTCCCCACAATAGGCCCCAGTGTGTAATGTTCCCCTTCCTGTGTCCAAGTGATCTCATTGTTCCCACCTATGAGTGAGAACATGTGGTGTTTGGTTTTCTGTTCTTGCGATAGTTTGCTGAGAATGATGGTTTCCAGCTGCATCCATGTCCCTACAAAGGACACAAATTCATCCTTTTTTATGGCTGCATAGTATTCCATGGTGTATATGTGCCACATTTTCTTAATCTAGTCAGTCACTGATGGACATTTGGGTTGATTCCAAGTCTTTGCTATTGTGAATATTGCCGCAATAAACATACATGTGCATGTGTCTTTATAGCAGCATGATTTATAATCCTTTGGGTATATACCCAGTAATGGGATGGCTGGGTCATATGGTACTTCTAGTTCTAGATCCTTGAGGAATCACCATACTGTTTTTCATAATGGTTGAACTAGTTTACAATCCCACCAACAGTGTAAAAGTGTTCTCCACATCCTCTCCAGCACCTGTTGTTTCCTGATTTTTTAATGATTCCCATTCTAACTGGTGTGAGATGGTATCTCATTGTGGTTTTGATTTGCATTTCTCTGATGGCCAGTTATGATGAGCATTTTTTCATGTGTCTGTTGGCTGTATGAATGTCTTCCTTTGAGAAGTGTCTGTTCATATCCTTTGCCCAGTTTTTGATGGGGTTGTTTGTTTTTTCTTGTAAATTTGTTTGAGTTCCTTGTAGGTTCTGGATATTAGCCCTTTGTCAGATGAGTAGATTGCAAAAATTTTCTCCCATTCTGTAGGTTGCCTGTTCACTCTGATGGTAGTTTCTTTTGCTGTGCAGAAGCTCTTTAGTTTAATTAGATCCCATTTGTCAATTTTGGCTTTTGTTGCCATTGCTTTTGGTGTTTTAGACATGAAGTCCTTGTCCATGCCTATGTCCTGAATGGTATTACCTAGGTTTTCTTCTAGGGTTTTATGGTATTAAGTCTAACATTTAAGTCTCTAATCCATCTTGAATTAATTTTCGTATAAGAAGTAAGGAAAGGATCCAGTTTCAGCTTTCTACTTATGGCTAGCCAATTTTCCCAGCACCATTTATTAAATAGGGAATCCTTTCCCCATTTCTTGTTTTTCTCAGGTTTGTCAAAGATCAGGTGGCTGTAGATGTGTGGTATTATTTCTGAAGGCTCTGTTCTGTTCCATTGGTCTATATCTCTGTTTTGGTACCAGTACCATGCTGTTTTGGTTACTGTAGCCTTGTAGTATAGTTTGAAGTCAGGTAGCGTGATGCCTCCAGCTTTGTTCTTTTGGCTTAGGATTGTCTTGGCAATGTGGGGTCTTTTTTGGTTCCATATGAACTTTCAAGCAGTTCTTTCCAATTCTGTGAAGAAAGTTATTGGTAGCTTAATGGGGATGACATTGAATCTATAAATTACCTTGGGCAGTATGGCCATTTTCACGATATTGATTCTTCCTATCCATGAGCATGGTATGTTCTTCCATTTGTTTGTGTCCTCTTCTATTTCCCTGAGCTGTGGTTTGTAGTTCTCCTTGAACAGGTCCTTCACATACCTTGTAAGTTGGATTCCTAGGTATTTTATTCTCTTTGAAGCTATTGTGAATGGGAGTTCATTCATGATTTGGCTCTCTGTTCGTCTGTTACTGGTGTATAAGAATGCTTGTGATTTTTGCACATTAATTTTGTATCCTGAGACTTTGCTGAAGTTGCTTATCAGCTTAAGGAGATTTTGGGCTGAGACGATGGGGTTTTCTAAATATGCAATCATGTCATCTGCAAACAGGGACAATTTGACTTCTTCTTTTCCTAACTGAATACCCTTTATTTCTTTCTCTTGCCTGATTGCCCTAGGCAGAACTTCCAACACTATGTTCAAAATACATGATTTCATTCTTATTTATGGTAGAGTAGTGTTCTATGGTGTGTGTGTACGTATATGTGTGTGTGTTTTCTTTATCTAATTGCCTGCTTAAGGACACTTAGGTTGATTCCAACACTGTGCTATTGTGAATAGTGCTGTGATAAACATACAAGTGCAGGTGTCGTTTTTATGACACCTTGGGTAGGTACCCAGTTGTGGGATTGCCGTATTGAATGATAGTTCTATATTTAACTCTTTGAGAAATCTCCATACTGCCTCCCATAGAGGTTATACTAATTTATATTACCACCAATGGTGTATATGCGTTCCCTTTTCTCCTCATCCTCACGAACATCTGGTTTTTTTTTACTTTTTAGTAATCGTCATTCTGATTGGTGTGAAATGGTATCCTGTTGTGGTTTTAATTTTCATTTATCGATAATGAATGATGTTCAGCGTTTTTTTATGTTTCTTGGCCGCTTGTATGTCTTCTTTTCAAAAATGTCTTTTCATTGTCTTTTGCCCACTTTTTAATGAGGTTGTTTTTTAACTTCCTTTTAATGATTTATAAGTATTTGAAATATGTGTAGGATGCTTATTCCTTTGTCATATGTGTTGCAAATTTGGTTTGCCTGTTGCCTTTTAGTCATCTTTGGAGAATTTAGGGGAAATTTTTCAATTCTTATTAATCAAATCAGTCTGTTTTTTTTCTTTTTTGTTCCCACCTGCCTTTTCCTATATACTTAGAATAGCTTCCTCAGCCTAAGATTAAACATTTACTTGTATCTTCTCCTGGTGCTTGTTTGACTTTACTTTTTACAATTAACATCTGCAGTGTATTTTAGTGTAAGAGGTGAGGTCGGGGTCCTGACTTCTTTTCTCAACTAACCAGCTGATCTGGAACCTTATGATATGTAGTAGGATTCTTTGCCTCTGTTATCCGCAGTCCACCTTTAAGATACACTGAATCGCAATCTATTCTGGCTTCTCGCTTGTCTCTCTGTTATGCTATATAGAAAGTCGGTTTACTTGCATGCCAGTGTGATACCATGTTATTAATGTGGCTGTGAATTGTAACACTACTTTTTGCCATACCACTTCTTCAAATTAGTATTCTTTTTCAAAATAATCTTGGTTATTCATAAACATTGATTCTTACACATGGACTTCAGAATTTTTTTTTTTTTTTTTTTGAAACAGAGTCTAACTCTGTCGCCCAGGCTGGAGTGCAGTGGTGCGATCTCGGTTCACTGCAAGCTCTGCTTCCCAGGTTCACAGCATTCTCCTGCCTAAGCCTCCCGAGTAGCTGGGACTACAGGCGCCCGCCACCACGCCCGGCTACTTTTTGTATTTTTAGTAGAGGCGGGGTTTCACTGTGTTAGCCAGGATGGTCTTGATCTCCTGACCTTGTGATCTACCCGCCTGGGCCTCCCAAAGTGCTGGGATTACAGGAGTGAGACACCACGCCTGGCCTAGAATTGTTTACCCAAGTTCTCTCAAATTCTTATTAGTTTTATAAAATTGGAATTATAGCAGATTTAGAGATGAATAAAAAGAATTGATGCCTTTATAATATTGAGTCATCTTGTTGAAGAACAAGGAATGGGCTTCAATTTATATGAATATTTTATTGTTCTTCAATAAAGCTTTAGATTTTTATTATTGGTGGGGAGGAAGATTATTCTACAGTAAAGAATTCATTTTTTTAATGCTGATCCTATACTTATGCTAACTTTGTTTCTAGGTGCTTTTTCTTTGCATCTTTCAAATTGTGTTAAAGAGGCAGTTCTTAAACAATGATTTTCACTTTGCCCCAACGGCAATGCAGATAATATATTTAAAAGCACTACAAAAACGTTCTGTCAATTTTAGCCTCTTTTTATTAGGAAACATTCCCAAAGATAAATATTGTGGCCTTGACTACAACCATTTTTTTCACTTAAAAAATGCAGTTTCACTCCGTTTTCCATCTGGCCTATTTTAAAATAGAAATAGAGAGACATATTTCAATGTGAAATCAATTCTAAATAGAGACAAGATCAAACATGTACGAAATTTCACAACTGTGAGCTGAACAGTTCAAGTCCTAGAAAATTATCCAAACTTTGCGGATACAACCATCACTCAAGAGAAACCATTGTCCACACAATTAGGGCTCAGAATCATTTAAAGTGATAGATATGAGGAATGGAAAGAACAGAAATATTTGTTTGTGGTTTTCCTACTGTCCCACTTTTTGTGATGAATAAGCAAATATTAAATAATTTTCATTAAATACGTCAACATAAAATTAAACTAGTTTTCTCTCAAATTTTAGTCCTCAAAAGAACACCCAGAGTACTTCATATTATTTTTACTCTGCATTTAATATAAATTTCTTATAATTAAAATACTGACAGGGAAAATAATATATTGCCTATTTTAGACTTATTTAAATACTTTTTCTACAAACAAGCCCTTACCTGATAGTTTGGTGGACACATTGGCTTATCTCTTGCTCTAATTTAAAAGCAAAGTCACAGAAAAACTCTTTCTGCTCAATTTTCAGCTTCTTAAATCTGGCCCAAATCAAAGGTATTATAATAATTGACTTACTGTCATCATTTGTACTGTCATTCACATTTGATGCAGTAAAATTTTGCTTTGGGTCTCAATTAGCAGCCAATGTCTATGTGCAAACATCTCTTAAATCTTTTTTTTAAAAAGTTATTCTCATGTAGTCTGAAGGAGGCATTATTTGAAGTGGAAACAGAACTTTGAGGTTATAAAAGTCAAGAATCCTAGAAAGCCTATGGTGCCAGATCCATTAAAAAAATTTTTTATATAGTGGAAATAGTGCAGACTAAAACTAAAATGAGTGTCCTTTAATATCTACAGAATTGTACTTTTTCAGGAGTTGATAATGTTGGAGAACACTGGGAACATATGCATGCTTAATAGTGTATGTTTTGGTACAGCCTTTCTTGCAGTAATTTGCATAGTCTCTGACCCAAGAATTTTAATTCTAAAATTTCTTCTAATGAAATAATCACAGAAATGTACAAAATCACATATGATGAATCAACTATGTTCACTGGAACACTGTTTATAATAATGGGAAATTGGAAATTACCCAAAAGTCGGTAATAAAATAATTGGTTCAATAAATTTCACATGATGGGAAACTCTGCAGCCATTAAAATGATGATGCAAATCTACATTTATTTAAATACAAAGAGGGTAACAATATAATGATATCTAGTTGTTAAATCCGGTGGTCAATTCTTATCTGAATTGGACAGCTCTCCTTGACGTACTTCTTTGTGTGGTTTCAGGATCCCACATCCTCTGGCTTTTCTCCAGCCTCACTGGTTCCTCCTCCTCTCCCTTACTGTTGATGTGCACCCAGTCCTCTTCTCTGTCTGTACTCACTTATTTGGTGAACTCAGAAAAAAATACAGCCTTTGAGCACATGGGTGAGGACAATTCTCAGATTTATATCTCTAAACAAGCCTTGTCTCCCAAACCCCAGTTCCATTTATCTGCTGCCTACTCAGCACTGCCACTTGCATCTTTATAGATGTCTCAACAGGCTCAAAATCGAATTCCTGATCTCCCACAAACCAGCTCTACCCACAGAATTCCCTATCTCAGCTAAAGGCGACTACAGCTGTACATTATTATAGTTGCTCAAGACAAAAACCTTGCAGTCATCTTTGACGCCTCACTTTTTAACACACCCTACATTCACTCTGTCAGTAAAACCTGTTGGGTCTATCTTCATCTCCACTGCCACCCAGGCCCAAGCCATCATCGTATCTCACCTGGATTATGGGAGTAACTCCTAAATGGGCTCCCTGTTTCAACCCTTGCACCCTAGAGTGTGTTCTCAATACAGCAGCCGTATTTTAATATGTAAGTCAGATTCTGTCACTCCTTTTATATTTCATTTAATATAAAAGCCAAAGCCCTTACAAGGCCAATTTTCCTATTGCTCTTTCCAGATAGCACAGGTCTTCTTGGTATTATTTCAGCCCATCCAGTATGTGGGAAAAGGACTTTGCCCTTGGTTTGAGTTCTAGCTCCATTACTAGTGTGCCTCGAGACGTTAGTTTCCCATCTACAGAAGAAGAATCATCTGTCCTGTCTACCACACAGGATTAAGGTGAAAGTGTTTTTTAATCCTAAAGGCTTCTCTAAGTACAAGGGTTATTATAATTTTCAAATGTCACTTCTAAAACTTGTCTCATTTGCTTCAGAAGTTTTTGTTATGTCTAGTCCCCTGTTTATGTATGGTCAATTCAGACAATAGTTCCTTTTATGTCAGGCACTCTGAGGATATGCGAGTAGCCAGGTCATGATCTCTCAAATAATTTGCATATATGTATATATATATTTGCATATGTAGAGATAGGTAATAATAGACATATATCCTGCAACAAACTGCTTTATCCCAGTTACTCAATGTGAAGGTCACTTGTATTTCAGGGTCGTCCTTGGCTATCTTGATGACCCAAGTGAGGACATTCAGGATCCAGTGAGTGACAAATTCTTCAAGGAGGTGTGGGTTTCCACAGCAGCTCGAAATGCTACAATTTATGACAAGGTGAAGTTCACATATTCCTCCCCCCTTTCTTTTCACTGAATCTCATCACAAAAAGCATATTGTTATTTCTGCATATTATCGGTACAGGGTATTCTTAATACATGTAAAAAAACTAATACATTTCCAGGTTGTAGTAAAATGCCTCTTTGTGGACCCTGAAAAACAACAGCAAAAAGCATCATGGATTTTGGTTTAGAAAAGGCTTTAAAAGCATTCTAATCTCTCCTGTGATGCAGGAATCCCATCGGCAGCATCCTTAGCACCTGGTTACCCAGCCTTTGTACATGTCTAGTGACAAAGAGAAGAGGGGCAGATGGCATCAAAAAATAAGCCACAGCTGAGTCCAGCCTAGCTCAAGTTGCTGGTATTATAACCTTGTATATAGTGACTTGACTTTCTGAGTCTCTTTTTCCTCTCCTATAAATTGGGAGGAATATTCACAAGGGTAGTTATGAGGACAAAGAATAGTCTAGTGAATGTTTTTGGCACATAGTGTATAGTAAACAGTATTCATCCTTATGATGAAGCTTGTTAATATTAATAACAAGACATGTCATTTGTTGGACAGCTCTAGTTTTAGAAAGGTGTTTTTTTTGTTGTTTTTTTTTGTTTTTTTTTTTTGAGACGGAGTCTTGCTGTGCGCCCAGGCTGGAGTGCAGTGGCGTGATCTCGGCTCACTGCAAGCTCCGCCTCCCGGGTTCACGCCATTCTCCTGCCTCAGCCTCCCAAGTAGCTGAGACTACAGGCGCCCGCCACCATGCCCGGCTAGTTTTTTGTATTTTTAGTAGAGACGGGGTTTCACCGTGTTAGCCAGGATAGTCTCGATCTCCTGACCTCGTGATCCACCCGCCTCGGCCTCCCAAAGTGCTGGGATTACAGGCTTGAGCCACCGCGCCCGGCCTAGAAAGGTGTTTTAACACCAGCTCCATTTGATGCATACCAAATGTATCGCCTGTGAAGTCTACCCTTTGGTTATAATAAAAAATGTAAAAGAGTTAAGAGTTGTGTAACAGTGGAACAAGTTACTTCAAAAAGTAGCTAGTTGCCCATCAGGGAAAAATATACAAGCTGTGTTCTAGCCAAGACTAATTGACCATCTGTGAGAAGCTGGATAAGTCTGTGTTCTTCTTCGTGATTTCCAGGTACAGACGTGAACCTCTTTTTAAAAAATTAGGGAAAATACGCAATTTTTGTCTTAGAGCTCCTTCCAACAGCGAGACTTATTATTCTTACTGAAACATGTCTACTATCTGTATAACCTTATTTCTTTTCTTTTCTTTCTTTCTTTTTTTTTTTTTTTCTTTAAATTGACATGGAGTCTCGCTGTGTTGCCCAGGCTGGAGTGCAGTGTGGCATGATCTCGGCTCACTGCAATCTCTACCTCCTGGGTTCAAGTGATTCTCCTGCCTCAGCCTCCCGAGTAGCTGGGACCACCACACTCGGCTAATTTTTGTATTATACAGGCTGGTCTTGAACTCCTGACCTCAAGTGATCCACCCACCTTAGCCTCTCAAAGTACCGGGATTACAGGCATGACCCAATGCTCCTGGCCCCTGTATAACCTTATTTCATCCTGAGGACTGAAGGCTGTGATCGAATAGGTCATGTGCATAGAGTCATTAAAATGTAATTTTACAAATGCAGTGCACAGCCTTATTTGAGTCCTGGATTTGGGGGAAAACATCTATAAAAGACATTTTGGGGATAACAGGATAAGTTTGAATATGAAGCATAACTTAAATGACATTATATAATTAATTTTCTTAGGTGTGAGAATAGTATTGTGATTATATGGGCACATGTCCTTATTCTTAAGAAATACATGCAGAAGTATTCAGGGGTGAAGTGTTATGATATCCAAAACTCATTTTCAACTGGCAAAGTAAGTGTTACATATTAACAATTGATAATGCTATGTAAAGGCACAGATATGAACCTCTTTTAAGAAAAGTTAGGGAAAATATAACACGCAATATTATTCTTAGACCAGAATCTCCAGTGAAATCCAGGGATGATGATTATAAAAAAAATTAACTTTAATGTGGGGTAACATTAGTGTAATTTCTTGCCACTAGCCATGACTTTTTTAAATGGAAGCAAATCTACTTATGTGTAGCACGTAAGATAACCAACTCTTAAATCAGGTCTGTGCTGTAACATAAGACTAATAATATGCTTCATACAACAGAGGTCTTGTCTGTTGGAATAATTATTTTCCATAAAGGGCATGTGCTCGCTCTTAAACTTTTTGTTCATTTTTCTATTTATGTTCTAATCAGGTGTTCCGGTGCCTTCCCAATGATGAAGTACACAATTTAATTCAGCTGAGAGACTTTATAAACAAGCCCGTATTAGCTAAGGAAGATCCCATTCGAGCCGAGGAGGAACTGAAGAAGATCCGTGGATTTTTGGTGCAATTCCCCTTTTATTTCTTGTCTGAAGAAAGCCTACTGCCTTCTGTTGGAACCAAAGAGGCCATAGTGCCCATGGAGGTTTGGACTTAAGAGATATTCATTGGTAGCTCAAGGACTTCCACCCTGAAGACCACACTGCACACAGTGACTTCCTAGAGGTGTCATAGCCAAAGCCAGGCCTGATGCATTCTCGTATCCAACCCAAGGACCTTTTGGAATGACTGGGGAGGGCTGCAGTCATACTGATGTAAGGACTCTGAACGTCAGCAAGGCTTCATAATTCCTTCTGCCTAACCTTGTAAAAAGGGGGCTGCATTCTTGTTGGTTGCATGTACTCCGTTGAGTATATACATATACTCATTTGAGTATGTGTTGAGTAAAACACATATTCAAATTCCATAACATATACCAAAACCCGTTTCCTTTGTAACAAGAATTTACCTATAACTGTGATCTAGATTGCCAAAAGATGTCTGAATCTCCTTATTCTTCTCTGATCTTCATTTATACAGCCAGTGTATAGCTGGACCTGCCCTCATCTTGCAGTTCATACAGGCACTGTTTGAGAAATTGTTTATTACTAGAAGTTGTAATGCTGCTTCAAGATCTTTCATGGTTACCTGGGATGCCCCTGCTCATCTGGTCCTGAAGTAGTAACATTCACCCAAATGATGACATATTCCTTATTCCTTTTCAGTCACTGTATGAACAAGGCAGACTTTAGCCTACACAGTAGACTGTGGTAGGCACTTCTGATAACATTGATACTATATCTTGACACCACGAAGCAACAGGAAGGAATAACTTCCAATACTGAGACAGAGATTTATTTCATTTTGCTCCCAAAGGCACTGACAAGATGAGTCCTTGTGATTAGGCCCACCTGATCAAATGTAAAAACATGCGTGGGATATTTGATTACATAGCAACCAGATAAAACTGAGAGCACACAGCCTTCGGAAACCCCCAAGGTGTCAAGGGGCATCAGATCCAGATAAGAGAAGATGATTCCTTCTAGTCCTATAAAATTTCCTGTCATCCTTAGCTGCTGGGTGGATTGAAATTTGATTTCTACATTTCAAAATCAAACCAGTGAATACAATTTGTCTTCTCAAGAGAATCAGAGGCATCATAACTCCTACCAAGCTAGTATGAGTCTAACCTTGTTTGACATTCAGCTCTACTGCTACATAATCTTCTTTGAGAAAAATTAATTGATTATAAAATATGTGCTATTTCACTTGCATTATTAAATATATATTAACCCCTCTCACCAGGGCTTCCAGTGAAGTTACAATGCCCTAGTCTGTGAATTATCCTGGAAATGTGTTTTTCCTTTTCGGATGATAGAGTACCCTTTGGTAAACTAAATTTTACTAAGCAGAACAACTTTGACAGTCTGAAGAGTTAATGTGGGTTCTCATAAGGCCTGTCCCTGTAAAACAAAGTGCAGGTGTAATGATTTTACGTGTCTATGGATTGCCTGGACAGACTCCCGTTTGGGTTGTTCTTCAGAGAAGCAAGCAGCTGATCCCTGTTTTCATGAAGCGAATACTTCAGTTGGAAAAATTAAACAGGAGCACAAAGTCAGGGATAGGGATTAGCGGAAGAGAGAAATAGTGTCACATCAAGGAGAGGATCTCATAGCTAGGGAACATTTCACAAATAAGGTGAGATTTTGTAACCAATAATAAAAATGAATGTTTTTATAAGTAAATAACTTATTTTTCATATGGCTATAGATGGTAAAATGACTTCATTCTATAGCCATTGTAAATAAGAATTTGCTACGGATGAAAGAAGTTTAGATTGGCATTTGAAGTATTGAGTGTATAGGATCGCTAAGGATTTCTTAGATTTTATATTTAAATATTTTTTAAACCTTAGAGGAAACAACAAACTGGCTCTTGATTTTGAGCACCCTACTCTCATGAAAAATAGAAGGCTGAAAGGACCCTTTCCCTTATAAGTAATTTAATCCAATTTCTCCCCATTTTATACATGAGGAAACTGAGGCTCAGATCAGATGAGGACTCACTTAAATCCACTCAATATGTAGATGGTAGAGCTGGGACTAGCAACATTGCTGCAGCCTACTGTTGGCCTCTCTCTTCACTTTATCATTGCCCAAGAATGAGGATATGCAGTAAACAGATTTCAGGCAAGATATCTCTAAGCTGTTTTGAACCCTCTGATATTTTGTATTTATGTGTTCGTCTGTCCCCCTACTAGAATGTAAGCTCCATGGGGCAGGGACTTCACTGTATTTTGTTCATAGTGTATACCCAGAACCTGGACCAGTGCTTGGCACATAGAAGATGTCAATAAATGCTTGTAGAATTAATAAACAAGGTGAAGGAGAGAGCTAATGAAATGAAAATCTTAGCTTCATATAAGAAGTCTTACTACTGCTTTCTATGGCAAGTTTCTTTTCTATTGCATCTTCCCAAAGGCAAGATGCTTATCTGCAAAGAGGTGATAAGATTTACTTGGAGGGATTTTATGGAAAATTCAGTGCAATCTTTGCTTTTTTTTTTTTTTTTTTTTTTGCAGTAGCAGTTTACATAGTACAGCATTCTGCAAAAATTGCATGAAATGTGGACACAAGATGTACTGTATGACTTAATTACCTGTCATTCTCTGACACCATTACTACCTACTAGAAGTTCAAATAATTTATCTTTAACATTGCAATATCTGATAAACCTTTTAAAATGTGAATAATTCAAAGCCTTGAAAATCTATCATGAATCTGCTCAACATTTCAAAGTGACTATTTTGAAATGCCTATAAATGCTATATACCTGACATCCTGCTAATTTCTGTAATAATTTTTGTTTTCAAGGGGAAAACATTCTAGTATTACAAAAAATGAATGATGGAAAGTGGCCATGGTCTATTAAAGCTATTCAGATTGGCCATGGTCAGTCAGTCATCGGAGGATAGCCTTAGCATAGCAAGTCTGGTGCAGGCGTTTGTTCTAAATCTAGTGTCCAGCTCGTGACTCAACCTTCAGTGGGATGTTTTTAATTCCCACCTGTAATGCATCACAGGGAGGCATGTAGAGCTGGTCATTAGATAATTGTGTGGCATACTGGAAAACAAAATGTTTATTTTCAAAGCACCTTTGAAAGGAAATTTCATCTATAGGTCCTCAAAATATGGACAGTTAATTTCTTATGTGAGAACTTAGGAAATTATAATATCATGAATTAATACTTTTCCAGATGAAAACAACAAGCTGAGAAGTCATTTTGCAGATGTAAGACTAGGAAAAATAGATTTTATGTATATAGAGCCTGAACTTTTTCTGCATCTCTCCTCATTTCTTATATTTTTTTTCTTTTTCTTTGTTTCTTTTCTTTCCTCTCTTTCTCTCTTTTTTTTTTTTTTTTTTTTTTTTTTTTTGAGCCTGGGTCTTGCTCTGTGGCCCAGGCTGGCAGTGGTGTGATCTCCACTGCAACATCTGCCTCCTGGGCTCAAGCAATCCTCCCACCTCAGCCTCCTGAGTAGGTGGGACTACCGGTGCATGCTGCCACACCCAGCTAATTTTCGTATTGTTTGTACAGATAGCATTTTTCCATGTTGCCTAAGCTGGTCTCGAACTCCTAAGCTCAATCTCTCCACCTGCCTTGGCCTCCCGATGCCAGGCATTCAGATTGCTTGAGCTCCCTCCCCTGTGCTGGGATTGCAGGCGTGAGCCACCACACTGGCCTCCTCATTCCTTATTCCTTCAGTCTCTATCTCCTACCACAGCACCTTCTTATTATGTAAAAATTATTTCAGAAGACAAGAACAAGTATCCTGGAAAAAAAAAATTAGGCCTTATATTAGTCTGCTCAGGCTGCCAAAACAAGATGCCCTAGACTGGGTGGCTTACACAACGGAAGTTTATTTTCTCACAGTTCCAGAGACAGGAAGTTGGAAATCAAGGTGCCTGTATGGTAGGTTTCTGGTGAGGACTCTTCCTGGCTTCTCGGCCACCTTCTCACTGTGTGCTCACATGGCCTCCTCTTTGTGTGAGCACAGGAGGCAGAGGGCAAACTCTCTGGTGTCTCTTCTTCCAAGGCCACTAATCCCATCATGAGCACCCTACTCTCATGACGTCATCTAACTCGACCTCCCAAAGGCCCCATTTCCAAATACCATCACATCAGAGATACGGGCTTCACATGAGCTGGGAGGGAAGACACAAACATCTATAATAAATATTCACTTAACTCATACTTTAAAGTGACTGGCAAAATACAATTTTTTCACACAGGTCATTGTTCTTTTTAACTTCCCTGATCTGATGTGGCACCTGAGCATTTTCTGGTACCTGTCACCCTCTGTAGCAGGGATGACAAGGACCCGTCATGTCTCCTTATTCCTCTACTATTTCTTATACAAAAGGAGCAAATGCTAAAGGATTTTAAGTGTGCTTAGTATATATTTGTGTTTCCTTGGAATATTCATTGAGGTCAACTACTACTGAAGTTTGGTGATCTAAAATGAGTTTACCCAGGCCTGGGCCTTGAGAAATTCTTGAATCTAGAAATCCACTGGAAAAGGAATTCATCTGCCTGTATGAATAAGAGGCAAGTAGAAGAATCAATAGATTTGCATTTTTTTAAAAAGGGGCAAGTAGGTAATATGATTCTTACTCTCAATTTAATTCATATGTAAGATGTTCCTGGTTTTCACTTGAGATTGGAAGGATTCATTAAAGGATCAAAAATTCCCAGCTTAATTTTATAGGTTATTTTATTTTTCCTTTATACCATTTATAATTTTTAACTTAAAAGTAATCAAACATTGGATAAATGAAAATCTATCACATTAAATTTATTATTTTATTTTATTTTATTTTTGAGATAGAGTTTCACTCTTGTTGCCCAGGCTGGAGTGCAGTGGTGCAATCTTGGCTCACTGCAACCTCCACTTCCTGGGCTCAAGCAATTCTCCTGCCTCAGCCTCCCGAGTAGCTAGGATTACAGGTGCCTGCCACCACACCTGGCTAATTTTGTTGTTGTTTTTGTTTGTTTGTATTTTTAGTAGAGACGTGGTTTCATAATATTGTCCAACCTGGTCTTGAACTCCTGACCTCAGGTGATCCACCCCCTTGGCCTCCCAAAGTGCTGGGATTACAGGCGTGAGCCACTGCACCCAGCCACACTAATCATTTTAAACCTTTAAGTTTTAGAATTAGATTGAATGGTAGTCCAATCAAAACATGGGCTTAATCACTCTTCCCTATTTCCAAGCAACTATCATTCTTCACTTTATTCTAGACGAGTGCATTTAAGTGAATGTCATCCTAGCTCTGTGTAATGCTAAGAAATACAACATCATACTCTCCCAATGTATATTCCACTTGGATTCTTCACATAAAATGGACTAGACCAACAGCACTGATGCTCTGCATTTTAAAAATTCATTTCAAATTATTTCAGTTGGAGCACACGCACACTCTGACACAAATAGCAAATTTTGGGTGATGAACATCCATTCAGAGTATCCAGATATTCTGGAGAGAACTGGAGCTCATAGCCTTCCCTCCAGGGCAAGTTTGGCAAACTAAGTCTAGGCCTCCTCTTTTTGTATATAAAACATTATTGAAACACGGCCACAACCATTCACTTATATCCCATCACGATTGTATGATCCATAAATCCTAAAATATTACTATCATTAAGACAAAATTTGCTGATCCTTCCTACAGAAAGCAGAAGATATCCAGACAGGGTACCTCATTCAGACAGACTTGCAGGAGTTTTAATCTCCTCCGTTAGCAGAGTTTTCAATTCTCCCTATCCCAGGCCCCAACAATTTACAATGTGTTTATTACACGAACACAGCCAAGTCCTTTCAGGAATTAAAATTACATGGTTTTTTTGGTTCTGGAAAGAGAAGTAGTCGGCTAAAGCAGCTATCTCCCAGACAAGCACTCATCAACATGCATGGTGGAACATGCTTGTAACTGAAGTGTAATGAGGATGAGGAGGGATAGGCCTAGGTGTTTGTATTTATAATTGGAATTGTGAAATCAAGAAACTTGTTTTCTCTGAATTTTCCTTCTGTGAAGTCTTGGAAATGATACATGTATCCCTTCGTAACTTCACAGTCAGTGCTTTCTATATCCCTTAACTACTTTTTCTTTAAATATCAATTAATTGAGCAATTATAAGTGTGAAATCAGCAATGTCCCTCTATTTGAAAATAAGATTCCTCTTTCTGCATGTGGGGCTTTTGGAGCCAGTATGCTGTATGTCTCAGATGAAGACAGCAATGTGTGCCTCTAGAGACCTCCTCTGCACACAAGCATGGGTCCCCCCGAAGGCCCGTTATAGATTCAGAGTGCATTACAGAGGCATAGCTCCCTGCCCCCTGCCCAGGCCTCTCTCACCTTAAAGTGTGCTGATATCATGACAAGGTGAATTTCTTTTAAAAGACTAACGTGGCATTCGATAAGAACATATTGAGCGGGGCCCAGTCAGGATGCTGGGGTCGCACCAGTGAACAAGCCAAACCAGGTTCTCCTCCTTTGTGGTGCTCTCCCTTTAGCAAATGGAGACTACAAAGCTATTTCCATCCTGAACATAAGAAAATGCATGAAATAAGATGCAATTGGGTGGAAGTGTAAGAATTTTCCCAAGCTAGGGAGAATGGCAAAGACTGATAAATGCTGAAGACACCAGAGTAAGAACCAGGAAGCAACAATATTACTAGTACCAATAACAATAATAATAGTTAAGATTAGTAGTGGCTTTGTTGGTCACAGCCTCTTCTAGGCACTTCACATTTTAGTTCATTGACTACTTTGATAACTGGCTGTCTGCAGCTCAGGGGGCCAAACATACACCAGTGCTCTCTGAACTCTGAGACTGGCTTCCACCTCCACTTAAAGCCCCTGCAGCCTTACATATAACCCCCAGGCCCATGAGGTATAAGTGTGGAACTAACCAGCAAGTAAGTAGTAGTGGGAAGAGCATGGGCTTCAACATTACTGAGCTCACCTAAAAGCTTGGCCTTACCACTTGCCAGCAGTGAGAGTTCCTTGAGCAGATGAACCTCTCTGAGGTTTTCAGCAGCGTGGTAATAAGGCCATGGAAGACCCAGCAAAAAGCACAGTGTCCAGCATATAGTGGGTGCCTTCTAGCAAATCAGTGCTGGCTGCTGCAACTACCTTTCATTATTCTCTTAAAGTAAGGGCATCTTGAAAGGAGAGGACACACACAACCCATGACCACATCTTTGGTCTGGATGTTAGGTCATCCAGACCAAACTGCCGAAGAAACTAGAAGAGCTACTCAACTGAACCCAGCCCAAAACACTGACCCACAGAATTAGAAGCAAATAAAATTGTCCCTATCTTAGCCACTAAGTTTTAGTGTGGTTTGTGACACAGCAATAGATCATTGATGGAGTCAAGCTTCTTCAGGGTATTCTGTTTTTCCTTTTTCACACTCTAATTGCTCTATGATCTTCTGCCTTCTGGCTTCTAGCCACTCCACTGAAACTGATCCACCTCTGTTTTTCTACTCTTTAGTAATATATAAGTGCAGGAAAACAGCTTGTTGCATGATAAGAATGACACCCACCCTGAAGCGAAACTGCCATGCCAATGGATATTTGATTCCTGCATACCAAGGTGTTCTGCAGCAAGGTTCTTAAATAATGCCTGTAGCATAAATAACCCCTCATAAAGATGCTTATCTCACCTCCCTCTAGCCAAGATCTCTCTCCTAAACTCCAGACATACCTGAAGATTAGATATTTCTACCTGCTTTCTTCACATGCTCCTCAAACTCAACAACACAGCCGATCCAAAATGGCAACCATCATTAATACTCTCTTCCGGTCCCTGGTCAATGCTCCCACAGGGCTCCTTCTGTTACTCCTCATATTAAGGAACAGCCCCACCAGTCACCGACTGCCAAACTGGAAAATAATTATCATGATTGATTCCTCCCTTTCTCTTACGTTCTTCATGTCATTAGCCACCAAGTCTATCAATTCCACTACCTCAATGTCTCCCAATTGCTTTCAGTTATTTTTCCTCCCAATGCCACTTCCTACTCTACCTTGGTCACCATCACCTCGTCTGCATTAACTAGTCTGTCAATTCTGGTCATTCCCAGATTTATTCATTGCAGTCAGAGATATTTGTTAAATGTAAATCTGGTCATGTCTTTTCCAGCTTAAATTCCTTTGAGAGATTTTGTTTTAGGGTAAAGTCCTAAAAAGGTTCTGCAAGGCTCTTTATAGACTGCCCCTTCCTTAATCCTCCAGCTGAATCACCTCCAGCTGCCACTCTTCTTTTGAGCAATACTTAATTTGGCTCCTGTATATCCCTTTCTTCTGACTTTCTTAAAGCCTATTTTTTTTTTCTCCTAAGTAGCCTTCTTTGACCTCCCCGCCTCTGGCTTAGTACTGTGGCCTCCTGGGTGCCACCACAGCATGCTGTCCTTTTCACGGCATTCCCACACCATATATGATGCCTGCTACAGTAGTACCCTGAGCTCTAAGCAATGGGAGCTCATGAACCATGACTGTCTTGGGCATTGGGGCACCCCCAGAACCTAATGTACTTCAGACAGACCAGATGCATAATAGATAGTTGGTAGAGAAAATGAATAAATCTGAAAAAGAGATGGATGGAAAAAGAGAAAGATAGCAGATTGCTGCGCACTTGCCAAGACCTAGGAAGAATAGAAGTCTTTACACTGTGTCACTGCCTGAGCTAGAAAGGCCACATTTAAATTGACCATAAAAAGGAGAAGGTGTATAGTAGGGCTGTCTACTGTGGCAACTTCATTCTCAGCCAGCCTCTCAAATGGTCAAGGGCAACCAGCAAGAGGTGAAGCAAATGGGAACCTGTGCTGATTGCATTAATTTTATATCTTGTTCCATTACTAGGGAATTGAGAAGTGGCAGAGTCGGAGGGGAAGAAAAGTTTGGTTTTACACATCTTGGCATTTGACTGTATTCTGCCTGATGTGTTTTATTTGGGTTCCCCCTCTAAAGCAAACCCTGAGACAAAGATTTGAATGAAGGTAGTTTAGTTAGGATGTGTTCTGAGGAAGCACATGCACGGGAGTGGGTAAGCAAGAGAAGGGCAAAGCCAGTAAATGGTGCACTAAAGAACAAGTTACCACTGATGGCAACAGGGCCCTTACCCACTGAAGGCTCTGAGGCTTGGGGAGACTGACACTGAAGGTCGCCCCTGGAGCTGTAAATCCCCAACACTCCTGGAGCTTCCCTGCACAAAGTTACAGCTTCCCTGCACACAGTTGCTGGGTCAGAGAGAGCCAGCAAAGAAGCAGAGAGAAACCCATTCAGGGCAAAGCTGTCAACTTGATGGGAACTGGCCCCTGGGGCCACAGGTAAACTCAGAACAGGCTGAGGGTCTATGTGGTTGGACATCAACAACACTAGGTTGAATAAACCTTTAACTTTTCACAATAGTTGGTACAGCCGCTATAGAAAATATTCTGGAGTTTCCTAAAAAAATTAAAACCAGACCCAGCATTCCCACTCTAGGTATATATCCAAAGGAAATGATATCAGTATCTGAAAGAGAGATCTGCACTCTCATGTTCATTGCAGCATCACAATAGCCAAGATATGGAATCAATCTAAGTGTCCACCAACAGAGGAGCAGATAATGAAAAAGTGTTGAATGGAATACTATTCAGCCATAATAAAGATGGAAATTCTTCCATTTGTGACAACATGGATGAACTTGGAAAATATAATGCTAAGTGAAATAAACCAGACTCAGCCAAGACAAATACTGGGTGATCTCACTTATGTGTGTAATCTAAAAAAGTAAAACTCATAGAAGCAGAAGGTAGAATGGTGGTTGCCAGAGGCTGGGGGGTGGGGGCAGTGGAGGAAGAGGCGAGATGTTGATCAGAGGGTGCAAATTCAATTATAAGATGAACAAGTTCTGGGATCCAACAGTCAGCACAGCATGGTGACTGTTAGTTACTAGTACTGTACTGCGTACTTGAAATTTGAAATAAGAAACTGGGTCTTAAATGTTCTCATCACATAGGAAAAAACAGGATAATTATGTGAGGTGTTGCATGTGTTTATTGACTTGATTATGATAATTATTTCACAATGTGCATGCATATCAAATCATCACATTCTGTACCTTAAATATATACAGTTTTTAATTTGTCAATTATACCTCAATAAAACTAGGGGTGGGAAATTTCACAATGTAGTAATTCTTATCCATTCCAGAAGCATGTAATTTCCCTCAAGACAGGAATATTCTAACTTTTTATACCTTTTGTATTGGGCTTATCACAATCCTGAGTATATTGTTCAAGTTATGCAAAAATTGAATTGAAAAGTTGCCACCTCAATCCTCTTCCCCCAAGGCTTCCTATGCTTATGATATTTGAGATTCATTAGGCCAATTCATAAAGCTCGGGGGAGAACCAAAGAAATAAAAGCTGTTTTTGTATTAGAGTGATGCAGTAAGAAGTGGATTTCTGAATTTTCCTTTGGTATTTATAAAGTCTCCATCATTTTTTAAAACATAAAATGCAGTTAAAGCTGTGATAATGGAACGAAATATCAGGTCACAATCTCATTCGAAAGATTATGGAAAATTAAAATTATACAGTTTTCCCCATGATATTTGACTATTTCCTTTCCAGAATCAACAAAACGGCTGGTTTGGAATTGTACCAATAACTCAGGAAGCAAACATTGGGTGATTTATGAGAAACAACAAAATGGGTACTTTTGAAAATAAAGACATTATTTTCCTAACTTCTTTTTCATATCCCTTCTTCATTCACAAGAAACTTTACATTGCAATGTGTTCTCTACATACAGATGCAGGGGACTCATGGTGGAAGCTAAAATCAGGAAGTTCTTGATTAGCAGTTGGAACCAACCTCTCCACACCCTGCTGTTGATATGCTTTTCATTCCGGGAACGGCAACCCAGATCTGTACCAGAGACACCGCCTTGTTTTGAAACTGGTCTGTGGTGTCGTTGAATGCTCCTCTTCTCTTTTACCACCACTCTTTCATATGCCCTCTTTTTCAAAGTCTAAATGTATTTTTCCAACTTTTTTTTTTCTAACTAGTTTTGGACCTCTAGTGCAAAGGACTGAGTTAATCACATCCCTCAATTCAAGGCCTAGTAAGATCCCCTCTCTTGCTTAATTCATTTATTTATTTTATTTCCATACACCATTCATTTTTCTTCTTCTTGCAATAGACATGCATTTTAACATATTTTATGTATATCTTTTCATGTGAGTATGTCCTTGCAAAATGTGTATTGTCGTTTTGTGAATTTTTATTTACATGAATGATGTATGTTGCATTCTATTTCTGACAATGCACTGTTTTTAAGATCCAACTATATTGATGTATATAGTTCTAATCTTTTGTGTTTAATCATTGTATTTAATATTAAGTGATCACTACACTTAGTCCATCACTTTTGCAAAAATTGACACCTGGGTTACCTCCAACTACCCACTACCACAAATATGCTGCAATGAAAATCCTCATCCCAGAACACATGGACACACTGTGTGGAACAACACACACTGGGGCCTGTCGGTGCTGGGGTGAGGGATGGGGGGAAGGAGGGCATCCGGAAGCATAGCTAATGGATGCTGGGCTTAATACCAAGGTGATGGGTTGATGCGCACAACAAACCACCATGGCACATGTTTACCCATGTAACAAACCGGCATATCCTGCACATGTACCCTGAAACTTAAAAGTTGAAGAAAAAAAAAGAAAACAAGAAAATCTTCATCCCATAGGGCTACTCACAACCGGGCAGATGGCTTCCCTCAGATTGAGTGATCCAAGGAAGAACAAAGCAGAAGTCACAGATCTTTTAAAACGTAGCTTTGGAAGACACAAATTATCATTACAATGATACTCTATTTGTTACACCAGTCAGCCCCACTCAATGTGGGAAAAGACGATGCTACATGAACACCAGGAGGCAGGGATTATTAGAGTCATCTTGGAGGTTAGCTGCCACATACATCGGACATGATGTTCCCTTTTTTTTCCAGATTTCTTGTTTTGCCATATAGATATTTGTGTGTGTGTGTGTGTGTGTGTGTTTCTCTGCTTTTTGCATGAATTGATTACTGTGTGATAGTGCTACTTCCCAGGAGATATACCTTCCTATGCTTACAAAAACTCCAAAGCCTTCTTCATATTCCCACTGAGTTTTATTTTAAGAATTGTCAAATGGCTGCCAAATGTTGTTCATAAAAAGGAAAGTCATGATAGGTTTTCAACACCTGGAAGAAAAAAACCCATCATATTCAAGAATCTGAATTTTGATTAAGCCATGATATTTTCGAACACTTTAGCCAGCCTAAACTCTTCTTTCTATTGCTGCACATAGTGAGATTTGTTTCAATTGATTGTATTTTCATTTTTTGAAATATATTCTCAAACAACATGTGTAGATTAGTGAGATTGTTGGCCTTTTATTAAAAGTCAAAAGAAGTATAGAAAGGAGAAGCATCCTTTTGACACTTTTATAGGTCAGATAGAACTATAACAAAGGATGGTTTTTAAACAAAATGTTTTATTACAATAGAAAATGGTCATTACAACAACTCTGAAATAATATCACATGAAAAACGAAAATATTCTTTTTGTAGCTGCTAGTCTGTGGCCCTTGGATTTTTCAACACATTTTTGCATATCAAATAAAAGGTTAAAGGATATGAATAATAGCAATAAAACAGAGAACCAAATACTCATTTTTCATTAGGAAAATATAAAAAGAAAGAATATAAATTGATCCTTATCATTTTTAATTTATTGAAGCAAAAATGTCTTTCAGCATTAATGCAGTATTACCATCCAAAGGAAGATGCGCATGGGCATTGAGAGTCCAAGGGGAAAAGAAAGTCACTCAATCTGAGTGTTTCTCCCATCATGTAGGCCAGAGAGATAAATTATTTGCTGAGAAATCCACCTCAGTTTATAGAGTTGCCACAGGAGAGCCTCAGCACTGAAGCAAACCATCGCAACATAATTTTAATCTTGGTTACTAATTCCTTTTATTTTGGGGTTCCCAGTGTGTTTGAGGCCCTCAAAGAGTTCCTCACTGCTCTGCCAAAAAAAGCACATGACAGGCCATTAACAGCCTCCTATGGGAAACCTGCCTCTCGGAAAGCTTGGTACATCCTTCCCAACCTGTGTTTGACTTGAGGGAGAGAGACATAGGCCAAGGGACCACTGATTTATCTATTTCCCAGGCCACACCGAAACCAGTAAACCTCAATCAAGACTAGATAGATTTCTTTTTGCCTTGCTTGATCTCTCTAGAGATTTGTAGTTAGGACTGGAAATTTGTAGAAATGAAAGATAAATGATATTACTTGAACAGTCATTACAGGCTATGCTTCTGGTTTTACTGTTGGGAGAACTGAGGTGAGGGCTTGTGGTAAGGAATATAGGAGTCCTTAAATGAAAACGTTCTGAAATTTTAAATGCTCATGTAATACAAAGCCTGTGCCCAAGGCCAGAAATAGCTTCAGGATTACTTCAGGATTTTTGTCTTGGGCTTGGCAATTCCAGATAGAATACACCGGATCCAGATACCCTGAATTTTCTCTGGTAAATATATCTCCTCTACTTGATAGCAAGGAGTCAGGGCCAGGAAAGTTTGGACCTCAGATGGGACAGGCTGATGTGTGATGGGTGTTTTCACCACAGACCATGTTGCTTTACATTTTTCACTTCAGGATCTTTATTCATCAGGGCACACTAGGGACACATCATAGATATTGTCAAGGTAAGCCTACCGAAGGCAGACGTAATACCAGTAAATAGTTCACCTTCCTCCAAAGAGCTGCAAGCAGTTCCAAGTATGCTCTCAGAGTAGCTGCTTATGGAAGATCAGAGCAGTTGCTTTTTTTTTTTTTTTTTTCACATTTTACGGAGCAACAAATTGAAAGATTAAGTGACATGGCTGAGGTCTGAATAATGAGTAGAGAGAATGGAACAGAACTTCCAGGGACCTCACTGTCACTGAATGAGACCCCACTACAACCTCCCTATGAGGTTGAAAGAGTGAGCCCCGCTAAAGCAGCCTCTAAGTTCCCTCTTCCTCAGTCATATTCTCAGGCTACAAATGACATTAACCACAGCCCTGGTTTAAATGCTTCCTGGCCTTCTCCATCTCAGCTCCAAAATTTCCAAAGATCTGTTTAATTTTCAGATCTTACTTTCAAAGTATTCGGAGAAATTTTTATACATATACAAATGCAACTCTGAAAAAAAAAAAAAACACTCCACATAAATCTTTTGGCTAAATTAGTCTTTAGACAAAGGTAGTATTGTTTAACAGTTAAGGGAATGGAACTTGAAGTCAAATCTCAGCTCTGTCAGTATTTTACTTGGTATCTTTGGGTAAGTTACACAATCACTCTAAACCCTGTTCTCATAGGCTTCTGTTTCTCCGGAGAACCCTGACTAGTGCATGGGTTCTATTTCTAAGATGTTAGTTCTGCTTCTTTGGAGAACCGTGACACACACAGACATACATACATATATACATAATCTTGTAGGAGATTTATTATGAGAATTAGCTCACACGTTTATAGAGGACAAGAAGTCCTACTATCTGCTGTCTGCAAGCTGAAGAACCAGAAAAGCCAGTGGTATGATTCAGATTGAGGTCAAAGGCCTGAGAAACAGGAGCTTTGATGTCTGAGAGCAGAAGAAGCTGGATGTTCCAGCTCAAAGATAGAGAGCGAGAATTTGGCCTTCCTTTGCCTTTTGTTCTATTCAGGTCCTCAGTGGATGGGATGATGTCTGCCCCCCACATTGGTAAGGGTGGGTCTTCTTTACTCAGTCCACTGATTCAAATGCTAGTCTCTTCCACCAGCACCCTGCAGACACACCCAGAAATAATGTTTTACCAGCTATCTGGGCATCCCTTAACCCAATCAAGTTAACACATAAAATTAACAATCACACTACACAAATATTTATTGAGCACATACTATGTGTGAGACCTATTCTATGTTTGAAATAGATTAGGGAAAACTACAACTAACAATAAAATTATTGAATTGTCATTGGCATCAACAACACAATGAATATTTGGTGTGAGGAGAACACGGGGAGGATTTTTTGGAAAAAAAAATCTAAAGACCTAATTTTAAATTTCATCTCTCTACTTGTCATCTACCAATCCTTTAGTCACTCCCACCTAAACCACAAAGATTTTTCATCTGTTTTGTTCTTACTCTTAACTAGGATCATTTCATGATCCATATAGGCATGGGAACAACCTTGACCTCTCTGTATCCTGACCCCCACCTCCAGTGCTTGTAAAGCTCATGTTTACTCCACCTTTGTTATCCCTTATCCCTGCTCACAGATGTTGCCTAAAGAGGCTTTCAAGTTTTTAAGCTATGTGCATATTTCTAATCATTTATTAATTCACCAAATCTTTAACAAGGGTCTGCAACGTCCCAGGCACTATTCCGACCCCTAAGGATAAAGTGGTCAAAAGAGACCAACTTTACCCATAGCGTAAAAACAGACAACCAATAAGCAAGTTGAAGTCAAAGATCACTTCAGATGGTAAAAAGTCCTAAAAGAAAGATGTTGGTGTAGGGAGAGTAATACATTTGCAAGTCCTGGAAGACAGGATGTTATGTCAGTCAGGGTGATGCAGGAGGGTCTCTCTGAGGAAGAGGCATTTCGGACGGGTCTGATTGTTGAGAAGGAGCCACCATGTAAAAATGTGGGTGAGAATGTGTAAGACAGAACGGCAAGTGCAAAGGCCATGAGCCCCACAAAGGATGACCTTGTGGGACTGGGGAGCAAGCAGAAGGCCAGAGTGGTTGAAAGTGAGTGAGGGGACCATAATGGGAAATGACATTGGAGGCCCAGGCCAGGGCAGGCCAGGTAGGTATTTTAAGCCTCAGTTAAAAGTTTGAAGTTGATTCTAATTGTTAAGACATCAAAAAAAGATTTTAAGTAGGGGAGTAACTTGATATAATGAAATTAAGAGATCATTTGCCTGGTATGGAATACAGGAAGGCACAGAATGGAGTTGATAATGATGCTTACTTGTCATAGTTGGTGTTTTTTCAAAAGTAGATGTCGAATAATGGAGTTGGATGCTGGTAATTTATTTGGAAGTGGCCCCAGAAAGCACAAGTCAGGGAGTGGGGAAACTGAGACAAGGGCAAGAGAAATGCTAATAGAGAGTGCATCAGTGCATTAATAGGCAGGCTACCACCATGCACAACAGGGCTCAATCCCATTTCAGAAGTATCCTGTGAAACACATACTCCTGTGGCTTGAGAAAGCCCTCAGGGAAAGCAACAGAGGTGCTTTGACACTTGATGTGAGAAACTCTCACTGTGTATGGGAAATGTCTACCACGGCTTTGGGGGAACTCAGAGGTAGACGCTATTTGTCAGCTTTATGTGTAACAGGCTAGGCTGTTGTTTCCAGTTATTCAGTCAAACATTCATCTGAGTGTCACTGTGAAGATATTTTGTAGATGTGATTAAAGTTCATAATCAGATGACTTTCAGTAAGGGAAATTATCCTAGATACTCTGAGTGGGCCTGATGGAATCAATTGAAAGACTTTAAGAGCAGAACTGAGGCTGCCCTGAAGAATAGAAATTCTGCCTTCAGATAGAAGCTTCAGCTCATGCCAGAGAGTTCCTAATGCCTGTTGTTTCTGATGGCTTGCCCAGCACATTTCAGACTTGCTTTGCCAGGCCCCATAATCACATAAGCCAATTCCTTGCAATAAATCCTCCTACTAATTCCATTTCTCTGGTTGAATCCTAACAGGAAGAAAGGAAAGACAGAAACCACCATACTGGTTATTTTCACAGAACATTACCTAAACAGTCATTGGAGAACTGGAAGGGCAGAATGGGAACACTGATGTAACAGAGATAATATCTGCAAGAAGTAGGAAGCAGCTATTGCCCCTGGGGCTGGACAAAGAAAGGGAAGATGAGGTTTTTAAAATGTAGAAGCTTGAAGGAGGGGACCTACAAAGTTAGGACCCAGACCTCTGAAGGGGTGGCATGGTACTGCTGGTGACAGGTTCTCTGAGGGGGATTGATAAGGCTGCTCTTTTTCCTTTCTGTAGGTGCAGTATTTTGTCCATTTTCTTAGAGAGAATTCTGTCATGCCCCAGAATATTGGATCCCTACAAACTGTACATATGGGGGAAACCCCTGGATCTTGGAAGAGGTTTTCTCACACCTTCTGACACATGTGTGTCTTACCAGGGCATCCAGAGAACTTGTCATTTTCTGCTCACCAAGTCTAGTTAATTTAATGTGATCAATATCATGGAGTACTAAACAATGTTCTGTGAATGTAAAAGAATTAGTATCCCTTTGGAATATGTTTTATCAAAGAAGGCAGAAAAGTTAATTTAGTCCTGGGACAAGAAATCAAATATGTTCTACTGTTCTTCCTATGTAAATAAAAACAGTTTTCATCCTCTTACCTGTTGGGAATTGAAAAGGATATATTCGCTGAATCAATAGCTGCATACCAAGTGCCAGGGGATGTGCTGAACTGATCAGTAAAGATGCCATATCCGCCATAGCAGCTGTGACGAGGAGTGACAAGCGTACAGTGAGAGTGCATCAAGTACACACAATTTTTAAAGAGTGCTGCTTGATGAGTATTTACACCCACAAAACCATTACCCAGGTCAAGATATGGAACATTTCCACTACCCTAATCGATGCGCTTTTCCCCTTAATGCTGCTCTCCTCAAATAACTTCTATTCTGACTTCTATCATCATTCATTAGTTTTGTCTGCTCTTGACCTTCATAAATTGTTGGGGTGTTTTGCCTGACATATGTCTGTGAGAATCATCCACGTTGTGCATGCAGCAGTAATTCATTTTTTTATTGCTATGTTGGATTTCATGGTATGAATAAACTATAATTGAATTATCCACTCTCCTGCTGATGGACATTTGGATTGTTTCCAGCTTGGGACTATTTATTGATAAAACTGCTATAACATTCTTTCGTTCAAACTGTACACTAGAACCAAATCATGACAGTCCAGTGCTTGGCATTCCATTCTTCCCTGCACGGGGCGGAGCCCAATCCTGTGGCTTTGGAGAAAGTCCTCAGGCAAAGGAGCTGAGGGACTTGGGTGCTGAAGGTAGGCCACTTGTATGGAAGCTATTCACTGTGGTCTGAGGTGAACTCAGAAGTCGACCAAGAAAATACAGGGTGGAACATCAACAGGACTACTCCGTAGGGATGTTTTGAGCCTTAAATGAAGTAATGTATGTAGAGCACAAAGCATGTACTAATCACTCAATAAAAGGGGGCTGTTGCTGTTGTTAAATTTATAACCTTAGACTTTTAAAGCAGCAGGTCTCAAGTGGGTACAGTAGAGTTACTAAGAGTGAGCCTCTATAACTTATGCCACATCTGCAATCCTATTTCATTCATCTTTCTCTAATGCTATAAAGCTTTGATACTCAAAGAATAGTATATGGACCAACAGCTTTGCTTTCTACTTGCAACATACTAGAAATGCAGGGTCTTTGGCTTCACTGAATCAGAATCTGCAGTTTTACAAGTTTCTGGGTGACTTGTATGAATATTGCATCTGGATAAATACAATAAAGAGCACACAGAAAGCTTTAAAACTTACTGATACCAGGGCTCCACCTTCAGAGCTTATAAGTTAATTGGCTTGGGATGTGGCTTGGGCATCTGGATTTTTAAAATCTCTTCATGTGATGTTAACATGCAACTATGTTTGAGAGCCATGGGCTGAAAAGGAAAAGGGGAAAAAGTCAAAATCCTCAAAATGCCTCTAATTTCATAGCTAACCTCAATTAAAGGAATAAGATTACTCAAGCTGGGAAGAAACCACTATATGAGGTTGCTCAAAACCTTTTCTATTCATTTTGAAAATTTTAAAATGTCAGGGCATTAAAGGGAATTTAATTCTCTCAATAGCAGAATACAAGTTAGACTTCCATCCTGCAGCAGGGCTGATGTAGCCACCAAGGATAGGAAGAGCAGGTTGTTCTGACAGCAAGACAAACATGATTGGAGGGGTGCAGAGTAGTTCCTCTGGGCTAAAGAAGACAGAAGAGTGGCAGTACTGAGAAACAGGGAATTGCACTTGCTAAGGGTAATTAGCACTTTTCTCTTAAAATAAAGTTGCCAGATTTAACACATAAAAATACAGGACCCCCAGTTAAATTTGAATTTCAAATAACAATGAGTACATTATTTTGTAACAGCTTTATTTATATATAATTCATATACCATACCATAAAATATCTATTTATAGTGTACAATTGAATGATATTTAGTATACTCATAGATATGTGCAGCCATCATCATGGTAAATTTTAGAACACTTTAATCTCCTCAGACAGAAAACCCATATTCATTAGCTATCAACCCCCAAACATCCATCTCCACTCCCTACCCAATCCTAGATAACCACTAATCTTTTTTCTATTGTTTATAGATTTGTCTTTTCTGGACATTTCATATAAATGGAATCATATAATTTGTGATATTTTATGACTAGCATAATGGTTCAAGATTCATCAATGTTGTGGCATGTATCAGTACTTCATTCAATTTTATAGCTGAGTAATGTTGCATTGCATGGGAATACAAATGTTGTTCACCCATTCATCAGTTGATGGACATTTGAGCTGTTTACACACATTAGCTATTACAAATAATGCCACTATGATCATTTCTGTACAAGTCTTTGCATAGACATATGTTTTCATCTCTCTTGGGTATACGCTGATGTGAAATTGCTAGATCATTTGTAAACTCTACCTTTAATTTTTTGAGGACCTTTCTACATTCCCATAAGCATGTATGAGGCTTCTCTATCCTCACCAATATTTACTATCTGACTTTTTTATTATAGACTTCCCAGTGTGTGTGAGGTAGTATTTTATTGGGGTTTTCATTTGCATTTTCCTGATGACTAATGATGTTGAGCATCTTTTAATATGTTTATCGGTCATTTGTTTATCTTCTCTGGAGAAATGTCTTTTCAGATATTTGGTAATTTTTTGATTCGTTTGTCTTTTTATTTTTGAGTTTCAAGAGTCCTTTATATATTCTAGGTACATGTCCCTTGTCAGACACATAATTTGCAAATATTTTCCCTTATTCTGTGGGTTACCTTTTCACTTTCTTCATAGTGTCCTTTCTAGGACAAAACTTTTAGTTTTAATGAAGTTCAATTTATCTTTTTGTTGTTGTTCACTGTGCTTTTGGTGTCATGTCTGAGAATCCATTGCCAAATCAAAGGTCACAAAAGTTTCTCTTAATATTCTTTCTAAGAGTTTTATAATTTTGGCTCCTACACTTAAGTTTTTGATCCATTCTGAGTTAATTTTTCTATATAGTGTGAGTTAAGAGTCCAACTTTATTCTTCAGCATATGGCAATCCTATTGTCTCAGCACCATTTGTTGAAAATACTAGACTTTCTCCCACTGAATTGTTTTTGCAGTCTTGTTGGAAATCAACTGCCATAGATACATGAGTTTACTTCTGAACTTTTAATTATTTTCCATTAATCTATGTCTATCCTCATGCCAATACCATATTGCCTTGATTACTGTTGCTTTGTATTAAGTTTAGAAAGTGGGAAGTGAGTCCTCCAATTTGTTCTTTTTTTCCAAGAACAAAAAAGTTTGGGCTATTCTGAGTTCTTTGAGTTTCCACATGAATTTTTGGATCAGCTTGTCAATTTCTGCAAAGAACCATCTGGTGTTCTAATATAGATTACACTGAATCTATAGATCAGTTTGGAGAGTATAGCTGTCTTAACAATATTTAATATTCTCATCTATGAACAAGGAATGTCTTTCTATTTGTTTAGATCTTAAGTTTCTTTCAGCAATGTTGTGTAGTTTTCATTGTGCTTCTTTTGTCAAATTTAATAATGGATTTTTTTTTAGTAAAAAGTATTCCTCATGCATACTTATTCTAATGTATAAGATGTACTTACACTAAAAAAATTATTCATTGTCTCTGTAAAATTCAAATTGAATTGGGCATTCTGTATTTTATCTAGTAACCCTATCTTAAAACTGATCAAAGAGTAGAATGAAGCACCTGAGCCCAAAGCTATGAAGGGCATCTGGGTAACCAGGGACTGGAAGAGAAACAAAGATAATTAGAACTATACAAAGGCAAATATTTAGCTTATAGGAGGTTATAACAGTTAAGCACCAGTGAGCTATTCTGTTCCTAAAAAGTGTTTCACTTTAAACTTTACTCTGAAATATCGTGTTTCTTTGAAGAAGAAAGCAAACATTTTGAAAATAAATGCCTTTAATCTAAATTCTCAGAAAAGAATATTTTGATGTTGAGGTTCAAGACAGTAGTAAACCCTGAGCTATGTCTGCTACTTTCATCAAAATTGCCTTCATTCTCGTATGGCCAGAAACTTTGAATGCCCATGAAGCCTAAGTGACACTGGTATGAAGTGATGACAGTTAGCCCTTGAGTTCTAGCTAGGATTGTTTCATTTTTGAGAAATCATTTTTTTCAGCCTAGTGTATATTAAGAAATAACCCCTTATGTCAAAATCCTGATTGGAGCCTTGTCATAATTAGACCAACCATGGAAAACAACAGAGCCAGATAAAATGGAGTCATGACAGGGCAAAGAAAAAAGATATGCAAAGAGCACTCATAGGAGAGAAAATGCACTTTTGGAGTAACGAGTGGCATAACAGCAGGAACTTTTGCAGGGTAGATTGGAGAAAACAAAGCTACCTTAGAAATCAAATTTTAAAAACAGCACTTCAAGTAAACTTGAAGTGTCCAGGGATATAAAATCTATGAATAATAAAGGCCTTGATAAAAAGAAGGCACATCCCAGGTAGATCAGCCTGGGTCAAGGACACCACAAGACTCTCAGAAATGAATCAGTAGAGCGAAGCTATGTTCTCTAGCAGGGAATAAAATGAACCCTCTGCAGGAATGCTTCTGTAAGTCACACTGACTAAAGATTCTTACTATACCTTTAGAGAAGGAACATTGTGTGTGGTATAAGATCTCTGTGTATTGTATACATGCTTATACATAATTATGCCTATGTCGACTTGACACTGCAATTTTCTTATACATATATTTAACTTACATGTATGGAAAGGCATGTCTAAGGGCATGAGAGGGATAGCTATTTGGGGCCATATCAGGAAATTCCAGGCAAAAGGCAGTTTCTTCTTTTCCATTAGAATCCATAAGTTTTGCAGGCTCCTGCTGTAGCCACATTTATTCCCATTCTGGTGTGGCATCTTCACACAGACCCCAATGTCTAGGAGAGTTCATTTCCTTCCCTGCTACTAGGTTTTTACTTCTTACTCTAATTCAGTGAGGGGGAGTTCCAAAGAAAATATCAAACTTTAAATGCAAGTTTTAAACTATTAAAAAAGTAAACAACATTTAGACCTTAATTTCTAAATAAAAACTCTGACAGAAAGTAAGTGAAAATGGATTTACATTTAAATAAGCCACCCAAATTGTATCTGCCTTTTTGAAAATAGACATTTCTTGAAAATATGTGTAACTGTATTTCCACATATTAGAGATTGCAGGTAACTAAATTAATCAAGTAGAAAATAATCTTGAAAATTTTGAAAGAGAAAAATTATTAGATGATAATGAAAATGAAGCTGAGATATGCAAAAATTTCAGGAGACCCAATATAATTATATTAATTCTACAAAAAAGAGCAGAAGCCACAGCCAAAGAAATAACAGAAGAAAACTTTCCTAATCCAAAGAAAGATCTGAGTCTATCAATGAAAAGGATTCACCAGCCACCAGGCAAAATAAATTAAAAGAGATAAGCATCTTAAACCAGTGTTTCCAAGTTGGTAGTCTATGGAGGCCCACAAGATTTTAGTAGGTTTCTATAAAAAAAAAAAATAGTGTTTTGTAGGTAATAAAATTTGGGATTTAAAATATCTTTGCTGAGGGGGTGCAGCAAGATGGCCAAATTGGAACAGCTCCAGTCTCCAGCTCCCAGCGGGAGTGACACAGAAGACCGGTGATTTCTGCATTTTCAACTGAGGTACTGGGTTCATCTCACTAGGGAGTGCCGGACAATTGGTGCTGGTCAGCTGCTGCAGCCCGACCAGCAAGAGCTGAAGCAGGGCAAGGCATGGCCTCACCAGGGAAGCGCAAGGAGGAAGGGAATCCTTTTTCCTAGCCAGGGGAACTGAGACACACAACACCTGGAAAATCGAGTAACTCCCACCCCAATACTGTGCTTTACCAAGGGTCTTAGCAAACGGGCACACCAGGAGATTATATCCCACACCTGGCAGGGAGGGTCCCACACTCACGGAGCCTCCCTCATTGCTAGCACAGCAGTCTGCGATCTAATGGCAAGGCAGCAGCGAGGCTAGGGGAGGGGTGCCCGCCATTGCTGAGGCTTAAGTAGGTAAACAAAGCTGCTGGGAGGCTTAAACTGGGTGGAGCTCACAGCAGCTCAAGGAGGCCTGCCTGTCTCTGTAGACTCCACCTCTGGGGACAGGGCACAGCTAAACAACAACAACAACAACAACAGGCAGCAGAAACCTCTGCAGACATAAATGACTCTGTCTGACAGCTTTGAAGAGAGCAGTGGATCTCCCAACACGGAGGCTGATATCGGAGAACGGACAGACTGCCTGCTCAAGTGGGTCCCTGACCCCCGAGTAGCCTAACTTGGAGACATCCCCCACTAGGGGCAGACCAACACCCCACACCTCACACGGTGGAGTACACTCCTGAGAGGAAGCTTCCAAAGCAAGAATCAGACAGGTACACTCGCTGTTCAGCAATATTCTATCTTCTGCAGCCTCTGCTGCTGACACCCAGGCAAACAGGGTCTGGAGTGGACCTCAAGCAATCTACAACAGACCTACAGCTGAGGGTCCTGACTGTTAGAAGGAAAACTAACAAACAGGAACGACACCAACACCAAAACCACATCAGTATGTCACCATTATCAAAGACCAGAGGCAGATAAAACCACAAAGATGGGGAAAAAGCAGGGCAGAAAAGCTGGAAATTCAAAAAATAAGAGCGCATCTCCCCCTGCAAAGGAACGCAGCTCATCGCCAGCAACGGATCAAAGCTGGACGGAGAATGACTTTGATGAGATGAGAGAAGAAGGCTTCAGTCCATCAAACTTCTCAGAGCTAAAGGAGGAATTACGTACCCAGCGCAAAGAAACTAAAAATCTTGAAAAAAGAGCAGAAGAATTGATAACTAGAATAATTAATGCAGAGAAGGCCATAAACGAACTGACAGACATGAAAACATGACACGAGAAATACGTGACGAATGCACAAGCTTCAGTAACTGACTCGATCAACTGGAAGAAAGAGTATCAGCGATTGAGGATCAAATGAATGAAATGAAGCAAGAAGAGAAACCTAAAGAAAAAAGAAGAAAAAGAAATGAACAAAGCCTGCAAGAAGTATGGGATTATGTAAAAAGACCAAATCTATGTCTGATTGGGGTGCCTGAAAGTGAGGGGGAAAATGGAACCAAGTTGGAAAACACTCTTCAGGATATCATCCAGGAGAACTTCCCCAACCTAGTAGGGCAGGCCAACATTCAAATCCAGGAAATACAGAGAACGTCACAAAGATACTCCTCGAGAAGAGCAACTCCAAGACACATAATTGCCAGATTCACCAAAGTTGAAATGAAGGAAAAAATCTTAAGGGCAGCCAGAGAGAAAGGTCGGGTTACCCACAAAGGGAAGCCCATCAGACTAACAGCAGCTCTCTCAGCAGAAACTCTACAAGCCAGAAGAGAGTGGGGACCGATATTCAACATTCTTAAAGAAAAGAATTTTAAACCCAGAATTTCATATCCAGCCAAACTCAGTTTCATAAGTGAAGGAGAAATACAATCCTTTACAGATAAGCAAATGCTTAGAGATTTTGTCACCACCAGGCCTGCCTTACAAGAGACCCTGAAGGAAGCACTAAACATGGAAAGGAACAACCGGTACCAGCCATTGCAAAAACATGCCAAAATGTAAAGACCATCGAGGCTAGGAAGAAACTGCATCAAGTAACGAGCAAAATAACCAGTTAATATCATAATGGCAGGATCGAGTTCACACATAACAATATTAACCTTAAATGTAAATGGACTAAATGGTCCAATGAAAAGACACAGACTGGCAAACTGGATAAACAGTCAAGACCCATCAGTCTGCTGTATTCAGGAGACCCATCTCACATGCAGAGACATACATAGGCTCAAAATAAAGGGAGGGAGGAAGATCTACCAAGCAAATGGAAAACAAAAAAAAGCAGGGGTTGCAATACTAGTCTCTGATAAAACAGACTTTAAACCATCAAAGATCAAAAGAGACAAAGAAGGCCATTACATAATGGTAAAGGGATCAATTCAACAGGAAGAGCTAACTATCTTAAATATATATGCACCCAATACAGGAGCACCCAGATTCATAAAGCAAGTCCTTAGAGACTTACAAAGAGACTTAGACTCCCATACAATAATAATGGGAGACTTCAACACCCCACTGTCAACATTAGACAGATCAATGAGACAGAAAGTTAGCAAGGATATCCAGGAATTGAACTCATCTCTGCAGCAAGCAGACCTAATAGACATCTACAGAACTCTCCACCCCAAATCAACAGAATATACATTCTTCTCAGCACCACATCACACTTATTCCAAAATTGACCACATAATTGGAAGTAAAGCACTCCTCAGCAAATGTACAAGAACAGAAATTATAACAAACTGTCTCTCAGACCACAGTGCAATCAAACTAGAACTCAGGACTAAGAAACTCAATCAAAACTGCTCAACTACATGGAAACTGAATAACCTGCTCCTGAATGACTACTGGGTACATAACGAAATGAAGGCAGAAATAAAGATGTTCTTTGAAACCAATGAGAACAAAGATACAACATACCAGAATCTCTGGGACACATTTAAAGCAGTGTGTAGAGGGAAATTTATAGCACTAAATGCCCACAAGAGAAAGCTGGAAAGATCTATAATTGACACTCTAACATCACAATTAAAAGAACTAGACAAGCAAGAGCAAACACATTCAAAAGCTAGCAGAAGGCAAGAAATAACTAAGATGAGAGCAGAACTGAAGGAGATAGAGACACAAAAAACCCTCCAAAAAATCAATGAATCCAGGAGTTGGTTTTTTGAAAAGATCAACAAAATTGATAGACCACTAGCAAGACTAATCAAGAAGAAAAGAGAGAAGAATCAAATAGATGCAATAACAAATGATAAAGGGGGTATCACCACTGACCCCACAGAAATACAAACTACCATCAGAGAATACTATAAACACCTCTACGCAAATAAACTAGAAAATCTAGAAGAAATGGAAAATTTCCTGGACACTTACACTCTTCCAAGACTAAACCAGGAAGGAGCTGAATCCCTGAATAGACCAATAGCAGGCTCTGAAATTGAGGCAATAATTAATAGCCTACCAACCAAAAAAAGTCCAGGACCAGACGGATTCACAGCTGAATTCTACCAGGGGTACAAGGAGGAGCTGGTACCATTCCTTCTGACACTATTCCAATCAATAGAAAAAGAGGGAATCCTCCCTAACTCATTTTATGAGGCCAACATCATCCTGATGCCAAAGCCTGGCAGAGACACAACAAAAAAAGAGAATTTAGACCAATATCCCTGATGAACATCGATGAAAAATCCTCAATAAAATACTGGCAAACCGAATCCAGCAGCACATCAAAAAGCTTATCCACCATGATCAAGTGGGCTTCATCCCTGGGATGCAAGGCTGGTTCAACATATGCAAATCAATAAACGTAATCCAGCATATAAACAGAACCAAAGACAAAAACCACATGATTCTCTCAATAGATGCAGAAAAGGCCTTTGACAAAATTCAACAGCCCTTCATGCTAAAAACTCTCAATAAATTCGGTATTGATGAAACGTATCTCAAAATAATAAGAGCTATTTATTACAAACCCACAGCCAGTATCATACTGAATGGGCAAAAACTCGAAAAATTCCCTTTGAAAACTGGCACAAGACAGGGATGCCCTCTCTCACCACTCCTATTCAACATAGTGTTGGAAGTTCTGGCTAGGGCAATCAGGCAAGAGAAAGAAATCAAGGGTATTCAGTTAGGAAAAGAAGAAGTCAAATTGTCCCTCTTTGCAGATGACTTGATTGTATATTTAGAAAACCCCATCGTCTCAGCCTAGAATCTCCTTAAGCTGATAAGCAACTTCAGCAAAGTCTCAGGATACAAAATTAATGTGCAAAAATCACAAGCATTCTTATACACCAGTAACAGACAAACAGAGAGCCAAATCATGAATGAACTTCCATTCACAATTGCTTCAAAGAGAATAAAATACCTAGGAATCCAACTTACAAGGGATGTAAAGGACCTCTTCAAGGAGAACTACAAACCACTGCTCAGTGAAATCAAAGAGGACACAAACAAATGGAAGAACATACCATGCTCATGGATAGGAAGAATCAATATCATGAAAATGGCCATACTGCCTGAGGTAATTTATAGATTCAATGCCACCCCCATTAAGCTACCAATGAGTTTCTTCACAGAATTGGAAAGAACTGCTTTAAAGTTCATATGGAACCAAAAAAGAGCCCGCATCTCCAAGACAATCCTAAGTCAAAAGAACAAAGCTGGAGGCATCACGCTACCTGACTTCAAACTATACTACAAGGCTACAGTAACCAAAACAGCATGGTACTGGTACCAAAACAGAGATATAGACCAATGGAACAGAACAGAGTCCTCAGAAATAATACCACACATCTACAGCCATCTGATCTTTGACAAACCTGAGAGAAACAAGAAATGGGGAAAGGATTCCCTATTTAATAAATGGTGCTGGGAAAATTGGCTAGCCATAAGTAGAAAGCTGAAACTGGATCCTTTCTTTACTCCTTATACGAAAATTAATTCAAGATGGATTAGAGACTTAAATGTTAGACTTAATGCCATAAAAACCCTTGAAGAAAAGCTAGGTAATATCATTCAGGACATAGGCATGGGCAAGGACTTCATGTCTAAAACACCAAAAGCAATGGCAACAGAAGCCAAAATTGACAAATGGGATCTAATTAAACTAAAGAGCTTCTGCACAGCAAAAGAAACTGCCATCAGAGTGAACAGGCAACCTACACAATGGGAGAAAATTTTTGCAATCTACTCATCTGACAAAGGGCTAATATCCAGAACCTACAAGGAATTCAAACAAATTTACAAGAAAAAAACAAACAACCCCATCAAAAAGTGGGCAAAGGATATGAACAGACATTTCTCAAAAGAAGACATGCATACAGCCAACAGACACATGAAAAAATGCTCATCATCACTGGCCATCAGAGAAATGCAAATCAAAACCACAATGAGATACCATCTCACACCAGTTAGAATGGCAATCATTACAAAGTCAGGAAACAACAGGTGCTGGAGAGGATGTGGAGAAATAGGAACACTTTTACACTGTTGTTGGGATTGTAAACTAGTTCAACCATTATGGAAAACAGTATGGCGATTCCTCAAGGATCTAGAACTAGAAGTACCATATGACCCAGCCATCCCATTACTGGGTATATACCCAAAGGATTATAAATCATGCTGCTATAAAGACACATGCATACGTATGTTTATTTCGGCACTATTCACAATAGTAAAGACTTGGAATCAACCCAAATGTCCATCAGTGACTGACTAGATTAAGAAAATGTGGCACATATACACCATGGAATACTATGCAGCCAAAAAAAGGATGAATTTGTGTCCTTTGTAGGGACATGGATGCAGCTGGAAACCATCATTCTCAGCAAACTATCGCAAGAACAGAAAACCAAACACCGCATGTTCTCAATCATAGATGGGAAGTGAACAATGAGATCACTTGGACTCAGGAAGGGGAACATCACACACCGTGGCCTATCAAGGGGAGAGGGAGAGGGGAGGGATTGCATTGGGAGTTATACCTGATGTTAATGACGAGTTGATGGGTGCTGACGAGTTGATGGGTGCAGCACACCAACATGGCACAAGTATACATATGTAACAAACCTGCACATTATGCACGTGTACCCTAGAACTTAAAGTATAATAATAATAATAATAATAATAAAACTCCAGAGGGAGAATCACAGCACTGGCCCTGGGGTTCCGGAGCAAGGCTGTGCCATCTGCAGCAGAGACTTATACACTTTCTGGGAAACAGCTCCTCGCATGTTACTGGGCTCCTGTAGAAAAGCAACAATTGAGCATGGGACACTGAATGACCACGTCCTGGACTTGCCTATTTTAAGCTGGATCTATCAGAGCACCTGTGGAATACAGTCAGAAAGGCTGGCAGCATTCAAAAGGTGAAACAGTCCATCTGGGATTATGTCTGAGTAGGGCCGGAGCTATACGAATGTTAATTAGCAGATCAGTCCAGATCTCCCCATGTGGTCCTCCATGGGTGCGTCAGTGTCACTCATGTCGATGGTCATATAAAGGGTCCCATGTGACCAGCAAGAGAAGGAAAAACTCATGCTTGGTTTATAGATGGGCTACCTTGGTATGTGGAAATAGGGTCGAAAAGGACATCAGTTGCCTTAGAGCCACATCCAGAAGTGGCCTTGAAAGATGGTATAGAAGAAGAGTCTTCCCCATGGGAGGGCTGTGAGCAGTACATCTGGTTATCTACTTTGCTTGGAAGGAGAAGTGACCTGATGTGAGAATATATTCAGATTTCTAGGCAGTGGCCAATAGCCTTGCCATCTGTTCAGGAGCCTAGGAAGAAAGGATTGGAAGATCAGAGACAAGGATGTCTGGGGAGAAATATGTGGACCAACATACGGGAGTCAGTCAAAGTGTGAAGATTTCTGTAGCCACATTAATGCCCCGTAGAAAGCGTCTTCTATGGAAGAGGCCCTGGTTAACCAAGTACACAGATAACGTGGGTTAGCCACCCTTTGTCACTCTGGAACTGGCACAATGGGCACATGAACGGAGTGGCCTCGGAGACAGAAATGGAGCCCACTCATGTGCCCTGCAGGTTGGACTCCCACTGACCAAACCTATTGTAACTCCTGCCATTGGGAGGAGTTTCCTGCGTCTAGAAACTATCAAAAACGCATTCCCTGCAGTAAGTTCTCTCCTGGAGGGAGTTCTGAGTCACACCCTTCCCTGGCTGCCACTTATGGGGGATTCAGTGAAGGTGAGAATGGAAAGAAAGAGAAGATCACTTTTTTACCTATTTTTTTATAACACATTTACTTGTCCACATGCATCAGTTCATCTCCAATGCATTTTTTTTTCATTTTAAAAGACTCAATTTGAGCTTTTCTTATGCTAAATAGGTAGTCAGTATTATGTAGTTTTATTATTCTTAAAAATTAACTGTTATGCAATTTGATCCTGATGTTAGTTGTAAGGGATTCCTACGCATTGGGTACTTACAGTGTTCTGGGCACTGTATCGATGTGGCAAAGCTATTGCTTTTAATAACTATTCACAATAAACCTGTGGCTGAGGCACAACTATCCCCTGTTTTATCAATGAGGAAACTGAAGCTCAAGGAAGATAGTGAATATTTCCAGAATCACAGAGTTAGAAGTGATATCACTGAAACTGGGGTCTACCCTGCTGACTTTCCAGCATTATCATTGGCCAAGGCTGAAGCTTATTTTCCTAGTGAAGATAAAACATCTAAGAATCCAGTATGAAATGAAGCCTCAAACTCCTATCTCCAGAATCCACACCAGGTAACCTGATGGCAGGTGAATAACTTGGAGAGAGAAAAGATTTTTCTGAGAGAGGTTATGGTACAAATTCACAGCCTAGAATTTATACCATAAACAGTAAGCCTCCAAGACAGAGAGAAAAGTTAGGTTAGTTTCTAGGCTGAGGGATGGGCTTAGAGAGAACTTAGAGAGGAAAATAAGACAGTGAGTCATTAGTGAGGGTCCCTGAGAAAAGGGCTTTCTACCTATCCCCTCTTAGGGTGCAGTGGAGGAAATGACAGGGCCTCCTGGGTGAATTTAAGTATCTGGCAGCTGAGCAAATGTGTTTTCATCTTTCTTGCTGGAATGCTGAGAGAAGAAAGTCTTGCTGATTTCTCTGTGTCAACGCAGAGCAGCCACAGTGGGAAAAACATGGTAGCAAGGTAGATACAGGCAGAGACAGAACCTAAGATAGCTTCTCCACATCCTAGGCTCCTGTGCCTTGCGGAAGTTTCCAAGGTTCGTAAGTCTCCTTGAAAGGAGACTAAGGATTTCCTACTCTTTCCTAAGAGTAGGAAAGCTACTTGATGTTTGGCTGATCATGGATAGTTTGGCAGAGGAAGACTTAGAATACACGGACTTATCAACCGCAGGGCACGGTGGGATGTGTGTTCTTCAACAGCAGATGCAACAGGGGTCAGAGCCAATACCCAACACAAGACGGATCAAGCCTCCTTGGAAAGGGCTAGCTGGGACAGAGGACAGTAGGGGGACTGCAAGCTCCTTCTCCAAAGCCAGGACAATATGCTGGGAGAACTTAGACCACCCTGAGAGTGAAAGAGAGAAGGAAAGGAGAAGGGGAAGAATCTTGAAAAATGGCGAAAATTCCTGGACTGGACTGAGGAAAGCTGTAGAATTGTTGATTAAATTGTCTGCCATTAGGTCAGAGATAAAAATGCATAATAGAAATAAAGTTACATTTTGTATACTGAAAAAAATAATAATAAAATAAAATTTCTTTGCTGTAAATACGTCCAGAATCTTAATATAATTATGAGATTGTTAATCCATGAAAGGGGGACATAAAATACAGTGTTTTTCAAATTAGTGGGCCACTGAATTCTTTTTGTCACAGAATGGCTTTTAACATCTTTTAAGATACACCTTAGGGAATCATAACTTTTATTTAAAAATCAACTTTGTTTAAGAAATATATACTTCCCAAGAAGAAAAAAAAGATTAGAATTAAAGATAGATAGTATATTAGTCCATTCTCATACTGTTATAAAGAACTACCTGAGGCTGGGTAATTTATGAAGTAAATTATGAAGAAAAGGGGTTTAACCAACTCACAGTTCCATAGGCTGTACAGCAAGCATAGTTGGGGAGGCCTCAGGAAACTTTCAATCATGGTGGAAGGGCAAAGGGGAAGCAAGCACCTTTTTTGCATGGCATAGCAATGTGTGTGAAGAAGGAAGAGTGTGAAGAAGGAAGTGCCACACACTTTCAAACCATCAGATCTCATGAGCACTCACTCACTAGCATGAGAACAGCAAAGGAGAAATCTGCAGCCATAATCTAATCACCTCCCAGCAGGTCCCTACCCCAACATTGGGAATTATAATTCAACATGAGATTTGGGTAGGGACACACAGCCAAACCATATTAGAGCCAAACCATATCAGATAGCAAAATGTTAGCAGAGCTTATCTCTAGGTGGTAGTATTATTTCTGCTTTTATTTTTCTTCTTTATGTTTGACTGTCTTTCCAACGTTCTTATAATACTTTCAGAATCAAAATTATAAGGTCTGTTAGTTACATTACAAGACGGAATTAGATATATGAGATAGCAATGGAAGTGTTGGCCTTACAAAGCAACTAGGAATGATAGAGTTCCAACTCAGACCTGGCTTTAGTCTTTGTCCCAATTCCTGTGTCCAGTCAACTCTACCAGGGATTGTTGGGCTGCCTATTTACCTCTCTCACCGTCTTTCCTCTTGCTGTAAGCCAGAAGGCCTTGCCAATTCTTAGGCGGTACTCCAGACTTGTTCCACAAGGCTAATAAATGAAAATTAATGCAGCAAAAAAAAAAACCAGTTAATTGTTTACATTTTATTTTTGTTTTTCATTTCAGTAGGTTTTTGGTGAACAGGTGGTGGTTGGTTACATGGATAAGTTGTTTAGCAGTGATTTCTGAGATTTTTAGTGCACCCATCATCTGAGCAGTGTACGCTATACCCAATGTATAGTATCTTATACCTCACCTCCCAACCCTTTCCAGTCTCCAAAGCACATTGTATCATTCTTATGCCTTTGTATCCTCATAGCTTAGCTTCCATTTATGAGTGACAACATATGATGTTGGGTTTTCCAGTCCTGAGTTACTTCACTTAGAATAACGGTCTCCAATTCCATCCAGGTTGCTGTGAATGCCATTTTTTCATTCCTTTTTATGGCCAAGTAGTATTCCATGTGTGGAATACTACTCATACACACACACATATCACATTTGCTTTATCCACTTGTTGATTGATGGCCATTTGGGCTGGTTCCATATTTTTGCGTGGGCTGGTTCCATATTTTTGCAATTGTGAATTGTGCTGCTATAAAAATGTGTGTGCAAGTATCTTTTTTATATAATGACTTTTTTCCTCTGGGTAGATACCCAGTAGTGAGATTGCTGGATGGGATGGTAAATCTACTTTTAGTTCTTTAAGGAATACTTAGGAATATACCTACCAAGGAAGTGAACGACCTCTACAAGGAAAAGTACAAAACACTGCTGAAAGAAATCATAGATGACACAAACAAATGGAAACACATCTCATGCTCATGGTTGGGTGGAATCAATATTTTGAAAATGACCATACTGCCAAAAGCAATTTACAAATTCAATGCAATTCCCATCAAAATACCACCATCATTCTTCAAAGATCTAGAAAAAAGAATCCTAAAATTCATATGGAGCCAAAAAAGAGCCCTCAATAGCCAAAGGTAGACTAAACAAAAATAACAAATCTGGAAGTATCACATTACCCAACTTCAAGCTATACTATAAGGCTATAGTCAGCCAGGCACAGTGGCACATGCCTGTAATCCCAGCACTTTGGGAGGCTGAGGTGGGTGGATCTCTTGAGACCAGGAGTTGAAGACCAGCCTCGCCAACATGGTGAAACCCTGTCTCTACTAAAAAACCACAAAAATTAGCCAGGCATAGTGGCATATGCCTTTAACCCCAGCTACTCGGGTGGCTGAGGCATGAGAATCACTTGAACCTGGGCGGTGGAGGTTGTAGTGAGCTAACATTGCACCACTTCACTCCATCCTAGGTGACAGAGTGAGACCCAGTCTCAAGAACAAAAACGAAAACCAAAAGGCTACAGTCACCAAAACAGCATGGTACTGATATAAAAATAGGCATATAGAACAATGGAAAAGAATAGAGAACCCAGAAATAAAGCCAAATACTTACAGCCAACTGATATTCGACAAAGCAAACAAAGACATAAAGTGGGGAAAGGACACATAACAAATGGTGCTGGGATAATTGTCAAACCATAAGTAGGAGAATGAAACTGGATCTTCATCTCTCACCTTATACAAAAGTCAACTCAAGATGGATCAAAGACTTAAGTCTAAGACCTGAAACCATAAAAATTCTAGAAGATAACATCAGAAAAACCCTCCTAGACACTAGCTTAGGCAAAGACTTCATGACAAAGAACCTAAAAGCAAATACAACAAAAACAATGATGAATAGATGGGATTTGAGTAAACTAAAAAGCTTCTGCACAGCAAAAGAAATAATCATCAGAGTAAACAGACAACCCACAGAGTGGGAGAAAATCTTCACAGACTATGCATCTGACAAACGACTAATATCCAGAATCTACAAGGAACTCCAACAAATCAGCAAGAAAAAACCAAACGATCCTATCGAAAAGTAGGCTAAGAACATGAATAGACAATTCTCAAAAGAAGATATACAAATGGTGAACAAACATGAAAAAATGCTCAGAATCACTAATGATCAGGAAGATGCAAATCAAAACCACAATGCAAGATCACCTTATTCCTGCAAGAATGGCTATAATCAAAAAATTTTAAATAAATAGATGTTGGCATGGATGTGGTGAAAAGGGAATACTTTTACACTATTGGTGGGAATGTAAACTAGTACAACCACTATGGAAAACAGTGTGGAGATTCCCAGCTAGATTTATAAAGAGAGGACTTCAAATAAGAAAACAAAAACCTGACAAGTAGTCTCACTCCCAGTCTTCTGACATTTGAGGAGGACAGATATAAAAAGAGGAAGAGCTTTTTCAGAGTGGGTGGCATGAGGTAGAAATAATTAGCTAAAACAAAAATCTGAGCACGTTTCTTTCCCATAGGTTTCTGATGTAACCCTATATACATCAGTGGAAAACCTGTTGTGTTAGTGCTCCCAAATAATCCGGCTATCAATTTTAGATATAGTAGATGCTCCAGTTTCTGTAGAAAATTTAACTTTCTATTAATGGTTCAGAACAAATGTGACCGTGAAGATCTAACAGTCCTTAGACTAAGGTTTTCCCAGCCTTTTTTTTTCAAGTAACCCTATAAAACAGCCATCTGTGTCAGCCACCTATTGTCAGAGTAATGCCGCTTGACAATTTCAAAAACTGCTTTCAACAGCAATCCCTTATTCTTGCTTGTGTATTTGTGGGTTGGCTAGAGGTCCCCTGATTTAGGCTGAATGTGATTCCAGAACTGTTTCATATGGCGTTTCTCTTCCTCCTCCTCGGACCACCAGGCTGACCAGAGTATTTTCTTCTCATAACAACAGCAGAAACAAAGACAGCACTGCAAACACAAATGCCTCTTAAGAACTAAGCCTGGAACTGGTACGTGGTCACTCTGCTCGCATCCTATTGGCCACAGGAAGCAAAATATTCAAACCCAACATCAATGCCTCTAGTGTAGGAATTCCAAAGCTGCATGGTAATGGCTGTGCCTACAAGGCTATAAAATTGGAGCCAATAAGTCAGTATACCAAAACGTCTAACATGCTTGCTATTCCCTTACAGTATACAGCACCAAGTCAATAGTATCTGGTTTGCTCTAAGATACCTGCAGCACTCTGAACCCATCTATATTTCTTTGTTTGTATTCTTCTGGTGACAAACAAGCACATCTAATAGCTGCTCCTTCCTCAAATTCTGGTTTTCCTCAACAGAAAGATTTCTGGAACGCATTCTGACTTCAGCCTTCTTAATTTACTGCTTGGGTGAATATAAAGGCAGTTCATGGAAGATTCATCTGCCCTGCACCAGATTAAGTACGAGCCTTCAATTTTTGGGGGCTCAATTATTTAAATCAGAAATTCCCTGATTTAAATATTTTTAAACATGCTGTTTTATTATTTTAGATATTATGGCTTTGTTCAATCTCTGATATATTTTCTAGCAACAGAATATATATCTCATTCCTTTGTTTCCTCAGAGGCTTAATACAGCTCTGGCCATGTGTTCCTAACTACAAATCAAGGTAGATAAGCTGACAAGGAGACTTTTTTAAATTGGCAATTACTGCATTTGACATATTGTCTATTACTGATAATTTGTATTCTTCATATTTCCTCTCACAAGGTATTAAATTTTGATTAAACCCAAGGACCTCTGACTGTCAACCATTAATAGGGAGAATTCTGTAGAGTCCTAGACAACATTTTTATATGCAAAACAAGTTAGTAACCTGTCATACTAATTGGTCCAGTGTGGATCCCCCTAAGTCCTAACCACTCCCTTGAGATTTGCACTAAATCTTCCTACCAGCCTATAACATTCAGGGTGATAAGCAATATTTTTTAACGAGGTTCCACTTACACAAACATTTTTATCCTCTCTAAAGAAAACGTATACCTTTGTTTGCCAGAATCTCAGGCCAGAAACATCCAATGAAATGATGTAAAAGGTTCTCAGGAATAACAGAAGTCAATGTCACTGTTTCTGGGCTTCTCAAGCACAATCCAGTCTTACAGAAATAACATCAGAACTCACTGTGTGCCAGGCCGTATGCTAAGTGCTTTCCATAAGGTATCTTAGCGAATCCTCACAACAGCCTTGTTAGATAGGTACCATGGCCTCCAGGGACACTGATGAGAAATTTGACCTTACAGTCCTTATAGATATTAGCAGAGCCTGGATTTGGACTCAAATGCATCTGAGCACATAGTTTATTTTTCACTTTGAAATGTGCCCTTCACCTCTATCTTCATGATAAGGAGAGATCATAATGGTACTCCAATCTCCAACCTCGGATGGGTTATCAAAGTCTGCATCGGCTACATATTGTATTGATCCAACATTAAGAAACTCCTTAAAAACTGTCATCAAATGCTGCTAAACCATCAGAGCAAATCCTGAATAATTTTCCCCATGCTTCTTCTGTGTTTCTGTAAGAGTATGATTCCAAGAACTCCTTGATTCCTGGGTAAACATTGAATCCAGGGCCCAGGACCCAGGACCCAGATGCCTTTTCCTTAGGCATCTCCCGATTGTTTATTCTACTTTTTTCTCCTCAATACACATAATTCATATAATCACTCTTCTTCCACGTTTTATTCACTGCCCTGTTTACTAACTAAAGTTTCTTGCTTAGAAAAACAACTTCCATGCAAATATTTGCAGCAACATTTTTCAAAATAGCAAAAAACTGGAAACAACCTAACTGTCCATCAACTAGTGAATGGACAAATATAACTGGTATATCAATACAAGGGAACACTACTCAGCGATCAAAAGGAATGAAACACTGATAAATGCTACAACACGGATAAACCTCAAAAATATTATGGTAAGTGAAGAAGCCAGATGCAAAAAAAAAAAAAAAAAACCCACACATTTTATTATTCCATTTATATGAAATTCCAAGAAAAAGCAAATCTATGGAGACAGAAAAAAGTCTGGTGACTTCATGGGGCTGGGTGAGAATGGGAATTAACTGTAAAAAACCAGAATCTTGGCCGGCACAGTGGCTCACGAGTGTAATCCCAGCACTTTGGAAAGCCAAGACAGGCAGATCACCTGAAGTCAGGAGTACAAGACCAGCCTGGCCAACATGGCAAAACCCTGTCTCTACTAACAAATACAAAAACTAGCCAGGCATGCTGGCAGGTGCCTGTAATCCCAGCTACTCAGGAGGCTGAGGCAGGAGAATTGCTTGAATCTGGGAGGTGGAGGTTGCAGTGAGCCGAGATCATGCCATTTCACTCCATCCTAGGTGACAGAACAAGACTCTGTCTCAAAAAAAAAAAAAAAAAAAAGAATCTTGTTGGAGGGAGATAAAAATGTTCTAAAACTGGACTATGGAGATGGTTGCACAACTCAGTAAATTCACCAACATTTATTGAACTGTACATTTTAAAATAGTTAATTTTAGAGTATATAAACTGTACCTAAATACAGTTGTTTAAAAAATAATCAATCCATGGATAACAATTTTTGATCACATTAAAAACTGATCAAATTCTTTGGACAGTAAGCCAACTGAGAAATTGATTCTTTTTTTATCAGTACACTAAATATAGAAATTCCTACCTCAAAGACAATTACTTGAATATCAAATGGCATATTAAAATTTAAGTGTTTTGAAAACTGAAAAATGGTTAATTCCTTAGGTTCAGTGGTGAATGGAAATTATCTCATTCTGTCCTCTAGGTGGTGCTAGAATCTAAAAATGAGCAGCCCCAGGGTAATGCAGCAGCTTTGTACAAAATTACTTTTCTTTAATAGGTGACATCCCTAAAGGGAGTTTTCAGTCCAATTGTCTTCTAGTCCAGAGCTTTCTCCTGAATTAACCTCAGGATAACAGACATTCAACTTCAGTTCCAGTCTTCCAGCTATACCAATAATTTTTTAATTTTTAATTTTGTATGGTTTCCTCTTTGTCCTGTTGAGCCATTCATCATCCATTTCTTTCCACTTTTATGAAAACTGTAGTTTCCATCAAAATTTACACATCTTTTTAATTGCATTTTCAATATTCTTAGTACTTAAGTGGGAATGAGGGAGTTGATTTGTCAAGCCATTTGTAAAATCAAAAGAAACCCAAATATTGGGAGGCCAAGGCAGGTGGATCACTTGAGGCCAGGAGTTCGAGACCAGCCTGAGCAACATGGCAAAACCCTGTCTCTACTAAAAATACAAAAAATTAGCCAGGTGTGATGGCACACACCTGTAGTCCCAGCTACTCAAGAGGCTAAGGTAGAAAAATTTCTTGAACCCGGGAGGTGAAGGTTGGAGTGAGCCAAGATCGTGCCACTGCACTCCAGCTTGGGTGACAGAGTGAGACTCTGTCTCGAAAAACAAACAAACACCCAAACATAGCAAACAATGGCCACATCAGTGAAGAAATTCAACAGAAGTTCTTCTGCCTGCCCCTGCCATCTGTTGGTGGTAGGAACAGCTGATGCGCTATTACTTTGCAGTGTGATGTGCAGTTTTATATATATGAAAGTTCACGCATAAAATGTTGTAATAAGAGCTTTGGTATCATGTTCAAGAATTCAATGTGAGGCTAGCCCTATTCCTCTACCAAAATCCCCATAGATTAATAGACTGTCTTTTTGTCCTTTATCTGATGGTTTCTAAAAGCATTTGGATCAAGTAGGAGAGCCAGGAGTCCACAGCACAAAGCATACTGGCCCTGCTGTACAGCAAGAACATAAAGTGTTATTATCTGAGCCTCTGAGCTTCCATATTAAGCTAATGAGTGGCAGGGCTGGTCCTTCAAGGGAGTAGGAAATTTGAAGTTTGTGTCTCATGATGTGTCTTGCAAAAGGAAGCATACAGAAGCAGCATGCAAACAGGCATTGAAGAGTTGTGCAAACAGACAGCTCATTACTGAAAATTCCTCACTGGCGAAAGTAATTTTGCACAAGGGAAAGGGTTTGAAAAACAGCTCTTGCCTCCTGAAGCCCTTTCTGTGGTGGAAACAAATCAGCTTTTAAAATACAATACCATAGTGGCTTTAAAAAGTGGTATTTAAGCAGCATGAAAATAGCCTACGAGAAATTAATGCAAAATCAATTCAGGCACATAATTTACATCTGCTGTGTTACCCAGAATGGCTCTCTTCTATAACTGGAAATCTATGGACCTAATTCTGGGATGACTGGAAGGAGTTTTATATCTTCTGGGATGTAGCCGAACAATCTGTCACCAGGAGGAAAAACTTGTAACCCTTAAGGGCCAGCAGAAGCTAGGGTCCTGTTGTTAGAACAAACATACACTTAAAATTAACAGCCAACAAAATAGGTGGTGTTCCACAGGTCTAGCCCTTTAAATCCAGCCCTGTGCCCAAACCGACAGTCTTTCCACACTCATCAGGCTCTGTCCTTCCTAAATATAGTTCACGAGCTGTTTCTGCATTGAGAGTTGACAGTGAATGTCTGGAGGAGACACAATCAAACTCATTGCTGCGCTGGACCTGGCATCCTGGCTTCTCACTGAATCAGTGGGCAAACAGAAGGCCCGCAGTGGGTCTTCCTCTCTATTTCCCATCCCCGCCCTGGGTTTGATGCTGATTCAGTTCATCAAAACCATGTGAGTTAATTTTCATAAAGTACACTTCAAGTTCCCAGTTTTGAAAGTAGTTATAACAAAAGAGAACAAGAAGGAGCATCCCAGGATGGGAGGGGACATGAGAAAAAGATGACCTCAGGAAGTCTTGGTAAGTTTCAATAAAAGGGAATTTCAAGGAATAGGAAGTTGGTCAAATGCCACAGGGAAGATGAGTAAGATGACTCCATGTGCCCATCAGGCCCAGCCTTGAGGGCAGCACTTTGGGACGTAGTTGTGTGGAGTGAGCGGGGAAGCCGGGGGTTGAGTGATGGTACGAACAGACAGAGGTGCCGGCCTGGCTGCCTTCTCTTGTAAAGAGAGATGGAAGGGACATTGCCATGTGGAGGCAATAAATAGGAGAGAAGATTTTTTTATATTGCAGACTTTTTTTTTTTATATAACACTGCCTGCCTCTATCAAGTGCTGAAATCACAGACTGGGAATTCTAATCTTACCTGAGGCACCATCTTCCCATGAATCGCTCATAGTAGGGTTTCGATACATATTTGTAGGAAGAAGCCAGTCTGCACACTTGAAACTGCTTATATGCAGCTTATGTTGCATAAGTAATAAAAAAGCAGCAATACTTTTTAATCAGATTGAAAGATTTCCACTCTCTTTTTCTTTAAGATTTTGCAGGTCTCAGTTGTGTGACCTGGGACTAGTTGCTTCACTTCTCTATGCCTCAACGTCTTCATGTATAAAAGTAAAAGTGCGTGGTTTATGTACCTATAAGAGTGCACATGGCCGGGCACGGTGGCTCACGCCTGTAATCCCAAAACTTTGGGAGGCCGAGGTGGGTAGATCATGAGGTCAGGAGTTTGAGACCAGTCTGACCAACACGGTGAAACCCCATCTCTACTAAAAAACCACAAAAATTAGCCGGGTGTGGTCATGTGGGTGTAATCCCAGCTACTCAGGAGGCTGAGGCAGGAGAATCGCTTGAACCTGGAGGCGGAGGTTGCAGTGAGCTGAAATCGCACCAGTGTACTCCAGCCTGAGTGACAGAGCGAGACCCCATCTCAAAAGAAAAAAATAAAATAAAATAAAGAGTGCATAGTTCAGATTAAGCAGATTACACTATTTGTTATTATTACTTGTTACCTTGGACCAACGGGAGACAAGCATTATCTGTACTATAAATCCAAATAACTCGCAAAATATTTTTGTACAAGGGGAAGAGTTTTAAAAACAGCTCTTGCCTCCCGAGGTCCCTCCTGCGGTGAAAACAAATTGGCTTTTAAAATGTAACACTGTAAAACATCTTTTAAAATGCCAAATACTATACTAAACAAGTTTTTAAAAAATGAAATGACTCTGACAGCAATGGCTTGCCTAATTGTGCTTGTGAAGGAAAGAAACCACAGCATCATGTCAGGGTTACAGCCGCCCACCTGTACCAGGGCTGTGTGGCTCTGGAGGACTGAGTGGGGAGAAGCTCACCTCTCCCAGGGCCACTATGGCTCTGGACGGCCGGGTAGAGAGACAGCCTCCACACTGCAGGAGCGGACCAGAGGGAGGGCCTGGGTGTGTGCAAGCCCGGAGTAGGCCTCTAGTAGCACTCCAGGAGATCTTGACCAACTTCACAGAGGGATCTTGTCAGTGTTCTTGCACCGTGAGAATCCAGGCAGACGCCCAGGGGCAGCCTCCAGGCTGCATGACTCAGTCACAGTGAGTAACCAGTCCTCTCACCTGTACCCATGATGAGGTGAACTGAGGGGGTTTCTTGGGATGCGCCCTAAAATGAGATTGAGCGGTAATCTTACAGAAGCAGGCTCTGTCCATGGCATAGAAGCATGTGGGTGCTCAGAGGTTATGCCCTGCCTTGAGAATCAAGTGGGTCTGGTTTGAAATTGTGGCCTCATCACTTAGCTTGGGCGAATCACTCAACTTGTGACCCTCAGCTACTCATCTGCCAAACGTAGTTAATAATAAGGCCTGTCTCCATGTATACCTATGTAACAAACCTGCACACTCTGCACAGAACTTAAAGTAAAATTAAAAATCCCAGCACTTTGGGAGGCCGAGGCAGGCAGATCATGAGGTCAGGAGATAGAAACCATCCTGGCCAACGCGGTGAAATCCCATCTCTACCAAAAATACAAAAAAAATAGCTGGGCGTAGTGGCGCGTGCCTGTAATCCCAGCTACTCAGAAGGCTGAGGCACAAGAATCACTTGAACCGAGGAGGCGGAGGTTGCAGTGAGCCAAGATCGAGCCACTGCACTCCAGCCTGGTAACAGAGCAAGACTCCATCCAAAAAAAAAAAAAAAAAAAAGAAATAAAGAAAAAAAAAAAGAAAGAAAAAGAAGAATAATAGGGCCTGCTTCAAAGCTGATGGGAGGATTCGAGGAGCTAAGGCGGGGTGGCAATGTTGGGCCCACAATGGCTACTTTTTCCTTAAGTCAGCAGCTCTAGCTCCTGCCATCCTTTACTTTTGTCCTTCACTGAAAAGCAACATTTCTAAATGTTACTTCCAATTCCTGATGTTTCATCAGCTTCTAGGCAGAGTAACAATTCCCTTCCTTGTTCTCACAAAGATCCAGGTTTGAAACTGGGGAGGGGTTGGTGATAAAATTGTTTTTCTTCTTTCTAAAGGTCAAATAGTAAGTTTATGTTTCTCTTTCTGGTTTCCCTTTGACTCATCTTAGTGCCTGAGGCAAACTGTGTATTTCCTGTCTCATTCTCTTTATCTGAAAAATGGGCTTTATTTAATCATTTTCCCTCCCTGCCTTTCAGCACAGCCTCACTGTTTTGAGACCTACAATCTATAAACTGCATTCAAATGTTCTGCTTCCGATTTTGTCTTTCAGGAGATAGTCTAGATTCCATTCCGGTATTAAGGAATGGGAGAAATCGTTCTCCAGTAGTACCACTGGAGAACAATATCATAGAGCTGTGGTTCTCAGTTGAAGTGACTTCGCCCCTGAGGGGACATTTGGCAAAGTCTGGACACATGTTTGGTGATCACAACGGGCGGTGCGGAAGAAGAGGATGCTACTGGCATTTAGTGGGTAGAAGGTAGGGATGCTGCAAACATTTTGTGTTGCACAAAACAGCCCCACAAGGAAGAACTGTCTGGCCTAAAATGCCAATAGTGCCAAGGTTGAGAAACTCTGCCGTGAAGGATCTCAATGTGTGAATTTTCCTCAATCACGTTTTATTTTTCCCTTTACATTGTTGTCCTTAGTTTCAGTTCTCATCCTCTCCTCCCTTATCCAGACTCTCCTCTCTCCTCTCAATCTTTCTACTCCTTCCCCTTCTTACTAGTAAGTTATTTTTCGTTTTCCCTACCTTCCGCTCTATCATTGTCTACTGTTCCCTCCAAATACTATCATTGTTTCCCATTTAGTGACCCTCCTTCGAAATTCCCAGCCTTTGGAAAATATTCTCCAAATGGTCATTCCAGCGTGGTCACTCAGTAGCGGGGTGGCCCCTGGGGCCGGTCGCTTCACCTCTCCAGGCCTTGGCTTTCTCCCTGTAAATGGACATAGCACTGGATGACCTCTACAGCCCGACCCGTGATTGACAACTGTCTTGGCAATTTGAATGACTAACAATCCTACAAAAAAAAATCAGCGTGAGAGAGGGACCCTGTTAAAAAAAAATTCACTCACGGTTCATTGGTATACAGTTAGAAAAAGACGTTTATGCAGGTGTGTGAATATATGGAAATTCAATCCTGCCAAGGCAGTTGAAGGTAAGGTAAAATAAGTAGGTGGCTAACATTTTCAAAGAAATCTATGGAAAAATTAAATGAGCCAAAACAATATTGATTGCAACATTATTTATGATAATAATAATTGGAGACAATATAAATAGCCAACAATTGGAAATTGAGAAAAAAAATCATGGTCTATTTATATGATAAAATACCATGCAGTCATTAAAAATAATAATTATGATGTTATTAATAACATGAACAATGCTTACATGCAGATTGCAAAATTATCTGTAGTATATACTCACATTTACTCTTACTCATATTTAGTAAAAAGGTATAATGGGCTATAGTGAACATATTTATTTAAATTAAATAATTTTGTCTTATTTTACTTACAGGTAATACATGTTTATTTGTAAATAATTTCAAAAACTCAAATAAGAAAAGGAAAATAAAATTATGTGTAATTCCACCACCAGAGTTGACCCCTGAGACATGTTTGCCCTTTTTCATTCATTAAAATAAAAATGGGGCTATACTGCTTTTGTAACCTACATTTTTTTTTCCTTGTCATTAAATAGTCCTCATCAAGGGCATTTATATTAGTTGCACAATATTCCTTTGTATCTGTACTGGATTTAACTTGGGATGGGAAGATTGGGGTGGTAAATAAACTTTTAAAAAATGAAAAATATGGGTTAACAGCCAGCAGCCTGGTGGACCTGAACTATTGATGCTTCTCTTCATTAGTAATCAATGGACTCTACATGAAGCAGATACTTCAGTAATGCTGGCTTCTTAGCACCTATCATAGAACCATACATTGGCCAGTTTGGGTGGGGACCATGGAAGGAAAGACCTTTCCCTCCCACTCCGCCTCCCTGTTAAATGGGTGAAGAGGCTCTTCACCTTCCCACTAACCTATAACCTGTATATTTGGTTTGATCAGCCCAGAGCAGGAGAATCACCTGTGTGTGTCCCCAATCTCCTCCAATCTACCCCCTACTTCCTTGCTCCATCTGGTTGAACTGAAGGGGCTGTCCTTTTCCCAAACCCTTTCTCCAGAATGTGGGGGGCAGGGGCTCCAGGCCCTGTTTGCCATCAGGTTCCCATGGCACAGGCTCAGTCTGAGACGTTCCTCCCTCTGTGATTCAATGCCAAGTCTGCATTCTGCTTTTATGTCTGGGGATGTTGTTATACCAGATTTATCTGGTTAAAGAAAAAATGCTTACCGGCTAATATCTTTACTGGGGCACAAGAGCTACTCTGAAAATCCTCTGAGGTTCACCAGACCCTTATCTCCAGGATCAAAGCCTCAAGGCCTGCAAGGATGGCTGCCCTGGTCAGGCCCACGTGGTCACAATAAAATTCCACCGGAGTCAAAACTTTCCTTTGTTGTCATGCCTCCGCCCTCTGAGTCCCTATCCCATCCCTTCCCAGCAGGCAGAAAATACCGGACAAACTAATTTTGCCATGTTCTTTGGAGATTCAGCATGATGGCATTTGTAAAGAGAGGTATAAAATGGTGATGCTTGATCCAAAGACGTGACAGGATGACTGTGGGGCCTCGGGTGTCCCTGAGGGGCTGTTTGACCAACTCCTGTTTCCACAGCTTTCCGCTGGGGATGCATCCTCTTCATTCCCACTGGAAGGGTTGGAGTAGGGAGAAAATCAGAATCCACTGAGCCCCACAATGCTGCAGGCATGGTCCCAAGTGCTTTCCACATTTATTCCTCACAACACTGTTCCCTAGGCATTGTTATCTCAGTTTTAATATAGAATCACTGAGACTTCAAAAAGTTAAGTCATTGGCCCAAGGGGCACACAGCAGGATTTGAACCCAAGGCTGTTGATTTCAACATTACATTATAACCTTCCCATAAGAAAAGGACGTATATATTTTTAAGAAAAAAAAAAAGTGGGAGGGCAGCCAGGCGCAGTGGCTCACACCTGTAATCCCAGCACTTTGGGAGGCCAAGGCGGGCGGATCATGAGGTCAGGAGTTCGAGACCAGCCTGCCCAATATGGTAAAATGCCATCTGTAGTAAAAAATCAAAAATTAGCTGGGCATGGTGGCATGTGCCTGTAGTCCCAGCTACTCGGGAGGCTGAAGCAGAATTGCTTGAACCCAGGAGATGGAGGTTGCAGCAAACCGAGATTGAGCCACTGCACTCCAGTTTGGGCAATAGAGTGAGACTCCATCTCAAAAAAAAGGAGGGGGGGGTGGTAAGCCTAAATTAGAGACCTTCTGTGCTGTGATGGATCTGTTAATACAAATGTCTTTGCATGCAGTAAGCATTTTTACCTGAGCCCTTTTGCCCCAGGCATGTGTATGCTATAGATTTAAAGGACAAGAAAAGTCTCCTCCAATCCACACGTGTTGGTTCCAGTTATTGCCTCTTCTGCCTTCCTTGTCCCTTTGCAGTTGCTTCTGTTCGGTCACGAGGGTGAGCCACAGAGCACCTGGAGCAGCAGTACTGAAAGTGTGGTCCCCAGACCGGCAACCTTGTCATCTCCTGGAAACATGCTGGAATTGGATTTCTTCCTTCCACCCCAGACCTGAATCAGAGATTCTGAGAGTGGGGCCCATAATCTGCGTTTTATCAAGCCCTCCAAGTGATTCTGATGTGCTAATGCTTGAGAACCACTGACCTAGAGAATGTCATTGGCATAAATCCTTGGCTCTATGCCCCCCCATCCAGTTTGTTGCTAAGCTTTGATAATTCTGCCTCTGCCTCCTAGTTGGGCTGTCATTGTCCTACTTCAGGCCCTGTTAACTCCTACCTGCACTGCACCAGTAGCCTCCCCACCTCTCATCCCTCATTTTCCTCCAGTCCATGTCACCCTCTGATACCACATCAGCTCTGTGCTCTGATGGTGCCATGCAACTGTTGGAAAAAAATTCCAACTGCTTAGCTTGATAGTCAAGATCCTCCAAAATATACATTCAACTTTCCTTTTTAATCTTATTTTGTACTTACTTTTCTCTGTTTGCACCCTATACCTAAGTCTACAAAACTACTTACTGCTTGCCACAGATTTGAACTTTCTCACTCTGGGCCTGGAATTGCCTGTCACTCATCCCACCACATCGTTTAGGGTCCAGTTCAAAGACTCCTTCATGAGTCTTCCTTGAACCTTCAAACTACAGAATCCCTCCCCTTCTTCTTCTCCCTTTTTTTTTTTTTTTTTTTTTTTGACAGAGTTTCACTCTTGTTTTCCAGGCTGGAGTGCAATGGTGTGATCTCATCCCACTGCAACCTCCGCTTCCTGGGTTCAAGCAATTCCCCTGTCTCAGCCTCCCAAATAGCTGGGATTACAAATGTATGCCACCATGCCCGGCTAATTTTGTATTTCTTTAGTAGAGATAGGGTTTCACCATGTTGGTCAGGCTGGGCTCTAACCCCTGACCTCAAGTGGTCCACCCCTCTTGGCCCCCCAAAGTGCTGGGATTACAGGCATGACCCACTGCACCCAGCCAGAGCCACTGTGCCTGGCTCCTTTCTTAAACTCACGTAGAATTTATCTTTACTTCTCTTAGGGCTCTTATTAAATTATATAATATGTTTGCTTGTAAACTTGGTTTGTCTCCCTTGCTACTAGGTGGTAAAGAGTAGAGCTGTGTCTTTTTTCATCTCTGCATCTCCTACAGTATCATGCACAGTGGCAAAGCTTAATTCGTAGTTGTGAATGAATGAATAAATGAATTGGATAACCTAAAAAGAAACTGAATCCACAGTATGGACTCAGTTATGTTGGATTCATGTTAAAAAACTGATTTTCCATCCTTTGTTTTTCTCCAAGTTCTTATCAAAATTAATGATATTATGGTTATTTTTCCTAACAAGGTGTTGCCCATTTTATCTCCTTTCAAAACCAGGTCAGTTAGAAAGCACAGATTACAATACAGTTATCAGGGATAACAGTGTCAGTAGAAGCAAACAGTTGCTCCCACAGTATCTGTGGCTTCAGCAACTAAAAAGAAGAAGAAAATTACATATATTGTTGCTAACCTTCACCTTGGACAGCGTAATGGATAGCAAACCCTAGCAGTTTCTCTTGCAAAGAATAAGGCAGAAACAACTCTCAAGGAAACGCTTTCTGGAACTTTGGAAGTCCCCAGTTACAGTCATTGGCCTGGCTTGATTCCAAAGTTGGGAAAGAGACTGTCTGCTCAGAGAAAATCACCTATATAGGTAGTGAAATACTTCTGCTCCATCTTGATACCCCCATTCATTGAAGATCTTCCTCCATATGGGCTAAAAAGGATGACAGAGGAGCATTCTTCAGGCCTTCAATTATCAAGCATGTGTGTTCAGCACCAAACAGAAACCAGAGCAGCAATGCCAGGTTTACCTTGCAGCAGGAAGCCTGTTGCTATGGAGACACAGAAGTGCCTCCAGAGCAGTCATGATTCTGGCAGGTTTTAAATGTCCTTAGAAATCCAAAAGTTAAAGATACAATCTCCCCAGTCACAGGCTATGCACTTCTAGCTCCGTGTGGGGCTTACCTTGCATCTTCTCTCTCACTTCACAGTTGTCACTTCTTATGAAAGACTTTGTAATCTTTCTGAGCACTCACTTTTCAAGAGGGCAGTCAGCCCTTTCTACCTGACCCTCATTCGGGCAGAGGAAGAAATAGGAAAATGGCACCCTGACCACAGAGCTGTGCTGGCTACAGCTTGACCTGAAGTGGCTTCGTCTGCTTCTGCCTCACTAAGCAGGACGATTTCCTGGCAGTGTGCAGCCCTTTCTGCTGTCGCCTCAGCCCTGGGACTTGTCTATGATGTGTGCTGGCTCTAAGTGATAAGTCTCTGGGTGATCCTCTGTCATTCTTGCTTTCTTTCCTGCTGCATGAAGGTTCTCATAAAAAGCACATGGATTTCCCAGGTCCATATTTCATATTGTGTCTATTGTGAGAGTCTTTTCTCTGAATGTCTTGAAGTTTCTGGACACCCTTCCTTAGCAAAAAGTTCCATAATCTTCCCTACATCTCAAGATTAGGTTATAAATGGGCAGTTCATGCTGAGGTTGGTGTCACTGTGAGGCAGCCAACTGGCAGTGCCAAAAAGTGCTGTTTGGGAGGAATAAATATTTAATAATATGGAAAGATGATCACTATGTATTAAGATACAGGTTATGAAATAATTAACATTATAATATACTGCATATACTTGCACATAAATATTTGTAAAAAGGGACCAAAAAGACCAACATGAAGTATTAACAGTCCTTATCTCTGGTGAGTCAGTGTGTTTTTTTGTGTTCTCTTTATTTATTCTTCTTTTTTCTTCTAGGTATGTATCTTTATTTTCCAAATTTTCTACAATGGACAGATTTTGTCTTGGTAATAAGAAAAGATAAGCAAAATATATTTTTAATTTTCTAAATAAATCAATATCCCAATAAATAAGTTTGGATTCGTATATCCAGAAAGAAGATGGATTAGTACACCTAGGGGTTCAGGTATACTGCATGATGCTCTGTGCTTAGCAATACAGGGCAGGTGAGCATGGACACCTGGGACTTAGCACAGGCCCCATCCCTGAGGCAGGCGAGGCCCAGATTTCATCCCATTTCAGCCAGAGTTGACCCCAAAAGAGCCAGATGGGTAGCAGATCATCCTCAGGAGTCAGGCACATGGGCTTTCTGCCTTAGTCAAATTTGGCAACTCAAACTATGGGGTAGGAGTAGTAGTGGCCCTCACTCTGAGGAATGGGAAGACCATCTGAGGAGCTGACAGGGTGCCCCGCCTTCCCTTGGCCCTTCTTTCCCATAGGGATTGTGTTATGTATGCTTTTTGTCAGGGAGTGGGCAGAAAAGGATCATTCCCATTCTCTGTATCTTTAGGAGCAAACAACATCTCCTAGAAAGGCCAGTTATGTCAGGTAGATAGTGCAATACTCTCTGCTCCATCTTCATGGCCCAACTCACTGAAAACCTTCCTCTATTGGGGCTGAAAAAGATGACAAAGGACTATTTTCAGAGATCCTCATTCTTTTTTTTTTTTTTTTTTTTTTTTTTTTTTTACATGGAGTCTCACTCTGTCAGCCAGGCTGGACTGCAGAGTGCAATGGTGTGATCTCTGCTCACTGCAACCTCCACCTCCCAGGTTCAAGTGATTCTCCTGCCTCAGCCTCCCGAGTAGCTGGGACTACAGGCTTGCGCCACCATGCCTCGCTAATTTTTGTATTTTTAGTGGAGACGGGGTTTCACCATGTTGGCCAGGCTGGCCTTGAACTGCTAACCTCAAGTGATCTGCCTGCCTCGGCCTCCCAAAGTGCTGGGATTACAGGCTTGAGCCACTGTGTCCGGCCAATCCTCATTCTTTACATGGAACAATTCTAGATCTATAACCCAGTCATGGAGATAGAGTATTACCCCAAACCTCCTTTAGCATCAGAGCAATGGAAAGTCAGCCCCCCCTGCCCTAAGGAAAGAGACTTCTGGTTTGGTGAAACTCTGAATGACTGAGTTAGGCTGGCTGCTGGGTGAATTAGGGAGCATAGGTAGATATAAGAGGAATCAGCGTGGTCCCTGCAGCACGAAGGGACCTCAACTTTTTACGGTGGAAGACATTCCTCAGAATTGGGGCATCTCAGGCCATACTACTTATTTATACCAAAGTCAACCCATTCTAAATCCAAACTCCCTTTTAAGGAGGTCTAAACCAGCCTTAAAGGGGATGTATTATAAAGATGGTTTAATCTCTAGAGATGGAGACAGAACATTAGTATTTTTATAATCCTGCTAACTCCAATGGCCAGCCAAGGTTGAGAACCACTACTCTTAATTGATAGCAGATACTCCACTGAATGGCACCAGTGGGATCCTCACCACACCCATTATGCCTTGAGATTAGGGGTGTTGTTCCTGTCTGGGTGGCCTGCTAGCCAGGTGTAACAGCTCTTCTCACAATTCTGTAAACAGCCAAGACTTTTAAAGTAAATTTATTTTCTACCCAAATCAGCTAGAGTCATTTACTCTTACTTACACTAAGAACCTTGACTAACACAAATTCCAACCTCTATGTTGCCAAAACCCAATGCCCCTTTTCTGGCCTGAACCTCTCAGGCTACATTGGACACAATTAATCCATTATTTTCTTTCTGAAACACTTCCAGAACACTTGGCATTTTGTGATCACTCCAAATACTTCTCCAACTTCAGTGGCCCCTCCTTCTGACTCCTTTCTGATTCCTTTTTCTGTACTTTATCTGTAAATCATGGGTTTCCTTCTTAACTCAAGGTGATCTCATCTAGTCTCATGGTTTTAAAACCATTGACAGGTATGTATCTTCAGCATTGACCTTTCTCCTAAACCCCAGTCTTATATATGACATCTAATCATATGCAATATCTGCCATGGGATATCTAATACATCTCAAATTTGGCATGTCCAAAATGAAACTTGAGTTCACTCTTAAAACTCTTCTTCCCCATTTCCCCAATTTCAGGAAATGGTTTCACCATCCACCCAGTTGCTCAAGCCAAAAATGCAAGAGTCAGACGTACTTTTTCTCTTTTTCTCACTCCCCATGTACAAACTATCAAGTACTCTCAGTACAACATATAATCCTAATTCAGCCTCTTCTTTCTATCTTCACAGTTCCTACCTGGTCCAAGCCACTACCAGTCTCTCAAAGCCTCTTAGCTGACCCTCCTATTTGAACTTTTCATTCTACGTTCCAAATAGCAGCCAAGGTGATAAACAAACAGACTAAGTCAGATCCAATTCCTCCCATGGTTAGAACCTTCTAATGGCTGAGAATGAGATCTGAAGCTCTTATGTAGGCTTATAAGAGCTATGGTATTTCTATCTCTCCGATTGTATCTTATATTACTCTCCCTCTCTACCATTATGTTTCAGTCATATTGGCCACTTCCTATTATTCCAAAATGTCAAGCTGTCTCAACCTCAGGGCCTTTGCAGTTACTGACCCCTCTATGTGGAACGCTCTCCCCTCAGTTACTTGCATACTCAACTTGTCATCATTCAGGTCTCAGTTCAAATTTCACTCCTCAGCAAGGCCTTTCATGATCACCTGATTTAATGAGTCATCCCCAAACTTCCACCACTCTCTCTTACATATATTTATTTTCTACTTTTTTCAAAGCACTTACCACTTTCTGAAATTATGTTATGCATATGTTCGTTTTTCTCACTGGAGTAGAAGTTCCATGGGAGCAGGATCTTACCTGTCTTACCCATTACACTATTTTCTGCACCTAGAACAGTCTCTGGCATGTACAAAGTAAGCTTTCAATATATATTTTTGAATGAATTAATTGACAATTTCCTAGAAAATAGTTTATCTCATCATCTGGTGTTTCTAATTAAACATCAGTCTCTCTTCCTGCCTTATAATGTAGAGTGCAGTGAACAGAACTTTTCCTTCTGTGTTATATGGACATCTTATAGCAAATAAGGGTCACTGTAACCAGTCAAATGACCACATGAAAAGGGGATGGATCTCCTAGCCAAACTTGGATTTCAGTCCTGTTTTCACCATTCATTCCTTCAACCCAACAGAAGATGTGGATAAGGGGGTGGGCAGCACATAAGCAACAGTTGATGTCATGGGCATAGATGAATGCAAAAAGAAAAGACACTGATCCCCTGGGTGATGTCAACATGCAAGGGCTGGACTAGGAAAGAGTTTCCAACAAAGTGGTTTCTAGAAGCCAAGGGCAAAGCAGTGTGTGGTCAACCCACCAGATGCACATGAAGAGTCCAGTGAGGTAAGGACTGAGACTGTAGGGTCAAATAGATTATTTTTAAGTGTGAAGGTGACTTCTTAAGCCTGCTGATAAGCTGAAAAGAAAAACTCTGTGATATGGACAATTGATTTCCCTCTCAAAATTCATTTCCAACTTCATATAATGAGGATCTGTCTTATCTACTTTAGATGGCTGTCAAATAGGATGTATTCATTCAGTCTTCTAATACTGGTGGGCGTATTTTACTGAGATTTACTGAGCAGAGATTTACTGAGAAAAACACCTGTGAGGGAAAGGGAAAGGAAGTTGGAAGAGGCCACAAAGTCATCAAGCCAAGATGCACATCCGAGCCCTATGGAGGAAAGAGGAAAGGATGGAAAGTTGAGTATTAACAACTCTTACACCACTTTGCAGTTCTAAGAAAATTTCAGTGAGGCCAGCGGGGAGTCCTCAAGTCTCCCAGAAACAGGTCCACCTTAGCACTTCTGCCTAACTCAGTTGTTGGTTCGGAGCAGGCTGTGGGGCACCTGCTTCTTATAAACAGATGGATTTTAGAGCACAGCAGCTGAGGCTGGAGGTTTGTTAAACTCCCACACTCCAAGATCTGCATTTTCATGGCCACCTTGTAGGTTAAGAGGTTCTGCGGTCCTTTTTGAAATGCGAAACAGGTGACTAATCCAAGCTGTCATTTTAAATTAACAACAAGTGTTTACTGTTGCTTACGGAGAAGATAAAAGAAGGAAAGAAAGTACTCAATTTCTGTACTCTACTTGCTCACATTTTCTAATCATGTGCTCCTTCACCTTAGGACTCCTTCACTCTATCAGCTTGAGACTAGGGTTTAAGCTAACAGAGAATTATAAATAGTTGAACTCTGGTTAACAACATTGTGACCTCAATGCCAATTGGACCCAGTTAATCAAAATAACTGTTATCCATATTTCAGCAAACCTCTTAAACATTCATGCTCCCTGGGGCATGATGTCCACCTAGTAAATGCCCAGTTACAGACAAAGTTCTTGTTTTTCAAGGCCTGAGTAAATTAGGTGCTAAGAATTTTGAAAACTGTCATTTATCTGGGCTGCTTAGGAAAGTTCACATAACTGCATGTAGTACTCCTTTCCTGATAAAGCAGCTTTGCATTTCATTTTCTCTGCCCCCTTGTTTGCTCTAAATCACGGTCAATGACGTTCATCTCTGTAACTACTCCATAGAAGGACAGTCATCTGTGTGGTTCCGATGCATGTTCTAACTGGGGACAAAGATCCCTGAACACATTTGCAACCTTGAGAACTGCCTTGTGTGACAGTATCAGGGATCTCTATGCCCTAAATCTGAAGATTGGCCTGACTGGAACAGAGCAAAATCAGTACTCCTAATATAGCTGTTTCTCCATCATTGTAGAATTCCTTGACTGGGTGTTCGTCTTATAGGCTCTTCACCCTGAAGATTAGTATAACAAGGAAAGTGTGTTCAGGGGGTTCTAGCTGCCTTGCTAGGGCTCATATTTTCTAGATGGTGCTAGCCAATCTGTTTAAAGTTTGAGGCTGAACATGAGCTTCTTTTTCATTTATTTTTAACACTAAAAACACATAGTTTTTCATTCCCTTGTGTGTATCCCACTCTCCATCAGGATCACTTTTATTTCTAGTCTCAAGGCAAAATCCTTGGGTAAATGGGGACTTCTCCCAAGGCTGCTTAAAAACTAGTGGTTTCTTAGTCAAATCTCAGAGATTTGCCAGGAGACAATAATAATAGGAATAAGAAATAGAATTATTTTCCTAAATATTTTTATTAATGGTAAATCTGAACAGATGGCTAGAAGTCATATCTAAAATGTACATGGGCAAGAATTTCAGATTTTGTTTGTGTGACATAAGCCCAGTAAAGCTACAACTCATGGCATCTTAAAGGATGTATGGAATATCTATCTTCCGTCAATGGCTAAAACTCTATAGTCCCGGACAGATGTTTCCATCTCTCCTAAATCATTCAACATTTTATTACAAATAAATTAAATGACAAAATTTATCTTTTAACTTCTCTCAGAGAGATTTCATAATGTCCTGAAAAGGAAAGTGTGACTTTAAGAGAGGAGACCAGCATGATCTCAATACATTTTTAAAAATATGCTTATGCATAGAAAAAAGTCTCCAGACTCCAGATTGTGTTTAAATAAAATTGGGGGTGGTAAAGATATGGGTGATTGTTATTTACTCCCTTTATTTTCTATAGTGGGTATGATTGATTTTTATTTTGGGGGGAAATTAACTATTTAAGAAAGGAGAGTTAATTACTAAATCAAAATAATTATGTGATTTATGGAAGCAACCTCTTCATTTCACAGGCAGGCAAACTCTACATTTAGGCAAATTGATCTGTAGTTGTGTCCCCTTCAATTCTTGTCTCATCTGTTTGACCTTGAGGACATATGACTGCCTGGGTGGTGTTTAAGGGAAATATGTTTTTTCAGCTATAAAAGAAAATTCCAGTTGTCAGTGAGCCAAGGCTTATAAAAAGAAGGCTTTTGAGAAAGAAGCCATTTTTCCCACCCTTTGTGCATTCCACCGGGTGACCGGGACCATGTTAATGACAGAACTCCTGTGTGCAGACATGTGTGGAGAACTTCCTACAATACAGGGTTGCTTTGTACAGAGGTCCTGTGCCCCAGAGGCTGACGGCAGCTGTGTGCCCTTAGGTCAACATGAACAAATTCCCCTACAGAAAGGGAGCCCCACAAGATAGCTAAACGAAACCAACTCAATTAGGAAAGGCTAGAGTTGCTGTAAAGAGTCAAGAAGTTTGGAAATCTACGGAAGATAATCCTAGAAGTAACAGCCTTCCTTTAAGACTCCTTTCTAACTTAAATTTGGTGTGGGAGGGGGGACTCTCACTGCATTTACCTTTTCTTTTTCAGCTCTCTTTGCCCCATCATTGATCAAGCCTTGCTCTTAATAAGAGTTTCTTTGCCCTGTAGGTGATGGCCCTTAGCTGGCCTTTAAGATCAAGGAGACAGAATTAGAAAAAAAGTCAAGGACCCAAGCTGTGTGATATCATTTACTATGAACAAGGGAGAGAAAAGGCTCATTCTGTGACTGTAATGGAGACCCTGGCTCTAGGGGATTTACAGGAAGAGGCCTAGGAGATTACATCATTAGCTTCCAGATGGGGGAGTCTGGAAAGCATTAAAAAAAGAACTCTGGGTGGGCATGGTGGCTCATGCCTGTAATCCCAGCACTTTGGAAGGCTGAGGTGAGTGGATCACCTGAGGTCAGGAGTTCGAGACCAGCCTGGCCAACATGGCAAGCCCTATCTCTACTAAAAATACAAAAATTAGCGGAGTGTGGTGGTGGTCACCTGTAGTCCCAGCTACTTGGGAGGCTGAGACAGAAGAATTGCTTGAACCCAGGAGGTGGAGGCTGCAGCAAGCCAAGATCACACCACTATACTCCAGCCTGGGCAACAGAGGGAGAATGTTGCCCCCCAAAAAAAACACAAAAAAATGAAAAACAACAGCAAAAGAACTCCAAAACTTCACAGTGTTGTAATTTTTCTCCTACCTGACTGCTGGGGCTTGGTAACCTCCCAGGACCTGGACTCTCTGGGTATCAGAGGTGGGAGCAACATCAGAGATTATATATCCCAGGGATTCCAAAACTCAAGGTTTACAGGGGCCAGAAAACTGACATAAACAAATGAAGAAGACTGGATATACAATAATTAGAAAAAGTAGGGGCTATAGCAAACCAGGAAGAATATGCATTTTTAAAAACACCATGTGAGCCAATGAAAACAAAACTACTAGCCAGTGTTTCCATGTAGGTTGCCCATTTGTGACACACAACTAATCCAAACTAGTTTTGTGAATGAAGAAATAGAGGCTCTGAGAGGTAAAGTGACTCACTGAAGGTCACACAGCCAAGTAGTGACAGAACCAATAATGGCCCCTGGACTCTTAATGCCAAGGCTTTCCCCACCGTATCATGCCATCTCTGTACCTGCACCTTGAGTAGAAATTGGGTCACTGGAGAAAGCATCTCCCTCCTATTATGAAAGCTGATGTTGGGAGTTTTAGTGAAATCCAGCGAACTTTTCCCAGTAACTCTACATAGATTCTGGTTTATCTAACCGGTCATGCCAGCTGTAAATACCACTGTCATTTATGACTCTCTCACACTGGGAATTCCTTTCTTTGAAAGCATATGAAGAGTTTCCCTTTATGGGGTCCCCCCGGGTATAACTTGGGAACCAGTTGTTCCTCAGTCCAAGACTTCAAGCAACAAAACCATGATCTATGTGAGGTATTCTGAACATCAGTACAAGTTTTACTGCAGTTATCTTTAAATTTGTCCCTAAGATGTTGGAGGAATTAATTACTAGTTGTAAACACCTTAAAAATAATTGGGAATAAAGAAATCCATGGATTCACAAAATATTATAAATGAATACCTATCAATAAACAGTGATTAAGAATAATAGGCATTCTTCATAGGTTATCAAGCTAAGGCATCATTCATGAGTAAGTACATCAGCTATTTTGCCAGAAATGTTTTCTTTGTAATTTGCTCATGAAAAGTTTGTCCCAAGCAAAAAAATAAAATGCATTTTGTGCTTTTAAGAGAATATCATTAATGTTTTTATATACCATGAGTTAGTAACGATGAATAATACATACTTAATTTCCATTCATAATTTCTTACCCTTGAAATTCTTTTTTTTTTTTTTTTTTTTTTTGAGACAGAGTCTCACTCATTCGCCCAGGCTGGAGTACAGTGGTGCGATCTCAGCTCACTGCAAGCTCCGCCTCCCGGGTTCATGCCATTCTCGTGCCTCAGCCTCCCAAGTAGCTGGGACTACAGGCACCTGCCACCATTCCCAGCTAATATTTTTTTTTATTTTTAGTAGAGATGGGGTTTCACCATGTTAGCCAGGATGGTCTCAATCTCCTGACCTCGTGATCCACCTGCCTTGGCCTCCCAAAGTGCTAGGATTACAAGCGTGAGCCACCACACCCAGCCTTGAAATTTTTTTCAAATTTCCTCTACCTTGGTTTCAAGGAGAATTTTGTCAGATAATATGTATTTTTAGGAGGTTTCTTCTCCCACTGGTCTTCCATCCAAGAAATCAGTGCCCTTCTGATTTTCCACCTAGGAGAGACTCTTGATACATAAATATTAAACATCTGCAGAGCTCAGGGTCTACACATAGTAAGTGCTCAATAAGCATGTTGACTGAGTGAGTGACTGGCCACAGTTCACTGAGACTAGTCTGGAAGCATGGATGACATAGCACTCTAAAGTGGGAGGCCACATTAGCTCTTCAGGTAAGTGGACAGAATCCCCTCTGGTAAGAAGACTTGGCTAGAGACCTTGATTTCTGAGACTTGGTTTGGATTTCTAGTCAATTTCTCAAGCCCTTTCAGTGACTGGTAGTGGCCTCATTGTTCAGTGATGATGGAGACTAGATTCATAACTACAGTTCATTTCCTTTTGGGCCATGTGTAAAAGTTCCAAAGCTATTGGGCCTGAGAACAGAACAAAACTATTGGGCCCGAGACTCACAAACACACAGATACAGCTTTGAAAAAGTTTAAATCCTAGCCAATAATTACAGCAAATATTTCAGCAGCAATTACATTGTGCCTGTGCATCATCTCATTTAATCCTCACAACTCTCTTATGAGAGAGATACTATCAGTGTGCCTATATTTAGGAGGAAAAATCAGAGGCAGATAAGTAATTTACCCCAAATTATACTGATAAATAGCAAGAGTTGGGATCTGGGTTCAAGTGTGTCTGGTTCTACAATGTGAGCCTTTCATCTCTGTGATGTATCGCTTCTCATCAATCATGGCTTTGCCACTTATTACCTCTGTAGTTTTAAATGAGTTCCTTGGCCTCTCTGGGACTTAGTCATCTCATCTTTAAAGTAAAGGTAGTCACATCCACTTTGCAGAGTGTGTACCTGAACAACAGCCTCTTCTTTGCTCTTCCCTCTGACTCTAACCATAAGGTTCAAAGGGAACTGATTTCTTCTTACTTTCCCATGCCCAACCTCATTCATTGGCCAAAGAATGAGCACCTCACCTGGAGACCCCAATCAGAGTCGCCTACCGCTGTGGCCATAGATTTTTTTTACTCAAGCCAGGCCAATTGAGCCCCTCTCTGGGATTTTAAAACTTGGCACCAGAAAAAGTGAGCCCTAAGCCTCTGGTAAAGTGAAGAGATGGGAGCCAGACTATGCTTCCCTGCAAGTGGAGAAAGCGTGTCAGAGAGAATGAAACCAACATAAAAACGAAAGCAGAAGGAATAGTCAGAGGAAAGAGCCAGGTCTACCCCCAAATTCTACTGACTCTGCTGCCATTTCTCCAGTAGAGTTACAGAGCAAATAAATCCCCATTTATGTCCACACTAATCTGGTTTAAGTTTTTGTTACTGGCATACACACAGTCCCAGAGAGAAAGAGAGAGAGAGAGAGAGAGAGAGAGAGAGAGAGAGAGAGAACAAGAAAGGGAAAGAGACAGAGTATAGGACGGGGGGATTCTGACAAGTCCATGGCCTTGAGCCTAAGTAAGTCATATGAGCATATATAATGGAAATCTATTTATAAAGGATCCAGATTTTAGGGTGTTTTTTTTTCCCTAAAGAGGAGGCTTGAGTAAGTTATATCAATATTGGAAATGATGTCCACTAGAGTTTTCAGGACACATCCTTTGGCTGCAGTGCCATAGATAGGATGGTAATATCTTCCAAAACTTTATACCTGGCCCATCTCCTCCCAATGCATCTTGGCTTTTACCAGCAGTGATATTTTTCCAGAGAGCTAATGTCAAATATCAGAGGGGCAGAAATTAAATACATGTGAAATTTTCAAAAAAGCAGGACAGTGATCATATTCAGGATTTCTCACGATCACAGGTGTCAAAGGCATTTTGTTCAACTTATTTTCAGTATCCTATTTCCTTAAAGACACTACCAGGATACCTTTTTATTTCTATATTGTCAGTACCTGGAATTTGAACACACAAAAGATGGTGAGATGTTTCCAAGCGTCAAGCAAGATTCAGAAGTAGTTCTTTTCATCTCAAACTCTTGGTATGTTATTTTTCATAACTCTTCCCTGCTGAAGATAGAAGACATGTATTTTGTTGTTGTTGTTGTTTGAAATTTTATAAATGAGGAATTAACCCAGATATATCACACACATACAAGTATCTCATGCTTTCCAGACTATCACTTTTTTAATTTAAGGACCAAATGGATATGTATAAAATTTTAGATCCATGCTGTCCTGTCCTACTTATTCTCCCTTTGCTCTCCAGATCCATTTTCCACTCTCCAGTACCTAGGATAGCATCACCTGAGTTGCCTTGCCCTCCAGCTTCTAGTTGGGCGTGGCCAATGGGAGATCAATGGTGGGCATGTTTGGGGTATCTATTTCCCTCCTCCCCTGTGGTAAACACTGCTGGTGCCACACCCACATGACTGTTTTTGAGCATCCATTTCCTTGTTTCTATGTCCTTTGTTTCTGTTGGCTGACACCTGCAGCTTTCCTCAGAACCCCACTTTGGGCCACAGAGCCACTTCACCCAGTACAGGTAGACAGCTGGGGATGCCTGGGAGCGGACGTCACCTCTGGACATTAGCCAACCACTGAGGTAAGAGGTTGAAAACCAGCTCCCTTTCCTGGAGGTGGGAAAAACTCTGAAGGGTGATGACTCCGATATATGATTTCACTCCAGAGCAACCTCTGGGGTTGGGCTGGTGCTGGGACATTGCTTGAATCTGTAATTTTGCAAGGCTTTCCCTCTTTCCCTGTCTTGGTTCCCTGTTTCTCTCATGTGCATCTCCAGAGAGCACTTCCTCAATCATTCACTTACACACAAATCCTTGCTTCAGGGTCTGCTTCTAGGGAACCACAACGAAGGCCTCTCCGATATCCATTTCCTTAGAGCCTGGCCACAACCTCAGCAGGGGCTGAGCCCCTCTACAGCCGCAGATCCTATTGGGTGGCCTTGGGAACTACATTTCTCCTCCTCGGCCCTTTAGGTCTAGGGATGTTAACTGCTTCCCATTGGTGCTAGTATTTGGGTTCCTGTTGGTTCCCTTAATCTTGCCCACCACTCTCTAGCTAACGTTCTCTTTTACCCCTTTTTCATTAAACCCGTTGAATGAACCATTACTTTCTGACTGGGACCCCGACTGAGAATCCTTTCTGCTTCCCCTTCCAACTCTGCTACTCACTAGCTAAAGGTCGAGAACCAAATTGATTCAGATAATAAGGCATCCCTTGCTGTCCAAACTCTCTTGTCAAGAATCTCCCTATCTGAACTCAGAGAACCAACAGATTTTGGACAGTGAGGATAATTACACATATACCCATATATACGGATGCACATATACACACACATACACACACGTGTCTCATATAATTATTTTGAAAGTTATGCTGAAGACACTAAAAGAAGACAAGTGGTAGAAAATGCCTGAGAAATGTGAAATAGATTTCTGTTCTGCCCATGAAGGGTTAACTGTGACAGGATTACCTCCTTGACATATCCCACTAGAATAATGGACAAAATACATGAAACAACTGTTTGCAGTCTTTGGACAGAAAGCAAAGCAGGACTGTAATCTCTGAGAAAGGGGAAGCATATGATGTGAGCCCTCCTTATGACCACCCCAGTTACTGCCTGGAGACAGTTTCCAGGCTGCAGAGCGGGAAAAAGGAAACCCAAACAGGTATAGCAGTCTCACTGAGTAAGGAGGTAGAGATCAGGTTTCAGGGAGGCCAGGGAAAAGGACCAGAAATGAGGCAGACACACAGAGAGAGCACTGTGGAGTTCTGCAGAAGGGCCCCTTCGAATCGTTGGCTGCTGCTGACCTGTGCATGTGTGGGGTAAAACTGTGACACTGGAAAAAGAAAAGCCAGAAAGAAGTAAGCTCAGTAATTCTTGGAGTTTACACAGGGCTGGGAAATGTTCACTTTTCCATCAGTCAGAGTAAAGAGACCTCATAATACACAGGGAATTGTGCTGAGCCCTCAAAGGGCATTTTCTAATTGAGATAATTAACCCTAAAACAAAGCCCAGACCCAGCCTAACAAAGCCCGGACCCAGCCTAACAAAACTTAAAAACAAGACTTGAAAGAATCTAACTGTTTTCAAGTGACTTAACTGCCTATCAGAACAAGGTCCACAATTACTAAAAAAATTCAACAAAATCTGGCACCCATAAACAAACAAACAAACAAACAAAACAAACAAAAGTATATCTGTAATGTCTGTCACCTAATGAAAAATTGCCAGGCATGAAGAACAGAAAAATATGACCCATAATCAGGATAATAATCAATCAATACGAACAAAACTAGAGATGACAGAGATGATGGAATTAGAAAGAAAAGACCTGAACCAGTTATTAGAGGTATGCGTCATGTGCTCGAAAATGTAAAGCAAAACATGAATATAATGATAAGAGAAATGGAAGTTTTTGTTGTTTGTTTGTTTGCTTGTTTGTTTTGAGATGGAGTCTCGCTCTGTCACCCAGGCTGGAGTCCAGTGGCGCATTCTGGGCTCACTGCAACCTCCGCCTCTAGGGCTCACACCATTCTCCTGCCTCAGCCTCCCGAGTAGCTGGGACTACAGGTACCCGCCACCACGCCCGGATAATTTTTTGTATTTTTGGCAGAGACGGGGTTTCACCGTGTTAGCCAGGATGGTCTTGATCTCCTGACCTCGTGATCTGCCCACCTTGGCCTCCCAAAGTGCTGGAATTACAGCTGTGAGCCACTGTGCCTGGCCAAGAGAAATGGAAGATATTTTTTAAAAGATTCAAGTGAAACATCTGGATATGAAAATACATTTTAAATAAAAAATACACTAAATAGAAGTAACAGCAGACTAAAACTACAAAATAAAAAAAATAGTGAATATAAAGACCTAAGAACAAAAATTACCCAAAATGAAGCACAGGGAGAAAAAAAGGTTTTTAAAAAATGAATAGGCTGGGCTCCGTAGCTCCTGCCTGTAATCTCAGTGCTTTGGGAGGCTAAGGCACGAGGATTGCTTCAGGCCAGTAGTTTGAGACTAGCCTGGCAACATAGTAAGACCTTGTCTCTACAAAAAATAAAAAATTAGCTGGGCATGGTGGCATGCACCTATAATCCCAGCTACTGGTGAGGCTAAGGTGGGAGGATTGCTTGAGTCTGAAAGTTACAGGCTGCAGTGACCTATGACCACACCTGTGCCTGGGCAACAGATGAGACTTTGAAGAAAAAGACCCTGAAAAAAAAAAGAGAGAAAGAAAGAAAAGAGAAAGAGAAAGAAGGAGAAAAGAAAGGAAAGAAAGAAAGAGAAAGAGAGAGAAAGAAAGGAAGAAGGGAAGGAAGGAAGGAGGGAAGGAAGGAAGAAAGGAAGGAAGATAGGAAGGAAGGAAGGAAAAAGAGAAGAGAAAAGAAAAGAGGGAGGGAGGGAAAGAGAGAGAGAAAGAATGAGAGAAAGAAGGAAAGAAAAAGAAAGAAAGAATGAGAAAGAAAGAAAAGACAAAAAAGGAAGGAAAGAGAGAGAGAGAGAAGGAAGGAAGAAAGGAAGGAGGGAAGGAAGGAAGGAAGGAAGGAAAGAAAACAGCCCCATGACATTTGGGGAAATATCAGGTGGTCTAAAATATAGTAAATGGAGCTCTAAAAGTAGAGGAGAGAAGGAAAACAAATATTTGAAGAAATAAATAATAGTTGAAATTTCCAAAATTTATGAAAAATGGCAAATATATAGATATTAGAATCTCAACAAAACTCAAATAGAATAAACATAAAGAAAAATACATAAAAGCACATTATAGTCAACTTGATGAAAAACAGTAATAAAGAGCAGCCACAGAAAAGAACGCCTTTACATATCAAGAAACAAGGTAGAATTAGAGTGTATTTCTTGTAGGAAACTATGCAAGCCAGTAGACAATGGAGTGGCGTCTTAAAGGACTGAAAGAAGAAACAACGATCAATCTAGAATTATATTCCCACTGAAAATATCTTTCACGACAAAGACAAAATAAAGACTTTTTCACACAAATAAAAGCCAGTAGGCCTCCACTGCAAGACATGCTAAAGGAAGTTCTTCAGGCAGAAGGAAACTGATGTCAGTGGAGAATCTGGATCTAACAAAGGAGTAAAAAACACAGGAATGGAAAATATGAGGATATATTTAAAAAACCTTTTTTTCCTCATTCTTTAATTGTGGGAGTTCTAGCACATGCAGAGGTAAAGCAAATGACAATAATAACACCAAGGACTAAAGAGGAAATAAATGACAGAATCTCATACCATATGCAGAGTTGAAGGTAGACTATGTTATAAGCTAAAGATAAATTCTAGAGGCTGGGTACGGTGGCTCACGCCTATAATCCCAGCACTTTGGGAGGCCCAGGAGGGCGGATCACCTGAGGTCAGGAGTTCGAGACCAGCCTGGCCAACATGGTGAAACCCCATCTCTACTAAAAGTATAAAAATTAGCTGGGCATGGTGGCAGGCATCTGTAATCTCAGCTACTCAGGAGGCTCAGGTAGGAGGCAGAGGTTGCAGTGAGCTGACATGACACTACTGCACTCCAGCCTGGGCGGCATCTAAAAAAGAAGAAAAAAAAAATTCTAGAGCAGTCACTAAAAATAAGCAATAACAATGACAAAACTAAAGAAGTACAGCTAATAAACCAATGGTGATGGTAAAATGAGATCATAAAAAACAAATAAAGCTAGAAAAGGGAGTAAAAGAGGAAGAAAGAAACAAAGAACAGATAACAGAAAACAAACAGCAGCATGACATTTTAAAACCGTATCAATTATTACATCAAACATAAATAGTCTAAACATTCCAAATAAAAGAGAAATTATCAGCGTGGATTAGAAGACAAGACCAATTATGTGTTATCTATAAAGAACCCACTTTAAGTAAAACAACACAGCTAGATTGAAAGAAATGAATGATAAAAGGAGACTATGTAAACATCAATGAAAAGAAAACTATAGTGACTATATTAATATCAAGCAAAGTGGGCTTTGGAACGAGGACTATTACTGGAGATGAAAAGGAATATTACATAATTATAAAGAGGTCAATTAATTAAGACACCATAACAATCCTTAACATGTATTCATCCAGTAACAAAGATCCAAAATACATGAAGCAAAAACTGATAGAATTTTTAAAATAGACAAACTCACAATTATATTTGGAGATTTTAATACTCTTCCATTGGGAATAGATAGAAGAAGTTGGCAAAAATCAGTAAGCACATAAGTGACTTGAACAACACTATCAACCAACATGACCTAGTTGATGTTTATAGAATGCTATGCCCAACAACAGCAGAACCCATCACAATTATAGCCCATATTCCGGGCCAAAAAAAAAAAAAAAAAAAAAAAGTGGAAGTCTCAATGAGTTAAATAAATAAAAAAAGATTTCAAATAATACAGAGTATGTTTTCTGACCACAGTGGAATTATTCTAGAAATCAAATAGCAAGCCATCTGGAAAATCCTTAAATACATGAAAATAAATAACACACTTCTAAATAACCCATAGTTCAAATAAGAAATCACAAAAAGGAATTAGAAAATATTTTAATAGGATAAAATTAAAAATACAACACATCAAAATCTGTGGGATGAAGCAAAAGAGTCCTTAGAGAGAAATTTATAGCATTGATTACTTATATTAGAAGAAAATAAAAGTCTCAAATCCAAAGTCTAAGTGTCCATCTTTTTCTTTGAAAAGATAAATACAGTTATAAACTCCTAGCCAGACTGATCAAGAAGAGAGAAGACATTAAATGACAATATCAGTAATAAAAGAGGGGGCCATCACTCTAGATCTTTTGGTCATTAAAAAGGTAATACAGGAATATTGTAAATAAATTTCTGACAACAAATTTCAGAACTTAGAAGACATGGAAAAATTTCTTCAAAGACACATATTGCCAAAGCTTAGTAAAGGAGAAATAACCTGACTAAATTTAACTCCCAAACTCATTTTCTGACACCAGCTTTACCCTGATACCAAAACTAGGCAAAGTCATTACATTAAAAGAAAACTACAGGCCAATCTCTCTCACAAATATAAAAGCAAAATTACCAAAATTTGATCAAACTGAATCTAAAAATTTGTGAAAATAATACATCAAGACTAATGACAATTATTCTAGTATTATTTACAATAGCAAACTTTAAAATGATCCATCTATCAACAGAATAGCTAAATAAATTAAAGATATTAATATAGCCAGTAAATATGACATATAAAAAATGACTTTAGGAAATGCTAACAATATGATAACTACAAAAAGTAAATATGCTATGCTCTCAACACATAACACAGTGAACATAGGGGAGAAATATACCAGATGTTACAAAGCCTTGTAGTAGGCCCTGGAGGTGCCCTGCCCTGTTGCCTCTTACCCCAACTGCTAAGAATGTTGGCTAATGGCTTCATAAGAATTCCCTTTGTCCACAGGAGGAAGTGTGCAATCCATGACTGACTGATATAAACGCTCAGCCCTCTTAACTCAAAGTGAGAGAACTCTGTGGTGCTCTAGAATTCACATTCTAGAGCTCCCTGTGGGATCTGGCCAAGGCAAGATTTCAGCTGAACCCGCTTTAGCATTCTTTCCCTGCTGTATCCCACTTCCCTCACTGTCTTACAGGTTTTACTTAAGAGCACTCCCTCAGTAAATCACTTGCCTCTTCTTAGGCTTCTTCGAGGCAACCTGACCTAAGGCAATTGGTGTCCAAGAGTGATTCTGGGACCAGACTCTAATGAAGGGATCCTGGAATTGGTTCACTCGTCATATAGATGAAAATGAGGACTTCCTCATTGGTAGTAGGTATTGATAACTCCTAGCATGCTGTGATAAAACAATTGCTAAAACTTTCACTTGCAGAGAGAAGGGATAGAATATGGGGGAAGGCATGCGCTAGTTTGTGCCTTGTCTCTGGCACTTGCAAGATATGAGGGAATTAACTCCTAAGTACTGTGAAATTGAGTGGCTAAATTAAAGCAAAGTGTGAGTGCCAATGAGACTCCTGGACATTTCCTTCTCCCAGAGAGCATAGTGAGCTGAATGCCATGCACAATTACTGCAAGAGAAGTAGAATTTTAAGAGAAGCAGAACTCTAAGATAAGCTGAATTCTCAGTGTAGGGAAGCCCTATGTCAACGTCAGAGCTCTGACAGGGAAGGTGTGGTAGTCTGAGGCTTAGGATAGAGATATATCGGTAGATGCCCCTGAGAACCTCAATCCACCTGAACATTCTGGGCTTGCAGAAGTATCCCTCCTCCTTGTTTGAATATTATGCAAATGGATTATAAGATAATGCTTTTCCTCCTCAGGATCTGCCCTTACCTCCCCTCCAGGCATACTCACTAATAAGTAGGTTCAAAGCTAAATGTGTTTTTTTAGTAGAGACGGGGTACAAAAAACTAGCCGGGCGAGGTGGCGGGCACCTGTAGTCCCAGCTACTCGGGAGACTGAGGCAAGAGAACGGCATAAACCCGGGAGGCAGAGCTTGCAGTGAGCTGAGATTCGGCCATTGCACTCCAGCCTGGGCGACAGAGCGAGACTCCGTCTCAAAAAAAAAAAAAAAAAAGCTAAATGTGGCCTGACTAGGGAATGCTGAGTCTGCCAAGGAAGGAGAGGAGTTACATAATGAATGAAGGAGCTGCAATACCTGGATTTCATTTACCAGCAGGAATCAGGAGTATTTCTTGGAGAGGATCTTGAGGGTGCCATATCCGGGGGAGTAGACTGTAATATAAAGCTGCAAAATAGCTTGCCAGTATGTGAAAAATTTCCCGTAACACAGGATTTAATACTATAGCAGGGGCCGCAGGAACCAGATTGTATTAATCTGCTGCTTGGAAGGCCCTTGGAATAAAAAAGCAATGGCCCACATTAAAAGAAGTATGGCATGGAAGAAGGAATCAAAAAGCACAGCAAACTGAGCCAGTTGGAAAGAATCTACAATATAAGACTAGAAAACCAACCAGCTGACAATGTGTCCTAGGAAAGTGTTACAAACTGAACTGTGCCTGCCCCCAAAACTCATTTATTGAAGCCCGGACCCCCGGCATGACTGTATTTAAAGAAGGAATTAAGGTCAAATGAGGTCATAATGTGGGGCCCTAATCTAATAAAACTGGTGTCCTTATAAGAGGAAGAGATACCAGAGATCTATCTCTCTCTGCATGCATGCACGGAAGAAAGACCATGTGAGGACACAGCAAGAAGGCAGCAATTTGCAAGCCAGGAGGAGAAGCCTCACTAGAAACTCAACCTCTTGGCATGTTTATTGGATTTCCAACCTCCAGAACTGTGAGAAAATAAATTTCTGTTGTTTTAGCCACCCAATCTGAAGTATTTTGTCATGGCAGCACTAGCAGACAAATACAGAAGGCCAGCCTTGTGCAGTGGCTCATGCCTGTAATCCCAGCACTTTGGGAGGCTGAGGTGGGTGGATCACCTGAGGTCAGGAGTTTGAGACCAGCCTGGCCAACATGGCAAAACCCCGCCTCTACTAAAAATACAAAAATTAGTCAGGTGTGGTGGCAGGTGCATGTAATCCCAGCTACTTGGGAGGCTGAGGCAGGAGAATTGCTTGAACCCAGGAGGTGGAGGTTACAGTGAGCCAAGATTGCGCCATTGCACTCCAGCCTGGGCAACAAGAGTGAGACTTCATCTCAAAAAAAAGAAAGAAAGAAAAAAATGCTGAGGGCTTGGAAGATGCTCTAATGTCTAAGGCAAGAAAAATGATGGTGAGAGAGCCACCAGCATCATTGAGAAGCTCAGTAGTAGCTGTCCTGTATAGCAGGGATATCCAACCCCTGGGCCACGAACCCGTTAGGAACTAGGCTGCACAGCAGGAAGTGAGCAGCAGGCAACCAAGCATTATTGCCTGAGCTCTGCCTTCTATCAGATCAACGATGGCATTAATGAGCCCTATTGTCAACTGCGCACTCAAGGGATCTTGATAATGCACTCCTGATGAGAATCTAATGCCTGATGATCTGAGGTGGAACAGATTCATCCTGAAACCATCTCCCACCACCTATCCATGGAAAAACTGTCTTCCACACAACCAGTTCTTGGTGCTAAAAATGTTGGCAACTGCTGCTTTATAGCTAAGGACTTTACAGCACTGGACTTCCTGATAACAACAGATACAGGATCCGGAAAAGCAGAAACCAAAAGGAAACACAACCATCAGAGCAAGGACATAAGGCAGGACATAATGGGCAGTCAGGAATGTCTGATCCATAAAGATCTATGGAGCTGACAAATAGAATGCAGTGTTCCTAGGGACAAGATAGATAGGCAGCTGGTGAGGATTTCTGTCTATCTATAAATCAAAATATCTTTGTCATCAATTTTCCAATCATGTTTCTTCCAATTTCCCAAACCAATTCTGTGAGTATATCCCCAGTTCCAGAATACGTAATTGGAGTGGACATATTTAGCAGCTGACAGAATCCCAATATCAGTTCCCTGACTTAGGGAAAGGCTATCATGGTGGGAAAGCCTAGTGGAAGCCATTAAAAATGCCCCTATCTAGGAAAATAATAAACCAAAAGCAATACATTTCTGGAGGGACTGCAGAAATTAGCGCCATCATCAAGGACTTGAAAGACACAGGCATGGTGATTCCCACCACTTCCCCATTCAACTTGCCTATTTGGTGTGTGCAGAAGATAGATGGATCTTGGAGAACGGCAGTGAATTATTGTAAGCTTAACCAGGTTGTGGCTCCAATTGCACTTGCTGTTCCAGATGTGGTTTCATTGCTTGAACAAATTAACACATCCCCTGCTACCTGGTATGCAGCTATTCATCTAGTAAGTGCATTATTCTCTATACCTGTCCACCAGAAGCAGTTTGCTTTCAGTTGGAAAGGCCAGCAATACACCTTCACTGTCCTACCTAAGGAGGTTATCAACCCTCCAGTCCTATGTCATAATTTAATTAACATATCTTGATTGGTTTTCCCTTCAAGATATCAAACTGATGACATCATACCGACTGTACCTAGTGAGAAAGTCGCAATTACTTCTCACTCATTGGTAAGATATTTGCATGTCAGAGGATAGGAAATAAATTCAACTAAATTTCGGGAACCCTCTACCTCTGTGAAATTCCTGGTGTCCAGTAGTATGGGGCATGTTAAGATATCCCATCTAAGGTGAAGAACTAGTTGTTGCATTTGGCCCTTCCTACAACCAAGAAAGAAGCACAACACCTATTGGAATTTTGGAGGCAATGTGTTTCTTATTTGAGTGTGTTACTCTGGCCCATTTACTGAGTGACATTAAAAGCTGCTAGTTTTCAGTGGAGTTCAAAATAAGAGAAGGCTCTGCAACAGGTCCAGGCTGCTGTGCAAGCTGCCCTGCCACTTAGGTCATATGATCTAGCAGCTCCAATGGTGCTTGAAGGGTCAGTAGAAGATAGGGATGCTGTTTGCAGCCTTTGGAAGGTCCTCATAAGTGAATTGCAGCACAGGCCCTTAAGATTTTGCAGCAAGGCCCTGCCATCCTCTGCAGATAACTATTCTCCTTTTGAGAAACAGTTCTTGGCCTGCTACTAGGTCGAAATAGAGACTAAATGCTTACTGTGTGGTTACAATGCAACCCAAGCTGCCCATAATCATGTCTGACCCAATAAGTTATAAAGCTAGGCATGCATAACAACACTCCATCACCAAAGGGAAGCGGTACATATGTGAGTGATTGCAAGGAGGCTCTGAGGGTACAAATGAATCACATGAATAAGTGACCCAAATTCCCATGGTTTCCGCTACTGCCTTCTCTCTCTCTCGGCCTGTACCTAAGGCAATCTGGGGAGCTGCTTAGAATCAGTTGACAGAGAAAGAGAAGACCCAGGCCTGGTTTACAGAAAGTTCTGCACAATATGCAGGCACCACCCAAAGTTAACAGCTCTAGCACTACATCCTTTCTCTGGGACATCTCCAAAGACAGGAAAATCAATCACTGGAAGAGAAATACAGTGGGTGGAACTTCAGACTGTGCACCTGGTTGTTTACTTTGCTTGGAAGAAGAAGAAATATGCCATTATGTACCAATTCATGGGCTGTGGCCAATTGTTTTTCTGGATGATCAGGGGCTTGGAAGGAACATGATTGAAAAATTGGCGATGAAGAAATTTGAGGAAGACATGTTTATAGACCTCCCATAATCAGCAAAAAAAAAAAAAAAATGCTCCATGTGAATGCTCAACAAAGGATGATGATGGTTAATTTCAGGTGTAAACATGACTGCATTATGGGATACCCAGAAAAACCCAGATAGGTGGTAATGCATTATTTATTCTCAATCGTTGCATTAATTATTCTCAATGCTTATATGGACACTGAGCCTCTTGTGCTGAAAGGGGAACCCAGGTGGTTTGGCATTTGGTTAGAAAGACCAGGCTGCCCCAGCTATGTCTGTGAAAGTGTTTCTACAGGAGACTAGCATACAAGTTGGTGGACTGACTGGGAAAGATCCACTCTTAATGTGGGTAGAAACCATCCAATCAGCTAAGGGCCTGGAGGGAATAAAAAGCTGGCAGAATAATGAGTTCTTGCATTCTCTTCTGGAGCCCATACACCCTTCTTTTCCTACCCTTGGATGTCCAGATTCTCTGGCTTTTGGACTCCAGATTCTCTGACTTTTGGGCTCCTGGACTCACACCTTGACTCCCAGGCTCTCAGGCCTTCAGCCTTGGACTAAGAGTTACACCAATGACTTTCTTTGTTCTGAGGACTTTGACTTGGATTGAACCATGCTACTGCCTTCCCTAGTTCTCCATCTTGCAGACAACTTATTTGGAACTTCTCAGCCTTCGTAATCAAGTGAGCCAATTACCTGCATAAATCCCTTCTTCTCTCTCTCTCTGTCTCTCTCTCTCTTTCTTTCTCTCTCTCTCTCTCTCTCTCTCTCCATATATATATATATATATATGTATATATATATACAGTTCTGTCTCTTTGGAAAACCCTTGCTAAAACAGTGAACTCAGCAGAAGAGGATGTTAATAATCAAATGAATGGCATGACCCATTTTTATGGACATCAGTAGCGTCTTTCCCTAGTTACCCCTGTCATCACCCAAAGCATCCATAAACAAAGCGGGCATGGTGGCAGGAATAAAAGTTACATATGGCCTCAGCAACATGGATTTTCACTAATCAAAGTCATCCTCTCTACAGCCACCACTGAGGGTGCAATCTACCAGCAGCCAAGATCAACACTGATTCTCCAATATGGTACCATTCCCCAGGGAGATTAGCCAGCTACCTGATGGCAGGTTGATTACATTGGATTGCTTCCCTCATGGAAGTAACAGTGTTTTGGCCTTGGATTAGACATTTACTTTGAATATAAATTTGCCTTCTCTGAATGCAATGCTTCTGCCACAATAACCGTTCATGGATTTACAGAATGCCTTGTCTACTATCATGGCATTCCACACAGAATTGCTTTTAATCAAGGAACCCACTTCACAGCTGTAGGGTCCAGCCCCACAGGGTCGGTGGGTTTTTCTCCCCATGTGCAGAGATGAGAGATTGTAGGAATGAAGACACAAGACAAAGAGATGAAAGGAAAAACAGCTGGGCCCGGGGGACCACTACCACCAAGATGTGGAGACTCGTAGTGGCCCCAAATGCCAGGCTGCGCTGATATTTATTGAATATAAGGCAAAAGGGGTCGGGTAAGGAGTGTGAGTCATCTCCAATGATTGACAAGGTCACATGAGTCACATGTCCACTGGACAGGGGGCCCTTCCCTGCCTGGCAGCTGAGACAGAGAGAAAGAGAGGAGAGAGAGAGAGACAGTTTACGCCATTATTTCTGCATATCAGAGACTTTTTAGTACTTTCACTAATTTGCTACTGTTAGCTAAAAGGCAGAGCCAGGTGTACAGGATGGAACATGAAGGCGGACTAGGAGTGTGACCACTGAAGCACAGCATCACAGGGAGACGGTCAGGTCTCCGGATAACTGCAGGTGGGCCTGACTGATGTCAGGCCCTCCACAAGAGGTGGAGGAGTAGAGTCGTCTCTGAACTCCTCCGGGGAAAGGGAGACTTCCTTTCCTGGTCTGCTAAGTAGCGGGTGTTTCCTTGACACTGACGCTACCGCTAGACCACGGTCCGCTTGGCAACTGGCGTCTTCCCAAACGCTGGCGTTATCGCTAGACCAAGGAGCCCTCCGGTGGCCCTGCCCGGGCATAACAGAAGGCTCACACTCTTATCTTCTGGTCACTTCTCACTATGTCCCCACAGCTCCTATCTCTGTATGGCCTGGTTTTTCCTAAATTATAATTGTAGAGCAAGGATTATTATAATATTGGAGTAAAGAGTAATTGCTACAAACTAATGATTAATGATATTCATACATAATCATATCTGTTATCTATATCTAGTATAACTATTCTTATTTTATATATTTTATTATACTGGAACAGCTCGTGCCCTCGATCTCTTGCCTCGGCACCTGGGTGGCTTGCCGCCCACAACAGCAAAAGAAGTACAGCAATGGGCCTATGCTTATGGAATTCACTGGTCTTACCATGTTCCCCACAGTCTAGAAGCAACTGATTTGAGGAAATGGTGGAATGGTCTTTTTAAGACTCAGTTACAGTGACAGCTAGGTAGCAATACTTTGTAGGGCTGGGTCAAGGCTCTCCGGAAGACTATGTTGCTCTGAATCAGCATCCAATATACGGTATTGTTTCTCCTCTAGCCAAGATTCACAAGTCCAGGAATCAAGGGGTGGAAATGGGAATAATACCACTCACTGTTACCCCTGATGACACACTGCCAAAATTTCTGCTTCCTATTCTCACTACTTTATGTTCTGATGACCTAGAGGTCTTAGTTCCAGAGGGAAGAATGTTCCCAACAGAATAGACAGCAATGATTTCACTGAACTGAAAGTTAAGGCTGCCAGCCACCCATGTTGGGCTCCTTGTGCCTCTGAATCAATAGGTTAAGGAGTTATAGTGTTGGCCGGGGTGATTAATCCTGCCTACCAAGAAGGATTTTGTAGTACTACTCCGCAATAGAGGTAAGGAGAGTATGTCTGAAATATAGGAGACACCTTAAGGCATCTCTTAGTATTTCCATGTCCTGTGATTAACATTAATAACAACTGCAACAACTCAGTCCAGGAAAGACTACTAAAGGGCCAGACCTTTCGGGAATGGAGGTTTGGGTCACTCTGCTAGCTAAACCACAATTGGCCATATGAGGTGGCTCACACCTATAATCCCAGCACTTTGGAAGACCGAGGCGGGCAGATCACCTGAGGTCAGGAGTTTGAGACCAGTCTGGCCAACATGGCAAAATTTTGTCTCTACTAAAAATACAAAAATTAGCTGGGCGTGGTGGTGCCTGTAATTCCAGCTACTCGGGAGTCTGAGGCAGGGAGAATGGCTTGAACCCAGGAGGCAGAGATTGCAGTCAGCTGGGATGACACCATTGCACTCCAGCCTGGGCAACAGAATGAGACTGTGTCTCAAAAAAATTTTAAAAAAAAGAAAATAACAAACAGAAAAAAAAAGAACCACAATCAGCTGAGGTGCTTGCTGAAGGCAAAGGGAATGCAGAATGAGTAATGGAAGAAGGTAGCTATAAATACCAGCTACAACCATATGACCAGTTACAGAAACTAGGACTGTAATTATCATAAGCATTTCCTCCTTATTTTGTTATGAATATATATGTGTTTGTGTATATGTATGTATCTTTGTTTTCTTTCCTCTCTTATTCTCCTATTATCATAAGATGTACTGACTTTATATCATGGCATTTAAATATTGGTCATTTTATAATATTCAAGTTGCAGGAGATCAAGGAGAAGAGTAAATATCACTCAAGGATTTTATCTGCTCTTCTGGCAAAGGGGTTAGTGCATTTTTGGTTGTATCAGGATAGTTGTGTCATATTAGTCAGAATTAGGATCTTCTTAATATCTTTATTTGGAGATTAGGTATGATTTAAGGAGATGTCTATGGGTACCAGGTTGACAAGTAGTGGACTTGTGATGTTTAATTTTATTTGACAATTTAACTGGGCCACAAGATACCCAAATATACATTTGGGTATCCAGGTGGGTCTGTGAGTGTTTCTGGAAGAGGTTAGCATTTGAACTGGTGAACTGAATAAAGCATGTAGTCCATATGGTCCTCCCTAGCATGGGTAGGCATCATCTAATCTGTTGAAGGCCTGAAGAGAACAAAAGGCAGAAGGAGGAATTTGTCCCTTTCATTTCCCACCTCACTGGTGCATGTTTTCTCATCTTCTCCTGCCCTCAGATAGGGATTTACACTATTGACTCTCCTGGTTCTCAGGCCTTCAGACTTGAACTGAATTGTCCCACCAGCTTCCCTGTCTCTCCAGCTTGCAGATGGTAGATCATGAGCCTTCTCAGCCTTCATGATAATGTAAACCAATTCTTCATAATAAATAAATATCCTATTAGTTCCATTTCTTTGGAGAATCCTGAATAACACACTCTCTATTTCATTTTCCTCTAAAATAGATGAAGAACAGACGGGTAGAAGACTGCTGAGCTGCCCAATAAAAAGAGAAAATCTGTTGTCCCATTTCCTGACCTGCGCCAGTTCTCAGAACCAGAATGCCTCAATGAATAGGTCAGTTTCCCATAAGAAAGGATCCTGCAACACCACAGCAGGAGATTCAATAGCAATTCCTTCAGCCCTTCCCCCAAAGAGGCTTATGATGATTTAGTTAAGAAACCATACCTTGAGGAAAAGAGAACAACCAAGTCTTTTTGAGCGATACAGCATCCAGTGATTTCCTGAGAAATCTACTCAAAGAAGATTTTATTCAATCCAGGAATTCTCTTCCTAGGTATTTACCCAAAGAAAATGAAACATAAATAGCCCAGTACAATAAAGTTATAACTACTTTAGCCATACTAGCCAAATACCAAACAACCCAAATGTCTGTAGTATAACAAAGAATATATCTTGGCTGGGCACCGTGGCTCTACGCCTGTAATCCCAGCACTTTGGAGGCTGAAGCAGGCAGATTGCTTGAGCCCAGGAGTTTGAGACCAGCCTGGGCAACATGGCAAAACCCCCATCTCTACAAAAATGCAAAAATTAGCCGAGTATGGTGGCCCACACCTGTAGTCCCAGCTACTCAGGAGGCTGAGACGTGGGAGGATCACTTGAGCCTGGGAGGTCAAGGTTGCAGTGAGCTGTGATGGTACCACTACACTCAAGCCTGGGTGACAGAACAAGACCCTGTCTTCCCAAATTCAATTACCTTTAAGAATTGGCTATAAAACAGATTCTGAGACAGCCTCCATCAAGTCCAGGATGGACAGACAACAGTGACTCCACAGAGTCAGAGAAGCCTAGTTTTTCCTTGAGATCACAACTCTATTGCCTCACTCCATCAAGCAGCCAGGGGTTTGCCTTGTAATCAGGGAGTAACACATTATTGGAAGGCCCTTTTTCAGTGTGCCCCGTGTCCCTATTCACATCATTTGAGAGGATAGCTGATCTTCTGAATGCATTTCTTTCTGAAGGGTGCTTCTGGGCATGGCATAGGGTAGCTGCAGGCAATTTCTCCTACACAATCAGGGTTGACGTTCACAAAGAAGAGAAGCAAAATTTTTTCCCTAGAAAAAAAGTTATGAGAGTTCCCAGATGTATAGATTTAGAGACATTTTGCTAGTCTTTGTCAGCTCAGCAGAATATTCTTTTTGTTACAACTGGGGAGGAGAGGGGGTAGGGAGATTCTCGTCCCTAAAATGATTAGCTTTTAGGAAGGCCTTCTAATGTAGTTAAGAGTTCCCACCTTATTGTGGCACATTTCAAATCATATGAAAGTTGTCCTATGTTTCCTATATTTTCTTACAAACCTCCAGTACAATCAAACAGTTGGGCTTATCTCACCTCTTGTAAGAATGAAAGGAAAAAATGTTGTTGGCTAGGCAGTCAGGCAAGAAAACAGACAGGTATATAAAGAAAGAAAACTACCATCTACACTGACTATAAACCTTCTCTAATCACAGAAAAATTGCTTGCCATTGTGGCTCTGGAGCTAGTTACGCTTGACAGTTGCATTTACCCACTTCTGTCAGATTGCATCACTTGTTTCAAATGCTCTGCCCTTGTTAGATACTTTTCCACTGGGAAACCTTTTGTAATGAGAATAATCTTATTACTAATAGTGAAGCATGGTGACTCATTTTTTGAATTGATGTATGTTGAAAGGACCAAGCACTGTTATTGGTAGTGAGTGGCTGAGTCCCTAGATCCGACAGAACAAACCCCTCCAGCAGGGCCAGCACATAAGCAGAGCTGTCCATTAACAGATGAATGAATTTTTAAAATATGATGCATACATACATATACATACATATACATATATAATATATTATACACACACACACACACACACACACACACACACACACACACAATGGAATACTATTCAGCCTGAAAGAAGAAGGAAATCCTGGCAACCTGGAGGAAATTATGCTAAGAGAAATAAGCCAGACACAGAAAGACAGATGCTCCATGATCTCATACGTGGAATCTAAGAAAGTTAAATTAATAGAAGCAGAGAGTAGAATAATATTTTCCAGGGCTGGATGTTGGGGTAAGAACATATTGGTCAAAGGGTACAAAGTTTCAATTAGACAATATCAGCAAGCTCTGGAGATCTATTTTACAACATGGTGACTATGGTTAATAATACTGTTTTGTATACTTGAGATTTGCAAAGACAGTAGATCTTGCATTTTCTCATTATACACACACAAAATGATAACTAAGTTGATAGACATGTTAATTAGCTGAATTGCAGTAATCATTTCACAATGTATACATATATCAAAACATCATGTTGTATGCTTTAAAAATATACAATTTTTATTTGTCAATTACACATCTATAAAGCTGAGGGAAAACCACAATACCTCTCTCCCTATAAGACAAATAGAAATTCAATTGATTCTTGTTATTCACAATAGCTAAGTTAAATAAAATCGCTACAAATACTGAATTAGTGAATTGTAAACCATTGATCCTAGGGGAAATACAAGGCTAGGTTCCTACAAGCCTCTGATCCCAACATTTTTGTCAATGGATCAATATATAACCTTGTTTTCTGTTTCTCTTTAAACACGCCTTATTTAGTATATATTATTGATTATTAACATAAATCACAGCCAACAGAACTGCAACTCATACCTGAATGAAGCTTATCTAACACATGAATTTTCTCTATATGACACATCACAGCCTTCTTTCACTTAGGAACACTAGAGAGCACTTCAGCAGTATGCTAGGGGGCCATCTTAAACAGCAAAATCAACAAAAAGCACAAAAATGCAAAAAGCATTGCACTAAACAGACGAAGAGAAAGACACTGTTTACATTATGAGCTGAAACAAGAATGCAGAGTATTGCCTTGTTTGACCTCAGCTGGGAACGTGCTTGTTGAGCAACTCAATTTTTTCACAACCCTGTGCATATCCAAAAGTGATCAGGAATGTGCCGTGAGTGTTAATTTTGATGCCACAAATAATTGTAGTGAGTAGGTGAACTTACAATATGGAATCTGTGAATAATGAGGATTGACCGTACGTGCATACTTGTATTTTGTACTTTGGGAAAACCTCCTTCGTGCATTCTCCTTTAGATTGTCAACGGGGTGGCTGGTCCAGTGGCCTTTGCATATTAGAGGTCTTTCCATATTAGTGGCAGTCACAGGGTCACCTTTCCCAGTACTTCTGGATTTCTTGTCTGGGAGCTTAATTTCTTTAGTTCAGGGCTTTGATCCCTAGTAAAATACAAATCTCCATGAGACATGACATTTTAAGATATCATCAGTCACTCTTTGATATGAATAAATGAAGTTGAGAACTTTTGTGGGTAAACAAGGCTGTGAAAGGGAGAGTCTGGACTCAGTCATCCCCTTTGAGTATTGACCACCTTCTTGCCACACTGCCTTAGTCGTCTGATGACCTTCCACTTCTTCCTATTACTTCAAATCAGAGGCTTTCTATAGCCACAGCTCCAGCTAGTAACTATCATGAGCTCCAAGCCACTCTATGAATGTATCTCTATCAGTTTAAAAATAGAATACATAGAATGGAATTAATCATCCTCCGCCCCCAACCCAGGTATTCTGACTACTATCCAAGTAAAAGAGACTTCCTTTTCTCAGTCAGCCCTGCTACACATCTTAGTGTTATTTGTAATACCTTTCTTTTCTCCACTTCTACTCAATAAACACATACAATTAGCCCCTTCTCTACAACATGTCTCTTCTAATCCACCTTTTCCATTTCTCCTGCCTTTCTACAATAACTCTTTGGTTAACCCTCTTTCCTAGCCCTTGTTTATCCCACTTTTTTTTTCTTTTTCTTTCTTTCTTTCTTTCTTTTTTTTTTTTTTTGAGACAGAGTCTCTCTCTGTTGCCCAGGCTAGAGTACAGTGGAGCGATGTTGGCTTACTGTAACCTCTGCCTCCCAGGTTCAAGCAATTCTCCTGCCTCAGCCTCCCAAGTAACTGGGACTACAGGCACGTGCCACCACACCCGGCTAATTTTTCGTATTTTTAGTAGGGGTTTCACCATGTTAGCCAGGATGGTCTCGATCTCCTGGCCTTGTGATCCGCCCACCTCGGCCTCCCTATCCCACTTCTAATTAATCTGTACATCGATGGTGTAACCTTCTGAAACTGGTGCTGCTCAGGTCCAAAAGGACTCCTCACTATGCAACAAATGCAGAAAGTCTCATTCCCTTTTGTGGCATTCAAAGCCCTCAATAATCTCAAGTAGCTAACTTCCCCCTCTTTTCTCCCACCAAACCTCGCCCTGATTATATGTGTTGCAATGCTCGAACAAATGCTAGAGTGATCATTTTTCAGACCTCAAATCAGAACACTTACTTCTATAATGAAAGGAGTAGTTGTGAGGCTATTGAGAAAGGATGCCTTCAATCCTTACAGTATTGGAAAAGTCTAGGTCTTTTTCTGTCATTTCTCCTCAGTTCTTTCCTGCCTCTGTGTCACCATGTTTTCTACCTAGAAGCATCCTTTACATCCTCATTCTCCTCACTCCCATTACCCAGCCTATTGATAGTCCGTGTGTCTGCCCAGGCCTGGAGCTAATGCACACTCTCCATTGTATGGTTCAATTTCTCTGTACTGTGTACTGTTGTCACTTCCAAAATCCTTTATATATTTTCCTTGCATTAAAGAAGTATGTGTGTGTGTTTGTGTGCACGTATGTGTTTTATTTACCTTTAAGTTCCTCTTAGCATTGAGTTATAATAAACTATTCCTGTGTCTGTTCTGTAATAAGCACTCCTATGACCTCACTTCATTCTCACAGCAAACATCTCATATATTATTGCCATTTTACAATTGAGGAAATTACATCTCACAATGCCTAAGTAACTTTTCCAGGTTAGAAAATGATGGACCTGGAATTCAAACCCAGGTATCTGTGGCATCAGAGTTCTGCACACACAGGAAGTGCTGAAAATACGGTCTTTTCAAAAATTGCATTGAAATCAGTTGCACCAAAAGAGAAGGGAATCATTCTGCGAAAGATGTTAGAATGGAGAAAATTAGAAGCCTGATATTTTTTTCTTTGTAACAAGGGAGATACCAAACAATTGACTAGATTTCAAAGGTCATTGTGGATAAAGTAAAATGAATGAGAGCAGATAATTTAAAAAATAAAAATAAAAGCTTTGTTCAAAATGCATTTCCTCTCTCCTTTATCAGACGTAGACCTTTCCCCTTCTGCTGCTTGCTGGGCAGTTGCTCAGATATCTTGGCACACACTGAGTCACACAGAGTCAGCAGCAGCGGCGGCAGCAGCAGTGTTCTGCTCTTTCAGCAGACCGCCACAGGGTACAGGCCATCACCTTAAGGGCCCCATGGGCCCTGGGCTAATCCCCACACCATCCACTTATCTACCTCCACGTCACATACCTATCCCCAGAGAGAAATGTCACCTTGGATACAAAATGACCTTCCACTGAAGAGGACCAGACAGCAAAACTTATGCTGCTCCCTGCTAAGTGTTCTGGGAAAAAAGGCCAATTGTAAAGAGACAGCAAGTCTTAAGTGTCCTTGGAAAATGTTCTCTGTCTCGTCTTGGCATAGGAAGGGGCCCAGCCTTTTCTCCCCGGCAGGGACTGAAATGGGGAGTGGTACCACAGTTATTACTGCCATTAATATTAATGTACGGATCTCACTTCTATCACCCATCTTGATGACCTTATAATGGGTTCATTGCAGGTCTGTCTAGTCTAAGGCTTCCAGAGTGAAATTGCTTTATCAAATTTGGACTTTCTTGATGAGATGCCTCTGGCTTCATCGTGTGATCAGTTCTCATGAAGTTGAAAGCAGGCTGCTATTCCATTTTAATTTCTTTTTCTTTTTTCTCTTCCCCCTTAGGAATTTTGGATAAAAGAGTTTATTAGCTGGCTTCACTGGCTTGTCTTCCCAAAGCCTGAAACCATACTTCAAACTTAGCTGAGGCCCTTTCTTTGTGAGCATGCCAGTTGTGGAAACACAGGACAGCAGGTGTAAACTCTGTTCAAGTCATCTTTCCTGCACAAAGTTTGAGAACAAACCCCACGAGGCGAGCAAGTGACGTTCCCAATAGCAGAAAATGCTGAAAGAATGATCGGTTTCATAGTGTGAATGCAATTCCACAATCTATTTTCCACAATTCTAAAGTCCAAAAATCTCCGAAAAAACAGCTTCATTTTTTTTTTAAAAAAAGGCTTCATTAATTCATCTAGGCCCAACAAAAAAGTTTTCTTTTGTTTTGCTTATAAATCTGTAGCAAGCTCATTTGGCAATAAACTCTGAAACTATTCATAATCTGTACAATCTTTATCTAATTTTGTATGAATGTTTACATGTTATGCTGCGAAAATTAATATGTTTAATTATAAGGTGTTCCCTGATGGAATGTATGTGCGTGTGTTCAAATATTTATCTGGAATATTCTAAATTTCACAATACATACAACTGCAAAAATTATAGGTAAGGAATTGTATAGACCCATGGTATAAAAAAGAATATCCATTTCACTTGGGCAGTTCTTTAAAAATTAAAATAAAAAATCTCTGTTTAATACCTGTATTAGCCAGGATTCTCTCCGGGGACAGAACTAATAGGATATATGTATATATGAAAGGGAGTTTATTAGGGAGAACTGACTCACATGATCACACGGTAAAATCCCACATAGGCCGTCAACAAACTGAGGAGCAAGGAAGCCAGTGGGTGGATCAGTCCAAGTCCCAAAGCCTCAAAAGTAGGGAAGCTGACAGTTCAGGCTTCAGTCTGTTGCCAAAGACTGGAGAACCTTTGGCAAACCACTTATTTAAATCCAAGAGTCCAAAAGCTGAAGAACTTGGATTCTGATGTTCGAGGGCAGGAAGCATCCGACATGGGAGAAAGATGAAGCCTGTAAGATTCAGCAAGTTGCTCTTCCATCTTCTCCTGCCTGGTCTATTCTAGCCACACTGGCAGCTGATTAGATGGTGCCCACCCAGATTGAGGGGGAGTCTGCCCCCTCTAGTCCACTGACTCAAATATTAACTTCCTTTGTCAACACCCTTACAGACACTCCCAGGAACAATAATTTGCATCCTTCAATCCAATCAAGTTGACACTCAATATTAACCATCACAATGACTTAATGAAATGAAAGGTTTTATCTCACCTCTATGTCCATGACATTTCTATTTCTTTCTTTCACTGGGTTGGAACTTGCTTGCTGGCCTAAGAAAAATCACTTTATTGCCATGAAACTGTCCTAGACTATGAGTTAGGAGGCCTGGAAGAAATCAGGCCTTTAGACTTCAAACTTCAGTTTCCTCATTTGTGAAACGTGAGTGAAAATTCCAGTCTTGAATTTCTTCCAGGGCAGGTTTGAGACTCAAATTGAAGACTCTTTGAAACGAGAAACCTCAATACAGCAGATAAGATCCTAGTCCCAGGCTGAAACTGTGGTGGGCAGAAACCAGCCCAACAAAACCAGATACAAAGAGTTAGAGAAAAAGACTAACAGCAAAGGGCAGGAAATCCAGAAGTAAATCCCTAGGGTTTTTAGCTAATTTAGCTTTACCTTCCACAGGGCAAATACTCTCTTTGTTCTCAGAGTTTTAAAATATGCATGTGTGGGACAGATCCATGAGTTAGTTATCTTACAGAAGGACTTCAGGGAGGCTTAGAATAAAATATAACAACAATGATAATCTGCAATTTATTGTCTACCCACTGTGTGCTGGGCACTTAAGTACATTATCTCATGTAATCTTCACACCATCTCTGCATGCTAGGTATGATTCTCATCCTCGTGTATTCTGCCTATCTATTGCTGTTCAACAAACTACCCCAAAACTCAGTGACTTAAAACAATAATTCCTTGTTATCTCTCATGATTCTGTGGGTTAACTGGGCTCAGCGGAGTGGTTCTCTCTTGGCATGTCAGGCAGCAGCTGTAACAAGTAACTGGGGCTACAGTTATACCTCTCTGGCATGAGTAAACAACTTAAGCTGGGGTAGCTGTAATATCTAGGGGCTGCCTTGGTATCTCTTATTTATCCAGGTCATCTCCATAGGCAAGCTTGGGCTTCCTCAAAGCATGGCAGTCTCAGGGTAGTCAGACTTCCTTGTTTTGTTTTCTTTCTTTATTTTTAAATTTAAGTTCTGGGATACATGTGCAAAATGCGCAGTTTTGTTACATAGGTATATGTGTACCATAGTGGTTTGCTCTACCTATCAACCCGTTATCTAGGTTTTAATCCCTGCATGCATTACGTATTTGTCCTAATGCTCTCCCTCTCCTTACCCCCACTGCCTGACAGGCCCTGGTGTGTGTTGTTCCCTCCCTGTGTCCATGTTGTTCTCATTGTTCAACTCCCACTTACGAGTGAGAACATGTGGTGTTTGGTTTTCTGTTCCTGTGTTACTTTGCTAAGACTGATGGCTTCCAGCTTCATCCATGTCCCTGCAAAGGACATGATCTCATTCTTTTTTATGGCTGCATAGTATTCCACGGTATATATATGCCACATTTTCTTTATCCAGTCTATCACTAATGGGAGTTTGGGTTGGTTCTAAGTCCTTGCTATTATGAATAGTACTGCAATAAACATTCATGTGCATGTGTCTTTATAGTAGAATGATTTATAATCCTTTGGGTATATACTTAGTAATGGGATTGCTGGATCAAATGGTATTTCTGGTTCTAGATCCTCAAGGAATCACCACACTGTCTTCCACAATGGTGGAACTAATTTACATTCCCACCAACAGTGTAAAAGTGTTCCTATTTCTCCACAGTCTCACCAGCATCTATTGTTTCCTGACTTTTTAATAATCACCATTCTGACTGGCATGAGATAGTATCTCATTTTGGTTTTGATTTGCATTTCTCTAATGATCAGTGATGATGAACTTTTTTTCATTTCTTTGTTGGCCACTTAAATGTCTTCTTTTGTGAAGTGTCTGTTCATATACTTTGCCCACTTTTTGATGGGTCTGTTTGTTTTTTCTTGTAAATTTCTTTAAGTTCCTTGTAGATTCTGGATATTAGACCTTTGTCAGATGGGTAGATTGCAAAAGTTTTCTCCCATTCTGTAGGTTGCCTGTTCACTCTGATGATACTTTCTTTTGCTGTGCAGAAGTTCATTAGTTCAATTACATCCCGTCTGTCAACTTTGGCTTTTGTTGCAATTGCTTTTGGTGTTTTAGTCATTAAGTCTTTGCCCGTGCCTATGTCCTGAGTGGTATTGCTTAGATTTTCTTCAAGGTTTTTTATGGGTTTGGGCTTAATTTTTATATAAGGAATAAGGAAGGGGTACAGTTTCAGTTTTCTGCATATGACTAGACAATTTTCCTAGCACTATTTATTAAATAGGAAATCCTTTCTCCATTGCTTGTTTTTGTCAGATTTGCCGAAGATCTGACAGTTGTAGATGTGTCGTGTTATTTCTGAGGTCTCTGTTCTGTTCCATTGGTCTACATACCTGTTTTTGTACCAGTACCATGCTGTTTTGGTTACTGTAGCCTTGTAGTATGCTTTGAAGTCAGGTAGTGTGATGCCTCCAGCTTTGTTCTTTTTGCTTAGGATTTTCTTGGCTATATAGACTCTTCTTTGGTTTCATACGAAATTTAAAGTAATTTTTTTCTAATTCTGCAAAGAAAATCAATGGTAGCTTGATGGAAGTAGCATGAAATCTCTACACTACTTTGGGCAGTATGGCCATTTTCACAATATTGATTCTTCCTATCCATGAACATGGGATGTTTTCCCATTTGTTTGTGTCCCCTTTTATTTCCTTGAGCAGTGTTCTGTAGTTCTCTTTAAAGAGGCCCTTCACATCCCTTACAAGTTGCATTCCTAGGTATTTTATTCTCTTTGTAACAATTGTGAATGGGAGTTCATTCATGATTTGGCTCTCTGCTTGTCTATTGTTGGTGTGTAGGAATACCTGTGATTTTTGCACATTGATTTTGTATCCTGATATTTTGCTGAAGTTTCTTATCAGCTTAAGGGGTTTTGGGGCTGAGACAGTGGGGTTTTCAAATATAGAATCATGTCATCTGCAAACAGAGACAATTTGACTTCCTCTCTCCCTATATCCTTTATTTCTTTCTCTTTCCTGAATCCAGGAGCTGACTTTTTCAAAAAAATTAACAAAATAGTAGACTGCTAGCTAGACTAATAAAGAAGAAAAGAAAGAAGGATCAAATACACACAATAAAAAATGATAAAGGGGATATCACCACTGATCCCACAGAAATACAAACTACCATCAGAGAATACTATAAACACCTCTACACAAATAAACTAGAAAATCTAGAAGAAATGGATAAATTCCTGGACACATACACCCTCCCAAGACTAAGCCAGGAAGAAGTTGAATCCCTGAATAGACCGATAACAAGTTCTGAAATTGAGGCAGTAATTAATAGACTACCAAACAAAAAAAGCCCAGGACCAAATGGATTCACAGCTGAATTCTATCAGAGGTACAAAAAGGACCTGGTACCATTCTTTCTGAAACTATTCCAAACAATTGAAAAAGAGGGATTCCTCCCTAACTCATTTTATGAGGCCAGCATCACCAAAACCAGTCAGAGACATACCAAAAAAAGAAAACCTCAGGCCAATATCCCTGATGAACACCCATGTGAAAATCCTCAATAAAATACTGGCAAGCCGAATCCAGCAGCACATCAAAAAGCTTATCCACTACGATCAAGTCGGCTTTATCCCTGGGATGCAAGGCTGGTTCAACATAAGCAAATCAATAAACGTAATCCGTCACATAAACAGAACCAATGACAAAAGCCACATGATTATTTCAATAGATACAGAGAAGACCTTTGATAAAATTCAACATCCCTTCAGGTTAAAAACTCTCAATAAACTAGGCATTGATGGAACATATCTCAAAATAATAAGGGCTATTTACGACAAACCCATAGAAAATATCTTATTGAATGGGCAAAAGCTGGAAGCATTCCTTTTGAAAACCAGCACAAGACAAGGATGCCCTCTCTCACCACTCCTATTCAACAGACTTCTTACATGGCAGCTTTCTCCCCCTAGACTGAATGTTCCAAGGGAACTAGGTGGAAGCTGCAAGGTTTCTTATGATATAGCCTCAGAAGTCACACTAAGTCACTTCCATCAATTCTATTGTTTAAACGTGAGTCACAGGATCAACCCCAGAGGAGGGACTTATACTAACATGTAGATACTAAGAGGTGTGGCTCATTGAGGGGCCAACTTTAGAAACTAGCAAATATATGTATTTACTTATAGCAAAAAATATATAAATTTTACACCAAATCATGTTACAAATGAGAGAATTAAAGCTTTGCAAGATTAGGCTACTTGTTCGAGATCAAAGATCTTGCAGGCAGTCAAGATGGTGTTCAAATCCATTTCTCTATAATTCTACTATATGCTAGTCTCTATCTACTAAGCAAAATTATCAGCGGGAAATGAATTAATTTACTAAAACAGTATTTATTAAAGACTTGTACAAAAACAGGCATGATATATGATTTCCATCTTTTAAAATCTCTAGCAGGCTGGAGTGTAGAGTAAAAATAACATTGAGTTTAGAGGTAGAAGCTCAGTTTGAGTCCTGAGTCTGCAACTCTGGGCAATTCATTTAAACTCTTTGAGACTCAGTTTCTCCCAAGGTGAAATGAAGATAAACAATGCCTTTCCTACAATATTGATGTTAAAAATAAAATAAAACCAGCTATGTAAGCATGATCTTGTTAGCCACAGTTTAACTGAAAGAAATCATGGACCCATGAAAGGTTATGTAACAAAGTGAAAGAGGACAGTGCCTCTTCTGAGATGTGTACCTGTTGAGACTTGATGGGCATCAGCCAAAAGTATGCTAGAAGTGCCTGGCATGGTGCCTCCATGCCTGTAATCCCAGCACTTTGAGGGGCCAAGGCCTGAAGATCTCTTGAGCTCAGGAGTTCAAGAGCAGTCTGGGCAACAAAGTGAGACCCCCCACCCACATCTCAACAACAACAACGAAAACAAAACAAAAGAAAAAAACACCACAAAAAAATGAGTGCACTAGAAGTGAGTCCTGCAATTGCTGAGACATTGTACTAGACATCCTGTGAAACTCCTATCCCTGTACTGTCTGATACCTTATGTTCCTCTGGGAAATCCAAACAATCCTTGACTATAGCAGGCACTCCTTTCCTTCACATGATGGCAAACCACCATTTTGTAGGGGACTATATGACGCCAAAGTCCCAAACAACCAAGTCTTTAAAAATCCACTCCTTAATTTTATTTTTCACTTTGGCTTCTAAATGTTTCATGCGGATAGATCAGTTGAGAATGAAATACTGTAGAAGTGCAAGAGAAGTTGTAGCTGAACTCTAGTTTGAGCTTGAGCTCAAGTTGAATTAAACTTAAGTTGAATTAAACTTAATTAAATTCAAGCTCAACTGATCTATCTGGTCCCCGTATTGACAAACGGGGACCAGACTCCAGTAACAAAGTCCTGCAGGCAGAGATGGGTGGGGACAGAGGAGAACAGCCCAAACTGGATCCCGAGTTGGGCCAATCAACCAGATCTGAACTATGGGAAGAGGGTACAGCAGCTACAGGTGGGAGGTCAAGAACTCAAACTCACAAAGATTTTCTGTGATTCTCTGGGGAACAAGCAGTTGGCTTTCAGGACCAGGTGGCACATGAGGACAAAGCAAGATTTGACCCCCTTCTCCTTTCTTTCTGTAACTCCTCTGCTGGCACAGAGAAGCCTGTTTGGGTACTAAGCATGTTACATAGGAAAGAGCAGGAAACTTTTAAACTGTAAGAATTAATGTGAATGCCACCTTGTTTGCATGGATGTGAGTAAAGCCAGGATACAGAACAGCTGACTTTTAACACAGTTGTAAGCTGTGTATGGCAATATTTCTCAAACCTCTTTCCAAGGATTCACTTTACTCCTTTTTCATAGGTGCATGTTTTATTTTTATTTTATTTCAATAGTTTTTGGGGTACAAGAGGTTTTTATTTACATGGATGAATTATATAGTAGTAAATTCGGAGATTTTAGTGCAGCTGTGCACCCATGTTTTAAATAATACTACCCATGACCCACAAAACAATCGTAACTTTTTAAAAGTTTTTAATATTTAATTTTTCAGTGTTTAACTCAGTGATTTTTTTATTATATTCACAAAGTAATAATCATCATTGCTATATAATTCCATAATGTTTTTATCACACCAAAATGAAATCCATTAGCAGTCACTCCCCATTTCCCTCTCTCCCCAGTCCCTGGCAACCATTCATCAGCTTTCTGTCTATGGATCTGCCCATTCTGGATATTGCATATAAATTGAATCATATAATACATGGTCTTTTCTGTCTGGCTTCTTTCACTTATCATAATGTTTTCAAGGTTCATCTCCGTTGTGGCCTATATCTGTACTTCATCTTTTTTTATTGACAGGATATTATTCCATTATATGAATATACCACATTTTGTTTATCCATTCACCTTCAACTATTTCTACTTTTGGACTATTATGAACAATGCTGATGTGAATATTTATACACACATTTTTGTGTGGATGTATGCTATCAATTATCTTGGGTATGTATCTAACAGTGGAATTTCTGGTTCACATGGTAATTCTATATTTTAACATCTTAAGAAACAACCAAACTGTTTCAAATCAAACACTTTAATCAATAATTTTTAATTTTTTTCTTAATAAACCTCTAGGTATTAATCAGTGCTTCTAAACAGTATGTGATAATTCTTGTTACCATATTGAATTCTTATCTTCTTCGCCAAAAGCAGAGAAATTTGCTGTATAATCTATACAGGCTAATTTCTATTTTTTTTTTAGATTTTTGGAATACTGAAAACAGCTTGAGAACTCTCATTAGAGTACCTTTAAAAGTCCACAGGGGTTGAGAACTCCAGGCTGGGAACACAGCAAATAGTAAATACAGGTTCTGGAAACTGGAAATATTTTACTATAATTTAGGACACCCCCTATAATTTAGGATACCTATTCTCTTCTCTCCTCCCTCAACTGAAGGCCTTTTTCTCCCCCACTAAAAAACTCAACAAACAATGAATTGATTGTTCCCGTATTTTAGGGTTTTATAGACTAATAAAAAGTTTTTTTAAACTATGAACTTACATATGTTTGCCAAATTTCTATTATGCCAAATAAAGCATTAAGAAACTATGTTGTATCACCATGATTTTGTTAAAGAAAAGAAAACTCCCCAAAAGTAGACACCAGACTAAAATACAGTTCTAAAATTTTGTTTTAATAATTTAAAAAAAAAGTGTAATCATTTATTTTTCTTATTTTGTTATGGACTAGTGAAAACTCAGGGACTAGAAAGATCAGATAATACCAAGAGGGATAGAATAATTCAGCCTGGTGGGTGTATTAAAGTTAATACAAGTATCAATGTCCCTAAATTCATCCACTTTGCTAGCACTTTCTGGTGAAATTGTTTCCCCTCTAGCTCTTCCTTTCCTAGAAAGTTAGATTTTTCTGCCACATGATTCCTGGGCTTTTGTGATTTGATAATGTGAAAAACTGGTGGGAGAAAGGTCAGTAAGGGATGATTTTAAAAGGTTAAGTTGATCTATATGGTAGCTGGGAAGGAGGGAGTGAAGAATATTGAGAAAGAAGGACAAAAATTCTCCTGACTGAGGATAGTTTTCTTTGGGTGAGTGTGGTGTTGGGAATAGATTCCAGAATATGTGTGGTGTGAACCATTTAGGGATCACAATATAAATAAATAAAACATAAAATATTACTTGGATAAAACAGGTTTTCTTTACTATTTTTAGAAATATTAAACAAAAAGATTGGAATTCCTTTCTTTAAAAAATATCTAGACTGGACCTAATGATCTAAGAGTCATACGGGTCATATAAAATTGGATAGCAGATTATGTTCAGCTTTCAGACTATCAATCTTCTGTTACAATTGGCATTTCTTCACATCTTATCCAAGACACTTTGATTCTATTCCTCTCCTAAGTGAAATTTTCTCCCAGGAAATTTATTTGTACAAAAATGGTATGCATGACTGCGTAGATATGAATAATCATTCTTTCAGGGTACCGGGCAGGTAATTGTAAAGGCAGTCTTTATTCCTTAATTTTGTCATTTGTTCATTCATTTTAAAAACACTTTTGACCGGGTGTAGTGGCTCATGCCTGTAATTCCAGCACTTTGCCGGGCCGAGGCAGGTGGATCACCTGAGGTCGGGAGTGTGAGACCAGGCTGACCAACATGGAGAAACCCCGTCTCTACTAAAAATACAAAATTAGCCGGGCGTGGTGACACATGCCTGTAATCTCAGCTACTAGGGAGGCTGAGGCAGGAGAATCGCTTGAACCCCGGAGGCGGAGGTTGCAGTGAGCCAAGATCACGCCATTGCACTCCAGCCTGGGCAACAAGAGTGAAACTCCGTCTCAAAATAAATAAATAAATAAATAAATTAAATAAAAAAATAGGCCGGTAGCGGTGGCTCACGCCTGTAATCTCAGCTCTTTAGGAGGCTGAGGCAAGCGGATCATGAGGTCAGGAGATCGAGACCAGCCTGGCTAACACGGTGAAACCCCGTCTCTACTAAAAATACAAAAAATTAGCTGGGCGAGGTGGCAGGCGCCTGTAGTCCCAGCTACTCGGGAGGCTGAAGCAGGAGAATGGCATGAACCCGGGAGGCAGAGCTTGCAGTGATCCCAGATTGCGCCACTGCACTCCAGCCTGGGCGTTAGAGCAAGACTCGGTCTCAAAATAAATAAATAAATAAATAAACAAACAAACAAACACTTTTAAGTATCATCTAAGTGAAAAGATTTTGCCTAAGGGATAGCTAGATGTACAGATAAAATTAATACCTGAGCCTTGACTTTACAAACGTTTGTCTCCAGACATGTAAACATAAGAAATTACAATAGTGCACAGTAACAGTATTACAGTCACAGAAATGAGGAGGTGGGGCAAGGAAGCAGCAGAGTTCAACAAAGACTTCCTGCAAGAGGTGACAACCGAATTTAAGAAGGTAAATATACGCATATTAGTCAGTCTTGGGTGGGGAGAACATTCCTAGAAGAGAGAACAGGAGAGAGTGAACTATTAACAGAGAGTAAATGTAAGATGGCAGATGAGACAGGAGAAGTGTGCAGGTGACAGAGCACCAAGGTGGATGTGGGACTTTTTCATGGGTCTGACAGTCAGTGAGGAGATTCACTCCAAGGGTCATAATATAATTTGCATTTCGAAAGCTCACTGTGGCGAGTCTGAGAAGGACAAATTCAAGAGCAGGTTAGACATGCAGAGGCCAATCAGCAGCTCTTGCAACCGTCTAGGTGAGAAAGAATCCAGAGAAATGATATAAAGACAGTCAATTGGGACTGAGAAAGGGAGAGATCAATTCTGACTGGGAAGATCTGAAAAGACATCTGGGAAGTGGGATTTGACCATCTTTGGCTGCCTTGAAAGAAGGGGAACTTCAAAGGCCCAACAAAAGGAAATGGGAACTCCTTGGAGATAGTCTGTGTTGGTGCTAAACCCCCAGTGTCTACCACAGATCAAGTCATGGAGCAGACTCTTAGGTCATGTTTGTTGGATGAATGGGAAGGAAATTCCAGAGTGTACCTGTTATCTCTTGTTTCATATTAACCCATCCCAAAACTAAGTGACTTCAAATAACAGCCATTGATTTTTGCTTGCCTGTCTACAGATAAGAGAGATAGCCCTGCTACTCTGGGCTAGGCCTGGCTGATCTCAGCTTCAGCAGTTATCACTCACTCAAGCATCTGCAGTCCCCTGGCAGATCCATCACTGGCTGGATGGCAAACTGTTGAGGGAGAGGGTGACTGTGCCACGTGGGTCTTATCATCCCACTAGGTTAGCCTGGCTTGTCCCTGTGGTGACAGCAGAGTTCCAAGTGAGTGAACGAAAAGTAAGCAAGGCTTCTGAACACTTATGCTCAGAACTGGCACTGCATCACTTCTGCTCCATTCTGCTGGCCAAAGCAAGTCACAAGACCACCCCAGGTTCAAGGGGTAGGGAAAAGCTCCACTTCTTGACGAAGTCACATTCCAAAGAACCGTGGATACAGGGAAGAGAATAATTGCAGCCATTTTTACAATCTCCCACACAGGCAGAAGGCAGAGGCTGAGCAAGGGTCAGCAACTGGACCACACTGGCCACAGCCAGAAGGCTCTGGACTGACAGTGATGACTTATGTACAGGCTTGGTGGGGGGCAGGGGATGTAGTAGAAGACTGAGCTGGATAAGAATGTAGGGGCCAGACTGCAGAGGATGTTGAAGGCCAGGCTAAGGATGTTTGGACTGTGTTCTCCAATCCCTGGAAGGCTATCAAAGGTTTTTGAGATGGGGCTGGGTACAGTGGCTCACACCTGTAATCTCAGCACTTTGAGAGACTGAGGCGGGAGGATTACTTGAGTCTAGGAGTTCAAGACCATCCTGGGCAACATAGCATGATCCAGTCTTTACAAAAATTAAAAAGTTAGCTGGGTGTGGTGCACTTCTGTAGTCCCAGCTACTCTGGAGGCTAAGGAAGGAGGATAGCTTGAGCCCAAGAGGCTGAGGCTGCAGTGTGCTGTGATCATTTCACTGCACTCCAGCATGGGCAACAGAGTGAGACCCTGTCGCTATTTTAAAAAAAAAAACATAAAAAGGTTTTCAGATTGGAAACACCAACCCAGAAGCAGGTCCAGGTTTACTGAGAGCACCACACATGTAAAGATCACAACGTTTTCAACAACGTGCCACATATTTGCCAGCCCAAACTAATTTTTAGCTACTTCTTTCTCTCCTTTGGAAGTATCTTGATACTAAAAGGAATGCAATTAGCAACTTATATTTGTGGGATATAAATATTAACTCTTGTGGAAGAACCAAGCTGCTAATTTCAAAGCACAATCATAATCACTTTTGAACTTTAAGTACACTCAACATGTCCCTTGGACAGTCCTTGAACTAACCCAGGTATTTCCCATCTCTGCTTTGCAGTCTTAGGAACTTAAGTTAAAAAAAGGCTAGCAACAGAGTAGTAGCTCCTGAGTCCTTGGGATGTGCATAAGTGTGGATCCTAAGTCATCTTAAATGACAAAGTCCTTGCCCTCTAAGGATAACCTCTCTCCATTAATCCTTAAGTGTTCATAAATGACAAAATAGATATCACCCATGCTAAAAATGGCAGCACTTCAGACAGTTTAGCTCTGTGAAGTGAGCTTATGGGATGCTCCTCTCCTGACTTTTCATGTAATTGATTCCTGTACCTCTTCCAGAGTTCCACTCCTGCAATGTAAGCTTGGAGGCATGACCATCAGGTTTCCCTGCTTTATCACTAAGGTCTAACATTTGGTGCTTAATGACAATAATGAATACAAGTGTTAATGTCTGAACCAAAGAAAGTGGGCTAAAGAGATTGATAACATTGAGTTTAGTTCTCAGCCATGCCACTTGCCAACTGTGCTTTCATAGTTAGGTTATTACTTAATCTTTTGAGCCTCAAATTAGGGATAAGAGACTCTACCTCACTTTTTAGGGAAGAAAGTACCTACATAGGGTCTACCATGTTGTAGGTGCTCAATAAGTAAAAGATGGCAATGGGCAAATTGCTAGAGGAAACATCCCAAATTCTGGCAAGGTAGGGTTCTATCTTATATTCCAAAATGTGCAGAAGAGGAAATATGGAATAAACCAATTCTATTTATCTGCAATTGTCAGGAAGGCATCATAAGACCAATTTTCACCACAGTATGTTCACCTTTTAGGCTCCTACCATCTCACAGAATTCATTTCCTTCTTTGTCTGAAGGTGGGTTTTTAAAGGGCAGCCCATATGTCAGCATGATGTTGACTAGATGTCACCTTGCATTGCTAAATAAAACTGAAGCGTATTGCAGTAGGTTCAGTGTCTCTCCCCCAAAATTTATGTCCAGACCTAAACCCTGATCTTATTTGGAAATAAGGACTTTGCAGATGTAATAAAGTTAGAATGAAAAAGCATGAAAATTAGTAGTCATAGAAGTAAAGAGAGGGGAAAAGAGGGTAAGCAAGAGGAGACCACACAAGACATGGAAGCAAAGGAAAGCCATAAAAGCAAATGTGGGTAACAGCTGGCGGTGTTGGACAGATCTGGCTTCCAGCTTAGTGAAACCAGGTGGGGCTGACTTGACAGTTGCTGCAGGGGACAGGTGTCATGAAGTCTGCCTGCCTAGGACAGTTGCAAAGGTCATACAAGGTCAAGGCAGAAGCCAGAGCTAGAAATGCCCATGTTAGTTTCTTGTCAGGCATTTGATCATTTTTCTGTCCTACATCTCATGAAGACTCTGGGTTTGCTTATACGTATAAAGGGCTAGTTTGGCACACAGATGAAATTTTTACCTAATCCTGGAAAGCTGTGCTTCGTGTAAGTTTACATTATCAATCTGTAGCTCCCTTCATCAGCCACTACTGCATCATCCTATTTGTGTATTACCTATGGGGACTTGGGTCATTCCCTTCTCCCCACTTTTTATATACTAAGATTGGAGCCCAAAATCCACAGGTAGGCTGGATTCACCAGGGGTCAGGGCTAGATACACAGAGCAGCAGTGTGGAAGTACCATTTGTCACTCACAGAGAAGCACAGAGAACTGGTGTAGGATCTGTTATTGCAAATAACTGTGGTTCCTTCCCTATTACCTCAGATAAAGGAGATAAAACTATGGGCCACATGCAGTTTCAACTAAAATTTCAACCTGTACATGGCTATTTTTGAAAGATTCAGGCCAAGAGCTGACTCTAAAATGTTATTTAGAAATTATTCTTGAGGTCCCTCTCTGTTCAGGACTCTGGACTAGGTTTATGAGACTTAGAGTCAGAGATCATGACTATTAGAGGCTCATAATCTGGTGTGGAAGAACAAGTCATGGGAACGAATATTCAAACACAAAGGTGGATGAAGGGGCAGGAAGAGGTCAGTGGGAAGGCAGGTGATGGAAAGATCAGTCATATGTACTCATGTGGTTTTTGAGTGCTCACTCTGTGCCAGGGACTGGGGAGACAAAGAAGAAGGAGCAGTAAGATTAATAAGGGTCTTCCCTTGGGAGGATCAGAGTCAAAATATGTTCAATGTACACAGCGGTTTCTAGCAACTTCTCTCCTGCCCCCTTTATCCACCTAGTTCTCTGTCTCTGATCACTCTAACCTATTCTTTTCCCCCACAGACTTCATTCTCTGAAACAATCTTGCTCATTTATTTGATTACTTGATAATTGCTTTATCTCCTCCACTGGAATGTTAGCTCCATAAGAGTGTGTTCTATACTAGCCCCAATCCCTAGAATGGTGTTAGCAACCACTAACAGCTGTTCAGTGAATGTCGACCAAATGAGATGCAGCCCAATAGGAATCACAGAAGCCAGTAATGAAAGGGATTAAGGGCATTGGGTTTGGATCCAGACTACCTGTGTTCAAACTCAGCTCCTCCATTTACTCACTGTTTTACTTTGATCTAGTTACTCTACCTTTCTATGCCTCAGTTTCCCTTAATGCCTAATATAACCAGCCTCGTAGGATTGTTAGGAGGATTGAATGAGTTAATACACATAGTAAAAAGCACTTAAAGCAGAGGCTAGCAAACATTTTCTTAAAGAGCCAGTGAGTACATATTTTGGGCATCGCACGCCATGTGGTTTCTGTTGCTATGACTCAGCTCTACCCTTGTCACACAAAAGCAGGTGTAGACAATACGTAAACAAATGTGTGGCCCAATTCTATTTACAACATTAAAAATCATAGCACAGCATGTAACATAACCTATAAGAACTATAGCGCAAAATAATACTCTGTTGACCAGGGAACTAGAAGTCTTTCTTTTGTGATTCCAAAGCCTCTGAGCCACAGTTTAGTCATCTGTACCATGGAGATAATAACTATGCTTTGCTACCTCACTGGGTTATTTGGTGATTGCATAAGATAAAAGGTGAAATAAAAAGTACAAATGGACTGTGTACAAATAAGGCAAAGCGCTCTATAAAAATGGTTCTATAGTGCTGTTTGGATCCAAGATTGCCATGCAGTAGGTAGGTCAGATATTATTACACCCATTTTACAGATGAGGAAGCCAGAGATATTAAATGAATCATCTGAGGTCACACAGCTGATAAACGAAAGATTTAAATTGGAACCCAGACAATTTTTATTCTAGTACAGTGTCCTTAATGACACTGTCCGACTCCCCTGAAGTCGGACACTGAAGAGAAACCTTATGGTACAGAGCTTCTCTTGGGATTTTTCTCCTCAACCTTCTTACACATGAGTACACCATTTCTCCAGGCACATCCCATACCAAAGGATTCCATGAGTCAGGCAGCACTTGCTTCTTGTCCTTATAGTTATCAAGAAATAATTGTATATATTCAAATTATATATCCAGCCCACACTTTGTCTTGTCAAACTAAAGAAAAAAAATAAAAAGGAAAAGAAACACTCAGTGGCATGCCTGTTCCTTAATTAGCTTTCATGCAAAAGAGAAAAGTTCATAACATAATCCTATCCCCATTCCCCCTGCCCTGCAATACCCCAACACACACATTTTTAAGAAACACAAAAGTCTGGTCAGTTTGTATGTGGGTTGAATTGCATATGTTGTGTTACCGTAAGAAATCTACTTGGCCTAAGTCTATAATAACAAAGAGTTGAACCGTTGGTTGTTGATGAAGACTTCTCTTACTTTCGATTAGGATGCTGGAGGTGTGCAAGCATGGAAACTCAAGATCCCAGCTTTCAGCTACCATGTGAATAGAGCTTATAATGGTACCGCCAGCTAAATGCCTATGAGGGAAATATCCAAGTGCTAGATATTTTTCAACCTACCAAAATGGCTAAAATTAAAAAGACTACCAGTACCAAGTATTGGCAAGAATCTAGGGAAACAGGAACTCTCTTACATTGCTGGTGGGAATGTAAAATGGTATGGCCATGTTGGAAACAGGTTGGCAGTTTCTTAAAAAATTAAACTTACACTTCCCATATGACTCAGCAATTCCATTCCTAGATATCTATCCAAGGGAAATAAAGATATATATCCACACAAAGATTTGTATGCAAATATTCATAGCATCATTATTCATAATAGCCAAAGTCTGGAAACAACCCAATGTCCATGGATAAACAAAATATTGTGTTTCAATGCAATAGAACACTACTCAGTAATAAAAGGAATGAACTACTGATATATGTAACAACATGAATTCATCTCAAAAACATCATGCTAAGTGAAAGGGGACAGATATAAAATATGCATACAGTTCCATTCATATAAAATCTCTAACAAAAGCAAAATTATGCAGCAATAGAAAACAGATTGAAGGGCTGGGGTGTGAGCAGGAATGAACTACAAAAGGGAATGAAGGAACTTTTTGGGGATGTTGAAAGTATTCCAAATTTTAATTGTGGTGATGGTTATATAACTGTACAAATTTGCTAAAACTCATCTAACTGTACATTTTAAATGGATGAATGTCAAGGTATGTAAATAGTACTTCAATAAAGCTATAAAACAGAAGTGTTGAGTATTTTTTAAGTTGTTATATTTTTCTTTTAAAATGTGTATGTTGGCCGGGCGCGGTGGCTCACGCCTGTAATCCCAGCACTTTGGGAGGCCAAGGCGGGTGGATCACAAGGTCAGGAGGTCGAGACCATCCTGGCGAACATGGTGAAACCCCGTCTCTACTAAAAATACAAAAAAATTAGCCGGGCGAGGTGGCGGGCACCTGTAGTCCCAGCTTCTAGGGAGGCTGAGGCAGGAGAATGGTGTGAACCTGGGAGGCGGCGGAGCTTGCAGTGAGCGGATATCATGCCACTGCACTCCAGCCTGGGCAACAGAGCGAGACTCCATCTCAAAACAACAACAACAACAACAACAACAAAAATGTGTATGTTTATTTTAGAATGTGTGAAAGGTATAAAAATGGAAAATAAAAATCTTAATCCCACCTGCCAGAGATAACTACTACTAAGGTTCTTTAATAAGTTAACATTGAAAACACTATTATATCCTGATAGTTTTCACCTAATGTTACATCCTGAGCATTTTATCTTTTTAAATTATTCAAAACTATGATATTTGGTGGCTATATAATATTACATCATGTGTGTTACAGTAGTAGATTTACCAATTCCTCTTTATTAGACATTTAGATATTTACAATTTTTATTCTTGTGAAAGTAAATTCTGAAAGTGTAAATAAGGTCCAAAGTTTATGGATGATGTTTGAGGCCCTTGATGAATACATATTTCTAAATTGCTTTTCAGAAATATTTCATAATCAATGCAAGAGAGTGACCATAGCACTGTTACTTGGCAGCACTATTGTTTCCTTTCTTTCTTTCTTTCTTTCAACATTTTTAATTACTTGTATTTCTGGTGAGATTAATTCTTTCTTTCTTTCTTTCTTTCTTTTTTAAGATTCTGAAAACCCTGTCACCTGCTTTATTTCTGGAGAAGGGTAAAGGGAGAAGGGAAAATACTCACTTGAATTTGAGGGGCAGCTAAACTGTAAGCAACAATTTCAGGCCTCTAAGTTTCCTCTGATCCATAAGGGAACTGAAACTTCCTTGTTTGGAGATTCAAAGAGTTTAATTTTTCCCTGGAGCAAGATCAACAATTTTCACTGCGATGAAAGAATAAAAAACAAACTCAATAGCACCAAATGGGGCTTTTAACACAGAAAACAGGGCCACTCTTTTTAAATGCAAATTTTTACATTAAAATACGTTTATAAATCATAGTAGGTGTTCTTCCTCTGGATTCAACATTTCTCCCTTCCCTAACAGGAGCCCTGGAACCTGAAGAGCATGTACATTACTAACCAGACATACAATCCAGCCGCCTTGTCCAAATTGGAATCTGATTGCTAATAGACTAGACTCGGGGCTGCCCCAAGGGATGGGCAGCGGTAACAATGCTCTCAGGGAGAATGGGTACTGAGGATGCCACCAGTCAAAGAGCCGAACGCTGTGCACTGGGTCCAGGATGACTTGCACACCCTGCTCACTGCGCAGTTTCCGATCACCATGGACAGGGGAATCTTGGAACACCAGTCTCACTGGATGATGCCGCATGTCCGTGCTCACACTGATAGTAAACAGAGTAAATATCACGCCCATGACAATCGGAATACAGATGAAACTGAGGGTGGTGACCTGCAGTAGGCAGCAGTGCTGGTCTGGATTGGTATGAACATCTTGTTACTGAACGGGAGGCTGCAATCCTCCTGTACACTTGCTCTTTAACCTAGGGGACTGTTTTTTGAACTTGAAGTTGAATTCTCACATTGGTTCCTGTCTGTTCCCAACAATCTTTCTGCATCAGAAAAGTAAGCATTTGGAATTCTTTAATGCGCTGGGGGTGCTTTCTGGAATGGCTGGATTCTTGGAGATTCGAGCAGCAAATGGCTCATACATATGGTACAGAGATCGGATCACACAAGCCCGGAGACAGTGCAGCTTCTCCATTCACTCTGGTCGCAGACGCAAAGGCAGGGAAGCGTCCAGCGGGTAGTGCCTTCGGTACAACCTGGTCCAAAAAGTAGCAGTGCAAGTGACAGTCCAGGCATTCTTACAAATCAGGGAAAAATTCACAATATCCTCAGGATGGATATAGGAGACCAGCAACAGCCAAATATCCATGGGATACTCTTCTCCAACAGCCCCGTCCACTTCTTCTTTGTGCCTCTTGCTTTTCTTTTCTCTGGAGACAGTTCTCTCGTGGATGCTTTCCTCCTGGGCATCCATCTCATCACTGCTGTCGATGATGTCACAGGGCTCACCAGCCCCAGAAAGAGCTTCCTCTGCAGGAACCTGAGAGGCTTCCAAACCGCAAAGAGATTTTACTTCCTGCTGAACAGCGTTGGTTACGGTTTTCTTGACTCGTGCAGATCTCATGACAGCCGGATCCGACTTGGCGTAATCCGCCATGGTCACTCGGCCGGAGCAGGCTTCGTGGGCCCGGAACTTGAGTCGCTTTCCTCTCTTGGGCACGGCGACCGTATTGGGGCGAGGCCTGCCTAGCAGGCCGGTTCCCCCGGCTGTGTCTCTGGCCGGAGAGCCGGTCACGGGAGCCGCAGGTCAGCTCCGCCCGGCTCCGCGGCCATCCCACACCCGAGATTAATTCTTTCTAAGGTGCTACCGTGGTCATTGGTGCTACCGTGGTCATTGGGGCTGTTTACACATATTCCAGTTCATCTCCCTTTGGAAACATAACAGGTTTGGACTCTTCTCTCCTTTTGAAATTATGCTTGGCCGTGGGACTTACTTTGGCCAATGAAATATGAATAAAGTGACATGTCACTTCTGGCTCAAAACTTTAGGAGCCAGTGCACAATTTGCACATTTCCCTATTTCGTGCCTGTATGATGATGACAGTATGAATTGAGATGGAGCTTCTGCCAGCCTGGGGCCCAAGAGACCTAGATGACCTTGGCTGCTCGGTGAACCCACACTGGGAGGTAGCATGAGTAAGAAATAAACCTTATTGCATCACTGAAGTTCAGGGCTGGTTGTCACTGAAGCATAATTGAGATTATCCTGACTGATATGATTCCATGTATTTTTACATAACAATATGGCGAAAAATTAATCAATGTCCTTCCACTTCAGGAAAATGCATAAATGGATATGAGGACTGTGTGACTCTGAGACAAAGGGAAAACATACATCTTCAGAGTCAATGATTTTTCAATTTAAAACTAATATTGTAGTGCTCGCTTCAGCACCACACATACTAAAGCTGGAATGATACAGAGAAGATTAACATGGTCCCTGTGCAAGGATGACACACAAATTTGTGAAGCATTCCATATTTTTTTAAAAAGAAAATAATATTGTAATGTATTTCTACAAGTAAAGTGAAGAAAGGAAAGTATATGATTCATAGGAATAAAGTAAATCATGAGTTTTGTGAAAATGGCACCAAAAATTCAGAAAGAAAGGGAAAAGTCAACTCTGAGACTCCAAGCTGATTTGTTCCCATTTTGTTCTGTGTCCTTCTACTGTTGTTACCCAGACAACACTGCATGCAATGTGGCGGAACAGGTGCAACCTTGCACTGCTGTGATAAGAGAAGGTATTTAGAAGTGTTACACAAGACATGTTATGACAATCCAGCTTCTGCCAATGAATGGAGCATTTTGTGTTTGGATCCTGAAGAAGAAGTTACTCTTCTTGTCAAAGGAAAGAAACTAAATTATCCTTCCCAAGGCCACACCTAGGCAGAAACACATACAGGATACAGAAGGTCAGGTAGAACCACAATGGCAGGGAAACAGAGGCTCAACAAAGAGATAACATTTTGCCAATCATAATATTTATGGACAGCATAGGGATTAAGGACCCCAAAGAAATGACTTCTCGGAACAAGTCGGCTTAAGATTTGGGGCCAGAATCCAAACAGAATCTACAGAACTTGTACAATGCAAGGAGAAAAATACCAAATGTCTAAGCAATCTTACCTTAAAAAATAATAACAGAACTCTCTCCCGAATAGTATTCTTTGTTGGTATACATACTTGATGTGACTTATGTAGAAGAAAATTAAATAGGAAATAAATTGTAGCAGAACTATAGTTAGAAATAAGTAATAGACTTAGGTTAGAATTTTTAAAAATCAGCAAATACAAATTTTACTTTTGGGAAAATTATTGGAAAAAAATCTGTGTTCAGATTTTAAACTTTGGTTTCAAAGCCATTTTAATGAGAACATTAAAGGCCGGGCGCGGTGGCTCAACCCTGTAATCCCAGCACTTTGGGAGGCCGAGACGGGTGGATCACGAGGTCAGGAGATCAAGACCATCCTGGCTAACACGGTGAAACTCCGTCTCTACTAAAAAATACAAAAAACTAGCCGGGCTTGGTGGCGGCGCCTGTAGTCCCAGCTACTCGGGAGTCTGAGGCAGGAGAATGGCGTGAACCCGGGAGGCGGAGCTTGCAGTGAGCCGAAATCGCGCCACTGCACTCCAGCCTGGGCGACAGAGCGAGACTCCGTCTCAAAAAAAAAAAAAAAAAATGAGAACATTAAAAGGGAATTTTTACTTTTCAAAAACAGGAGTATTGGATTACTTATTCACCAAATTTTATATAATCATAGAACATCTGTTAGGCAGTACAATTGAGTGCAAAGGAAAAGGAATTATAGCTCTACTTCTGCTGGAGAATACAATAAAGAAATAAGAAAGCATGTTCATTTTCTTCTCCTATACATATGTTAGTAAAATATGACTATTATCTATAGGTCTTGGGAAATGATTTTGAAGGTACGTCTTAATAGCTAATATTTATTGAGAATCTACCATGTGGCAGTCAATTTACATGTGTTACCTTCATCTTCACAAAAACCTGATCAAGTCAGCTGTGGTAGACCCAATTAATGGAGGTCCCCAATTAATAACACCTTCCAGTATTATACCCTCTCCCACATTGACTGGTGGGCCTGGCCATCTGATTTGCTTTGTCCTATGGGACAATAGCAAGCATGATACAAGTAGTGGCTGAATAAGTGCTTGAACATTGGATCTGTCTTCTCGAGATCTAGTTGTTGCCATGTAAAAAGCTCAGACTAAATTACTAAATCATGAGAGGTCACCTGGAGAGAGGCTCTGGAGAGTGAGAAGCCATCTTGGACATTCCAGCCCTAACCAAGCTCTCAGCTGATTATTGTTGAATAAGAGACCCAAGCAAAGCCAGCAGAACCACCCAGCTAAACCCCAACGCACAGAATAAATTTAATGTAATAAATCATTAGACCAGGTACGGTGGCTCACGCCTGTAATCCCAACACTTTGGGAGGCCAAAGTGGGGGGATTACTTGAGGCTAGGAGTTCGATACTAGCCTGGGCAACATGGTGAACCCCATCTCTCTAAAAGAAAACCTCAAAAATTAGCTGGGCATGGTGGTATACACCTGTAGTCCCAGCTACTCGGGAGACTGAGGTGGGAAGATGGCTTGAGCCCAGGAGATGGAGGTTGCAGTGAGCCAAGATTGTGCCACTGCACTCCAGCCTGGGCAATGAAGTGAGACCCTGTCTTAAAAATAAATAAATAAATGATAAAAGTAATAGGTTATTTTTGTTTTAAGCCACTATACTTTGGTGTGGTTCGTTAAATAGCAATAGATAACTGAAATACGAGTAATATAATTTATAATTGATGTATATGCTAATTGTGAACCAGAGAGGTTAAATACATAATTGAAGTCTTATAAAAAGATTGTAATTCTGGGCCGGGCACAGTGGCTCACGCCTGTAATCCCAGAACTTTGGGAGGCCAAGGCAGGCGGATCACGAGGTCAGGAGTTTGAGACCAGCCTGGCCAATATGGTAAAACCCCATCTCTACTAAAAATACAAAAAAATTAGCTGGGCATGGTGGCACGCACCTGTAGTCCCAGCTACATGGCAGGCTGAGGCAGGAGAATTGCTTGAATCTGGGAGGCGGAGGTTGCAGTGAGCTGCGATTACACCACTGACTCCAGCCTGGGCGACAGAGTGAAACTCTGTCTCAAAAAAAAAAAAAAAAAGAAAGAAAGAAGGAAAGAAAAAGATTGTAATTCCAAATGTACCACACAAAATCCCACGTTCTTTTCACTATGCTTTCCTAAATTCCAGGTTTATACATCCAAACTGCTTATTTGACATGTCTCATTGGTTCTCTAATAGGCATTTCAAACATAACAGGCCCTAAACCAAACCCTTGAGCCCTTCTTTCCAAATTTGCTCTTCTCTCTGGGTTCCCTACCTCAGTAAATAGCACCAGCACCCATCTAGTTGCTCAGGAAAAAAAAACCAAAAACAAAAAACAAAGAAAACCTAGGCCGGGCACGGTGGCTCACACCTGTAATCTCAGCACACTTTGGGAGGCCAAGGCAGGTGGATCACTTGAGGCCAGGGGTTTGAGACCAGCCTGGCCAATATGGTGAAACCCCATCTCTACTAAAAATACAAAAATTAGCTGGGCATGGTGGCGTGTGCCTGTAGTCCCAGCTACTTGGAAGGCTGAGGCATGAGAACCACTTGAACCTGGGAGGAGGAGGCAATAAGCCAAGATCACTCCAGCCTGGGCAACAGAGTGAGACTCCGACTCAAAAAACAAAAACAAAAAAAGCCCTGGAATTATCATTGACTTATCTCTTTTACTCACACCCCGTCAACCAATCTATCAGGAAGTCCTGTAAACAATAAGCTCAAATACTCCTCTGAGTCTTATCGCTACTGTTCATTCCCTTCTCCTCAACCACCCTAGTTCAAGCCATGATCATACCTGACTTAAACTACCACAATAGCATACGGGGAAAAGAAAAAAGGGGGAAAAAATGGCACTACAGAGAGCGTAGAGGGTAAAGGGACAATAGAAAAAATACTTTCCGATTCAACAGTTCTTGTTGTCACTGCCATCCCCAGCACCAGCCCAAACTGAGGGACGTTCTACAAAGTACCTTCGCAGTACTCTTCAAATGGTGGCTATCTTCAGAGAAATGAGGCTGGAATCTGGCAGAATGAGGGGAATGTCTTCTCTCTTTACTTCTCTGCCACAGCTTTACTCATTTCTAGAAAAGCATACTGGATGGGTGTTTGTGCATCTCATGCCCTATAATCAATTAGAAAATAAGGTTCTACATGTGATTTTAGGGAGATTACAACTAGAGGAGACTAAGGTCTTGAGCAAGCTTGATCCCTTCCTCTGTACACCAAAATGCTGCTTTGTATTTTGGTGGTTTACTCCTCAAGAGAGAAGATCTGGGCAGGAGAAGGTTAATTGAGTAAGTAAACCATGACTTCCAATAGAGAGTGTTCAAAAAAAAAAAAAAAAAAAAAGGCACCAGGATGTGTTAGCCCAATAAATAATTCATTGGACTGCCTATTCACAGACTAATAGAAAAATATTACAGAATACCTACATGTCAGTCAGTCTGCAGTTAGTTAAATAAACACTCTATGCAGATGTCACCTGTAAAACCCAGATTTATACATTAGTTGTATGTTTTCCCCAGGCAAAAACATAATATCTAGTAACTTGACTTCAAAAACTATTAAAATCTCATGCCCTTGAAAAGGTTACCTGACATCTTGTAGGCCAGATCCAGGGTTGAATAGACATGTCCCCTGCCACTGAGCTTACAATAGCCAAACATTCAAATGACACTTTAGTTACATTTGCTGCCCTTACAGAGAAACATTGAGAGTTGTGATCCTTCTGTGCCTTCTGGAATTCTGCTGACTTGAGGGGGCACAGCTGCAGCAGTGAATGCAAAGGCAAAATGTGGATTTTCAAATGCCCCAAATCCAGCTCCATCAGAAACTCCCATTTTTACTGAAATAATTTCCTAATTATTTGATATACTTAAAAAGATGAAAATGGTGAGTCCTACTATCCCAGGAATTGTGCTTTATATGGCCTTTTTTCTACTTAATCTTCACAACAACTTTGTGGGGCAGGTATTATTATTATTCTATTTTTAGATAAAACATCTAGAATATGATAAAACTGAGAGCAATCAAAAAGCATCATTGGTAACATGACAAATGGACACCATGTCACGCCTGATAGGAGGTAAAATAAGGAATCAAATCACTTCCGTGATATTTTTACTAAAAGTGCGTAAACTGAACTCAATCACCACCAGACCAACCCGAATTGAGGGAAATTCTAAAAAATACCTTGTCAGTACTCTTCAAATGCATCAAGGGCATGAAAGACAAAGACAGACTGAGAATCTGTTGCAAATCAAGGAAGACAAACAAAACAAGACAAACTAAATGCAACACGTAAATTTGGGCTGGATCTTGGACCAGGAAAAAAAGTAAATGAGTGAGACAATTGGTGAACTTGAGAACTGTAGGTCGGGTAATAGTATTTTATCAATGTTAACTTTCTGATTTTGATCATTTCACTGTGGCATGAAAAATGTTAACATTTGGGGAGACTCTAAGAAGGATAATCAGAAATTTTTTTCTTATTTTTTGTGTAAGTAAAAAATTATTTCAAAATTAGAAGTTGAAAAGTGGGGAAGAAAAGAAAGTAAAAGAAAAAAAACACTAAATACAGCATCCCAGTAGGGAATCCGGAGAGACAGAGAAGGCAGTACTATATTTGGGGTGGCAATGAATCTCTTCGGACAGCCCCAAACCATTTGGGGTTTGTCCTTGGAGTGGTTTATCCAGAAGATCAATTTCTGAAGTGTAAAATTCTTGTGACTGACAGGCTGTTGGCGTTGGAAGAGAATGCAGAGGTACTCTGAGGGCTCTCATCTTGCAGAAATGACATCTGAAGCTCAGAAAGGCATGAGGATGATGGGTCCAAGGTCACACAGCCAAAGAGCCAAGATAAGAACCTAGCTGTTCTGGGTCATGGGATACTATTTCTGTGCCACCATTCATTTCTGAAAGCGGACACCTCCCTGCTCAAGCCCATAATCCACGGTGTAGGGGCTTTATCCATTAGCCATGTGATTCTACCCACCTGCTAGAGATTTGCTTCTGGAGGCAGATAGTCATTCACTTATTCACTCATTCAACAAATATTTATTGAGTGCCTTCCAATGCCAGGCATTACTTGAATGGTAAATGATACAGCAACTATCAAAGACAAAGTTCTGAAATTCTAGTGGACAGACCAAAGTACTGATCCAGTGTTCACCATTAGTGACCTGCAAGGCCTTGGGCACATTCCTTTACCTCTCTAAGCCTCAGTTTGCTCTTCTGTAACACAGAGAAGATGGAATTACTCAAGGATTATTCTGAATATTAAGTAAGATACTGCATCTAGCCTTTTAGCAGAATTGTCTGGCATGTAAGTACTCAGTAAATATTAAGTATTACTGTTACGTGTTTTTCTCTCCAACCTGGAACTCTGTCAGTTACACTAGCTTGAGGAGATAGCTGGGTGCACTCAGAAATTCTATAGTATATTTCTAAACGCATTGAAAACTCACATTTAAGAAGGTGAGTTTTTCCAACAGAGTAATTTTCCATTTCCCACTCCATTTCTTTGTTATTTTCAAAGGTAGATAAACAATAAAAAGAAAGGGTAAGAAAGGCCAACTGAGAAAATTGGTGCGGAGCGAGGAATTCAAATGGGAATTGTAATATGTGGAATATCTGATAGGTTTTATGTAGATGTAAATGAGACAGTTCTTGGAGGCTAGTTGCATCTAGCCTCTTCATGGGCATAATTTGAATGACACTTTAGCCAACCCATGATTATTTCCACAAATGGAAGGAATAATAGATTACCCGACATACAACAAGATAAGCAGAACCTGCTAGTACTGCTTGGAGCAAGCTTCTGGTGCCTTCCTTACTGCTATATCCTAAGAACATGACCATTAATTCCTCTCCACCATGTTGCTTGTTGCTTGTCTCCCCAGAGTCGAATCTTTCCAGATATCTACTTTCTTCCCTTCCCCTGACTACCCCTAGCACCAGCAAAGGGCCTTAAACATAGGAAATGTTAAAGAAATATATGTTGGCTGAGTATGGTGGCTCATGCCCATAATCCCAGCACTTTGGGAGGCCGAGGTGGATGGATCACTTGAGGCCAGGAGTTGGAGACCAGTGTGGCAAACATGGTGAAACTCTACAAAACATTACAAAAATTAGCCAGGTGTGGTGGCATGCATCTATAGTCCCAGCAACTTGGGAAGCTGAGGCATGAGAATCACTTGAACCCGGGAAGCAGAGGTTGCAGTGAGCCGAGATCTTACCACTGCACTCCAGCCTGAGCGACAAAGCGAGACTCTGTCTCAAAAAATCTAAAATTAAAAAAAAAAGAAAATAAATGTATGTTGGCCCAGTGTGTGGTGACTTATGCCTGTAATCCCAGGAGTTTAGGAGGCTGAGGCATGAGGATCACTTGAGGCCAGGAGGTCCAGACCAGCCTGGGCAGCGTGACCCTACAAAAAATTAGAAATACACTGTATATAATAAAGTCCAATGGTAATCAGAAATACCAATAGTGGTATCGTAAATAAAGTTCAATGGTAGTGAGAGACTCCTCAATTCATTCAAAATTCTATCTCTCTACTTGCAGGTGTTGGGACTGAAGTGAACAGAGAGTACTTTGGTTTTGCATCCTTTCTATGCAACAATTTTCAGCAAGAGGTAGAAAAATTTAAGGGTTACATTTCATGTTCTCCAGTCACAAACTCTTTAGAGGAATGATGCTCAATAAATCCAATCAGTAGATCTATCTGGGAGAAGAATTAATGGGTCACATACAATGTATATATCTTCAAATTCCTTGATAAGCAGAGATGGACCCATATTTTTTCAGTGTCCCTAGTGATTCTATGGGGCAGCCAGGATTAAGAATCAATGCTGCAGATATTCACATGGTCAAATACCCAGCCTAGTATTTGCCAGTCCCAGTTTCAAAGTCCCGGAGGAGAGAGTTGTGTGGCTCAGTTGGGTGAGGTGTCTACCGCAATCCCAGTTAAGTTGACCCAACAGGCAGGATCACATAGTGTAGTGCAAACAGGTTGACTTGGGGTCTCATTCCTGTGGCTGAGGCAGTTCTTACAGAAAAATGGGGAGAAGAGTGTTATGGTAGGTTGGACAGACACCTAAATATGTGACTTGACAGATATGTGGAGTTCTTACTACTTGTCCCAGAACAATTTAAGACAGCTTGCAAAGACACAAGCAATGCAGGATTTTAAAAAATCCATCAAATTAAGACACCTATGGAAAATAAAAGACATTGTAGGAGGAATCAGGTGAAAAACAGGTAAGATGACTGCCCCAAGTTATGCCCTGAAGGCCAGCACACTCTACAAGAAGTGCATCCCAAATTTGTATGTGAGTTTCCTTGGAGCAAACATGAAAATTGAAAACCAGCTACCCAATTCCCAGTATTCATAAGATAACATACCAGTCCCCAGGAGAAGGGCAGCTTTCCCTGAAGAGGAAAGGGTGAAAGTGAAGGAGCTGAAGAAGGTGACTTTTCAGTCACCGGAGAAGAATTTATCTTCTTCGGCTTAGTGCGCCCTAGCTTTGATCTTCTTGCAGGAAATAGGGCAATGAAATGTCACAACTTCCCTTGCCCAGGCCTGTAGCCCAAGGCCAAGTGCAGAGGGCAGGGTGCAACCTGAGCTTGGTGTGGAGTGCCTGTAACACTGATGAAATAGAGAACAACTTCAGCCAAGACTTCATTTTCTTTTCTGAAGAGAAATCTCCTACGTAAAATTTCCCTCAAGCCTGCTTCTCCTCCACTCCAACCACAACCCCAACCCTACCACAAACTTTCTGGTGTCAAAGTTGGGTTGTTTACTTACACAAGACTCTAGCACTTAACTAGATGGAAACCACATTAGGGTTGATTCTGTTTAAAAGAACTTTGAGGAAGTTCTGTATGTGACTGACATCAGTCAGTTCACAGAGGAAAGATGAGCATTTATGAGATGGGGATGTGAGATGAAAAGGAAGTGAGAAAAGGAAATGAGGCTTGACAGCCAGGGCGCTGCCATTTTGAGTTCACTTTCCAGAAACTTACCCTACTGTTTATCCTCCACCTAAATCAGTCTTCCAAACAGACTTGAGTTCGATCTCATTTTATTTAATCAGGAAATTTTCTATTTTCCTACATTGAGTAGGGTCAACATATCAGAGAAATGAACAAACAAAAACCAGCTGTGGCAAAGAATGTCTGTTGTGTTGGCAAACAACGTGAAGATGGAGATGATTCAGCCATGGGCCATTTGGAGATCGTTAAAACAGCTGCCCATGCCTGGGTTCCACTTCAGTGGTGCATCCAGACACAGACTCCTAATCCAGTGCTCTTTGCCTAGTAAAGAGAAGCTGTCACTGCAGCCTCACTGTGGATGTTTGTCTTGTAGCCCGTGCGTTGGCTCTTAGGTGTCAATTTGTCCATCTGCCTTCATCATCCTGCTGCACAGCTCTGGTCAAATACCTGTCTTCTACAAATAACAGTCCTCTGCTCTCCAGTCTCTGGAAACAAAGGATTCTAAAGCTATGCATCTTTGTATTTCTGAAATGTGCCCCTGTGACCTTCTTAGGATGCTTTTAATCCCTTGCTTATAACATCAATTTCTTTCTGATTATCAAAGTTATATGTATTCATTTAAAAATCTGGAAAATATATAAAAACTCAAGGAAGAAAAAAGCAATTCCTGCCAACTGCCTCACCTAGAGTTATTAGGCCTGCTGACATCTCCCTGGCCTTTTCTGTAGCTAACATACATACATTCTTTCCATCCTTCCCCCACCAAATAGAATCCCATGATGTATACTGTGGTAGGTGCTTTCTTCACACAACAGTATATTATAAACATCCCCCCCCATGCAATTAAATAATTTGTTTTTATTTTTGTTTTAGTCTCTTTACTTCCTAATCATCATGAGAACATGAAAGCAAGTCGGGAAACCTGGGTCCCAGCTGGTGAAGTGACACTGGGCAACTTATTCAGTCTTCACCTGGATAATCTACAAACCCCATCCCAGTCTCAAAGGTTTATGATTCCAAGCATGGCAGTAATCTTTTTTAAGAAAAACAAATGGACTCTGGATTTAAAAAGACAGACCCTCTGTGAAGCCCAGGTTTGCTCAAGCTCATATACGTATAATCTATGTAAGGGGAAAAATTGATGACCATCAGTGATCTTCCACAAACGCCAGACCTTATTCAGGAAGGGAAGAAAAAGTGCTTAAAATTCTCCAATGCTTCTAGTGGGTTTCTGAATTTGAACTCTGATCTCTACCAAACCGTGAGTCCTTTACAGTTTATTGAACTAGATTATTTATGGCTGTGGAGGTAGCTGATCAAGGACTCTCTTTTTACTTTACTTTAGTACTCTGGCTATTCTGACAGAAGTACTATGTGCATTATTTCTGAAAAATGTTTAAAGGAGCTTTAGAATCTTTGTTTTCTGAATTTAAAAAAATGATAATTCCTGTGATTAATTAAATGTTCTTTTTATAGTGCAGAGTTTTCACCATTAAACCTGCACTTTTTCCTAATTCCATTTCATTTAATCACATCACACATTTTCACTATTTTTAATCCTTATATTGCAAGAATTATTTCCACCAAAATATTTTCTAATTCATCTGACTAGATTATAGAAGGTTATTCCAAAAAAATCAAAACAAACAATTAAAAAGTAGATGAAATAACCAAATAGTATTGCCAGGAGAAAATGGGAAAATAAAAGCATACAAGGCATTCAGATAGATAGATGATAGATAGATAGATAGATAGATAGATAGATAGATAGATAGATAGACAGATATACATAAACATACACACACATGTACACACATATACTACATATGTAATCACCACATTTGTTGAAAACAGTTGTTACACGCCACATTTATTTCACATAAATATTTTGGTGGTGTCCAGTGCATAAGATTTGAAATCCGAAGACCAGCTGGCTGTGTTATTCTTATCAAACCACTGAACTTCTCGTTTATAGTGTTCCAAATTATGCCCTTTATAAATGTTCCATTTATAAAATGGAACAACAATACTGCCCATGAGAATCAAAAGAGAAAGTAAAAGTGAAAGTGAATCAAAACTGTAAAGTGATATACAAATGTAAAGATAAAAAACATACAGCTTGGTTTCTTTTTTCTTTTAAATGGAGATGGGTGCCTCACTATGTTGTTCAGTCTGGTCTTGAACTCTTGAACTGAAGTGATCCTTCTGCTTTGGCCTCCTATAGTGCTGGGATTACAGGCATGAGCCACCATGCCTGGCCAGCTTTGTTTATTGCCACTCATAATAGGAAAACTGAAAAGATGCCAATTCCCCAAACTATTTTATTTTCCTTAATGGGGTTTCCTAGGAATGAATCTTTGAAGTTCACCTTTTGGGTGCCACTTGCTGACTGAGCCAACCTCAGAGTCCAGCATCTACTTGGCAAAGAACCCTGTGCCAGTTCTTAGACCTCAGGTAAGCCTAGTGGGCAGAACTGTGAGTTATGCCTGACTGTCTGACCTTGGCTTTACCAGCCATCCTTTCTCAGCTGGGCTACGTATTTAACCTCTAGGTGAGTCATTCTCTTAGATTCCACCCTGGGGCACTCAGCCTCACCATCTACTTCACTCAATAGGTTATGGTCAAGAAGTTGGAAGGACAACTGGAAGCAGAGGTGTTTTGTAACACTAAAAAATTTTTCCTCTGGACTGGAGTGGCAGGGAGGATCAGGGTGGTGCGGTGGTGAGCATGCTGGAGCCAGGGCCAAGACGCTTTGGCTGATAACAACTGTGCCTACTATACCTCAGTTTTATCTGGAAAAAGAGAATATTTTCAGCTGTGAGTTAATTTTAAGAATTATCTCTGACATTTATATGGTGATTTGTAATTTCCTTACATAACGTTGCTTGTTTTATTCTCAAAAGAATGCTGAGAGATAGATAGTTTGATAGTTATTAGTCTCCCATGTTACAGTGAAGATACATGGGCTAAGAGAGATTATGCGTTGAAGTGCTCAAGTGGTTAAAACACTTCAATAGCTCCCTATTGGCTCCATAATTTAGTCCAAACTTGATCATTCTTCAGCTTCAGCCCTACTCAAACTACCTGTAGTTTCTCTAAGGCAGGAATTCTCAAAGTGTGGTCCTTGGACAAAGAGCCTCAGCATCACCTGAGAACTTGTTAGAAACACAAATTCTTGGGCCCCATCCAGTTCCACTGAATCAGAAACTATGAGAGTAAGGCCTGGTAATGTGTGCTTTCACAAATCCTTTAGAAGATTCTGATGCCTACTGAAGTTAATTAAGCCTTAGAATGCATATAAGGACTCTAAGGCATTCTATTTTCTCTTTCATCATCAGGCCTTTAACATGCTGCTCCACCCACATAGAAGGAGCTCCAGCCCTGTCTCCAGCTCCAAGTGCTACCCTTAACCCCATACCCTCATAACTCACTCACCCCAGTCTCACCCCAGTGTCCCTTGAGTGGATTTACTCCTAAGTATCCCAAGTCTGAGAAGTTGTCTCTGGTTTGGTTGACCTCCTATGTGTCCCTAGAGAAACTTGTCCATTCCTCTAGAAAGGATCATTTCTCATGGCTCACTATTAAATTTTCTGTCTCCCTCAATAGACCGTATGCTTCCTGAGGTCAAGCAGCATACCTTATTTATTTCTATATCCCCAGGGTCTAGCAGTGTCTGAAACCTAGTAGGTATCTAATAAAAGTTTGCTGAGAGGAGAAATAAATGATTAAATGAATGAATGAAATTAGTCATTCAACTAATACTTAAATCTGTTATCAGCTGACTCCAAGCCAGACAGGACTGTGTATGAAAAGTGCTCAGCGTGATACCTAGGTCATAGTAAGTGGTCTATAACAGTCCATTTTCCTTCCTTTTTCTTCCTCTGAGAACATTTTGCACAAAAAAATTCAAATACTGAATAAAAACAATGTTCTATTTTTGACGATTGACCATAGGAAAGGTGAGGAATGGTTTCCAGCCATCCACCTAAAAGTCATGATTTTCAAGAGAATCCTTCAATCACAATCAAAATCTCTGACCATCCGCCAATAATAATTTATTATTTACTAGTTAGAAGATAGATGTTCTTCTTTTATTCTCGTATTTTAGTTTTCACTTCAAACTCCCTTTAGCAAAAGTTTTAAAATATTTTGGACAGGTGAGAGACTAGCATTGGCACCAGGATCATCTATATATCTACCATGAGCTCAGGGTTTCTTAGCCTCAGCACTACGGCATTTTGGGATGGATAATTCTGTTGTTGGGGGCCTTCCTATGTAATGTAGGACACTGAGCTGTGTACAATCTGTTTTCACACTGCTATAAAGAACTACCTGAGACTGGGTAATTTATGAAGAAAAGAGATTTAATTGACTCACAGTTTCCATGAACTTCACAGGAAGCATGACTGGGAGGCCTCAGGAAACTTACAATCATGGCCAGGTGAAGGGGAAGCCAGCATGTCTTACATGGCCGAGCAGGAGAGAGAGTGAAGAAGAAAGTGCCACACACTTTCAAACAACCAGATCTCTTGAGAACCCACTCGCTATCACAAGAACAGCAAAGGGGAAGTCCGCCCCCATGATTCAATCACCTCCCGCCAGGCCCTTCCCCTGACACGTGGGGATTACAACTCGAGATGAGAATTGGGTTGAGACAGAGCCAAACCATGTCAAGCAGCACCCCTGGCTTCTCACTAAGTGCTAGTAGTGCATGCCCATGCACACATACACATACACATGCACACACACACATACACATGCACACATACCCTCCCCCTGACTTGAGACAGCCAGAAATGTCTCCAAAAGTTGCCAAATGTTCCCCAGGAAGTAAAATTAACCTTCTTCCTTTGTAGAGAACCATCAACTCTGATCAATAATTGTTAGCATTTTACCATATTTGCTTTGTTATACATTTTCCCATAATTTGAAAATAAAATTTTAAAGTAAGTCAAAATTTCAAATTTTCCAAAATTTGAAAATAAGTCACGGATAAGCTGGCAGTTCACCTCCACAGACTTTCACAGCTATCTCCTAAAAACAAGGACATCAACCTACAATATTATTATATACATAAGAAGGTTTATAAATCTCCGTTATTATCTAATACCTCGTCGACAGCCTTTACATTTGCAAGTAATATTAGCCTCAAGTTTGGGAATGGAAGATATATTTTACTGTCTAATTCTGGTGCTGTATTTGAAAGGCGAATGATTATACAGTCTTTGCTGTTAGGCCGGAACAAGGAATTTGATTTCAAATGGCTCCCTCAACTTCGGTGTTCTGGTCAGGAGTTCATGAGCAAACTACAACATAGGTGCATCAAGACACTTGGTGATTTTTAAAAATAATAAAAATAAAAGTCTTTGAAGCAAGTGAACTGCTGAGCACACAAGTTGACTGACTGTACGCTTTGGTATTTTTAATCCCTGGTATTTCCATTGTCTCCTTTCATCATTCTCTTTCTGATCTCATTTTATTTCCAGACAGCTTTGATACCTGGTTCATCATTCTGTGATCAGTTCTTATTTGACTCCTCATCTCCTTTGCCCTGCTATCTTTTACTCACAATTCTTGGCAAATTGATAGCCCTTAAAAAATTGAACCATTGCTTCCTTCTCCCTTTCACCAAAGATCTCAAGATTTGCTGAAGAAAAATCACCCAGATTTATGTCGTTATATATGCCTGGTCCCCATATTTAGCTGGGCTTCTACTGCCTAGAAATCCCATAGTGTTTTCCATATCTAATCTCTACAGTGGTCATTTCATAGACCGGTGACCTCTGCTCACTCTCATTAGATGACCTCACCTCCTATTCACTGAGTTCACAGAAGTCATCTGATAAGAAAGTCTTCCCAAGCTCACCTGCATTCTCTTCTAGCTTTTCTTCCTTGTTCCTGACTTTAAAAAGTTGCCCCTGCTTTTGCCTAACACTCTTGCCTTTTGCTCTGTTAGGGAGCCCATGTCTTTGTCATTTCTCAAGGGTTTGGTTTTCTCGTTGAATACTCTTCCCCTCTTCTGTTTCTCTAATCATTTCCTGATTACTTGTCTATCTAAACATAGTTAAGTCTCAATCTTTCTTGACCTCATGACAACCCTCAACTATGTCCTGATTTCTTTCATTTGCTTAACAACCAAGCCCCTTCAGAACCTTTCTGAAGCAAAGGTTCATGGACTTCATCAGATTATCACCCCTTTATCACCAAGAAAAACTACAAACCTCTTCTCTACATGCTTTTCTAGAGAAATCTTGTCCATTCTCATGGCTTCAATTACCCTCTATATGCCATTGGCTCCTGATACCTCTTCTGAGATTTCCATTTTCTGGATTTCCAACTGCACAGACACCAAACTTAGCAGGTTCCAAGATAAAAACTGTTACTTTCCTCCACCCTCAAACAAGCTCCTGGTTGATTAATATCTTAGTAGGTGACACAGCCCCTTCTCTGTTGCCCAAAGCTAAGACCTCAAGGCATCCTAGATAGTGCTTACCCTTCTTCTCTATATCCAATCAAAACTAAGTGTCACAAAAGTTCTACTTTCTAGATGTGTCTCAGATCCACGGGCTTTATCCCTCTGGTGACCACTCCTGTCCAGATGGCCTGAGAGACTGTGACAGCCTCATAATCAACCTCTCTGCTTCCAGTCTTGCTCCTCACTGGTCCCTTTAGCATGAGGCAAACACTTTAATCTTTTTAATGTGTAAACCTAATCATTTCATTGGCTTAAACTTCATCAGTGGTTTGCCGTTGCCCTTAGGATGAAGTCCAAATTCTAATGTGCTCAACTTGTCCCTTTATTGCTTGCCTACCTCTCCAGATTCATCCTGAGCCCTTTATCTCAACACCATCCATTCACAGACATAATGCTCCAAATATAACAAACTTACTTCAAGGCCTCAAATGAGCCATGGAGTCCATCACTTTTCAAACATTGCATATTCTATTGTCTCCACTTGCAAATTCAAGTAAGCCACCAATTGGAGATTACCTGAGACATATTTCTTTGGCAACAGTTGTGTATTCTACACTATGATGGGCCAAAGCCACCATATAAGTAATAAAAGTTCCTTATGGTTTTTACGGTACTTCATTTGTTGTAGAAGTAATAAATATTCATCATAGAAAAATTAGAAAAAGCAGATATGCATGTAGTTTGCATATATATATGTGTATATGTTTATAATGTGCATATATAATATATATACATAAATTATAAAATAGGATCACCCTACACAAATTGTTTTTAAAATACAAACACATTTATTTTTGTGCTGAAAATGTCAAGTAAATAATTTAATAGCTCATCTAATTATATGCCCATGAAAATTAGAATAGTCATAAACAATAAGAAATTTCCATGATTTCACATGAGAACTGTTTTTTGTTTGTTTTTAACTTATTAAGAACTTCCTTCTTCAACCTTCCAGCTACCTTTTGTTTTATAGTGATAAAATATACATAACATAAAATTTCCAAGTTTAACCTTTTCTAAGTGTACAATTCTGGCTGGGTGTGGTGGTTCATACCGGTAATGCCAGCACTTTGGGGAGCCATGGTGGGGGGATTGCTTGAGCCCAGGAGCTTGAGACTAGCCTGGGCAACATGGTGAAACTTTGTCTCCACAAAAAATACAAAAATGAGCTCGGCTTGTGCCTATAGTCCCAGTTACTCAGGAGGATGAGGTGGGAGGATTGCTTGAGCCCAGGAGAAAGAAGCTGCAGTGAGCTGTGCTTGTGCCACTGCACTCCAGGCTGGCCAACAGAGCAAGACTCTGTCTCAAAAAAAAGTTTTGTGTGTGTGGCATTAAGTATATTCACAATGTTGTACAACCACCACTACTATTAATTTCCAGAACTTTTTCATCATCCCAAACAGAAACTTTGTATCCATTAAATAACTCCTCATGCCCTTCTCTATCCCACTCCTGGTAATCTCTACTTTCACATAAATGTTTTGTAATTTGTTTTTTTCCACTTAATTTCCAACACCTTTAACTATTCTCCAACATAATTCTTAATGGTTGCAAAGATTATAATGATTATGTCATAATTTAACTGGCCCTTCATATTTAAATATTTAAGTCCAATACTAATTTTCAATCTCAAAAACAATACTACACTGAACTTCCTTGCCTTATTGTTTCTGAAGCAGTTTTTATCTTCTCAAACCCTGTGAGAATTCAAAATTGATGATGCTATCTCCACATTAAAGATGAGACGGCAGAGTTCAAGTAGATGATGCTTTGTCTAGTGTTTCCATATAAGGAAGGGCAGAGCTGAAGCTAGAACCCAATACTTCTAACTCGGTACCACTGCTCTTCTATCCTGCCTCAGCCAGTCTCATTATTTCTCAGTTTGGCAGAAGATGGCAGTTAGGACAGAACAGAGGATTGGGGAATAACAAACATCTGTGGAGAGATGGCCACACAGAGCTGCCAAGTCTGGGTTAAGTGGCATGGTGGCAGACTGAAGATAGAGGAAGGAGACTGGACGAGGTAGCTCACACCGGTAATCCCAAGGCTTTAGGAGGCCAGGGCAGGAGATTTGCTTCAGGACAGGAGTTCAAGATCAGCCTAGGCAACACGGTGAGACCTTATCTCTACCAAAAACAAACAAGCAAAAAAATTAGCTGGGTGTGGTGGTGACCTCCTTTAGTCCTAGCTACTTGGGAGGCTTAGGAGGGAAGATTGCTTGAGTACAGGAGTTTGAGTTTACAGTGAACTACATCACACCACTGCACCCCAGCCTGAGCAACAGAGCAAGACTCTGTCTGTAAAGAAAAAAAAGAAGATAGAGGCAGGGGACTTGTGAAATGTTTAAGGTCTACAAACCACACTGGGATATCACAAGTCAAAAAAGAAGAGACTGTAAACAAGCTCTGAAAGCTGCCAACAGCTAGGACCTAGGGATTGGCAGCACTCTATCGCTGGTCTCCAAGACACCCTTCTTGGGAAGAACTTGCTAGTACAGAATTCTCAGCCTCTGGGGTCCCACCATGTGCTGTGTGTCTATTTGATAAATAATACAGTATAATAATCAGACTTGGGAAACTGTTTTGAACAAGTCGAATGGAACACACACACATAAATGTTAAGTAGACTAGTTAAAACTCCAGTCTTCTTTGCTTTTTGGCAAAAATAATATAATCTTGGTGGAGAAAACCCTGGTATTAAAAGCAGATTGTCTTTGACCTTAAGACAACATTTATTATTATCTTATAAATACAGTTTATTTCCTAGGGAAAAAATCTTTAAAACATTAGATCCATAGTGGAAAAATAGCAAAAGGGATTCTTTAAAGCAAATTGTTTGTAACTTTTCAATCAATTAATGCTGCCTTTACTCATTTATCCATTTTTCATTTTCATAATTTTACACAATTTTGGTTTCCCTGAAAGCAGATACTGAGATAAGAACTTTTGAGCCGGTAGCTTATTTTTGAGGTGATCCTAGGAAGCAGAAATGTGGGAGTTGGGAAGTAGAGACAAAGAAAACAGGAAAGTCAATCAAGTGTTTTCTAAGGAGTATGTTTCCACTGTGAGCAACTGTGGCTTATGTCTGCTGAGCATTGCTAAAGAACTGAGTAGACCATGTTCCAGAATTGTCCCATCAAGGTATGAGAGGCTAGAGTGTCTATCCATCAACTTCTAAACCTTATTGACTGAAGGTTCCTTTTGGGGGTCAGTATTTAAAGCTCTCCTCCTTCTCTCTTCTTTCTCTTGCACTTTTGGGTTCTAGGATCCAGATGAGCATCCTTCTATGGCTGTGGAGAAAGCCCTGAGGCCAAAAGCAAACAGGTGCCAGGAGTGTGCCCTCAAGGTGTGCACAGGAAGTGTATGGAATGTCCATTCAAGTTGCTCTAAAGTCAGGTGGGCTGAGGCAGGTGATTGAGAGACCAGCAGTGTCTATACATATTTCTTTTGTACTTAAAACCTTCTCCATATAAAAACAAAACAAATAAATCAAGCGCGCACACACACACACACACACACACACACACACACAAATCTGCAGCAGGAGCAAAGTCTTTTCTTTGGCTACTACAGAAAAGCAAATTAATATTTTAAATATTATATTAAGTTTAGAATGTGAATTACAGAGAAGAGAAACATTTATCTAGATAATTCTTCATTCGGCATCCATTAACACTTGGGGATTGTACTTTTCACCCAAAGAACAATAATATAAAATTAGATGGCACTCTCAACATCATTGGTCATTAGGGAAATGCAAACCAAAACCACAGTGTGATAGCACTTCATATTCACTAGAATGGCTATAATCAAAAAGATGGATGATAACAAGTGTTGGTAAGAATATGGGGAAACTGAAATCCTCATGTATTGCTGGTAGGAATGCAAAATGGTACAGCCACGTTAGTAAAAAGGTTGGCAGTTTCTTAAAAATATAAAGTTCCCATATGACCCAGCAATTAGGATCCAGATGAGCATCCTTCTATGGCTGTGGAGAAAGCCCTGAGGCCAAAAGCAAACAGGTGCCAGGAGTGTGCCCTCAAGGTGTGCACAGGAAGTGTATGGAATGTCCATTCAAGTTGCTTACCACTCTGAGTAAGAAGATCGGATACATATCTTTATATAAAATCTTTTAACATAAATGTTTATAGCAATATTATTCATGATAGGCAGAAAGTGAAAATAACTCGAATGTCCATCATCTGATGAATGGATAAACAAAATGTGATATATCAACACAATAGAATATTATTCAGCCACAAAAGGATTGAAGTACTGATACATGCTGTGACATGGATGGATCTTGAAAACATTATGTTAAGTGAAAGAAGCCAGTCACAAAAGGTCACATATTATATGATTCAACTTATATGAAACGCCCAGAACAGGCAAATAATCTTTTTTTTTTTTTTGAGAGAGAGTCTCACTGTGTTGCCCAGGCTGGAGTGCAGTGGTGCGATCTTGGCTCACTGCAACCTCTGCCTCCTGGGTTCAAGCAATTCTCCTTAGGCAAATTAATAATCTTATGCATAAAGAATCTGTACCTGGAGATGGAAAATAAACTAGTGGTTGCCTGGGGCTAGGAGTAGGAATGAATTTTAGAATAAGACATCCCCAGATTCAACATTAAAAGCTCTGATACCTTGGGCAATGTATTGAAAAACTCTTGACCTCAGTTTCCTCAACTATACAGAGGAAATAATAATGCCAACCAAAACTGTGGAGATTAAATTGAGCAATGTAAATAAGGAGACTGATAAAAGAGACACATTTAGAAAATGGTAATTATTATTACTTCTGCTACTACTACTATTATTATTATGGAGAAAGAACACAGGCTGAGGACCAATACAGCATAAGAGACACAAAGGCTAAAACACACTGGAAAGTGGGCACAGAATCTTTGTGGAGGGATTGTCTGTGTTAACAACTTGATCATTCTAAGGTATTGAGGACTGTTTAAATTCAATTCCAGCTATTAAGGTGGTAGAATGTGTTTTAAAAATAAATATGGAGAAAAACAGAAATTTTCTTGGAAAAGCGAGGGGAGCAGATCACTTCTCAAAAACTGTAGAGAGACTTTATGGACTTCATGGGTAAAATCTCAGCCTTAGAATTAGGAATTACAGCAACAGCTAACTTTTGCTAACCATGCCCCTCGGCCATTACTCTTACAGACATTATCTCATTTACTCCACTTGATAATACCATGAGAGAAGTGCTATTATATCCCCATTTTTCTAAATACGGAAACAAATACTTAGAAGACTTAAGTGACTTTCCCAAAGTCATACAGCTGGAAAGGGGCAGCGTCCCAGTCCAAACTCAGGTCTGCCTAAATCCCAAGCATGTGATCTGCAAAGAAAGGTAGGTGCGGGCAAGGAGGAAGGAATGGAAACCGAGAGGAATCTTGAAGAGGAAAGAGGTAACCTGTGGTCATTCCCTTTAGATGGCCCCATCCAAGACTGTGACCTTCACACCTCCCAGCTACATTCCCATTGTATTCCCTGTGCACCCAACTCCAGGGGTGCCATTCACAGATAATACATTGTGAGTGGTGGCAAAGCAGCTGCTTGCTGCCATCATGTCATCATAGTTAGCAAAGTGGCTTAAAAAAAGAAGATTGCAAGGTAAGTGTGTGTAGTGGGGACTGGGAGACAAAGAAAAATTGGAAAGGGATTCTGGGGAGTGAACTAGAGATAAATGAAGGATCAGATGGCAGCACTCCACTGAGGTCAGGAACAGGGAAAGATACAGGGTTTGGTTCATCAGGAAGGGAAGGAAAAGGGAACTCTGGTTTAGAGACTTTAGGAGAGGTACAAAGCATCTCTTAAGAGTTCTAGGACTCTTAGAACAGGGAGAGAGAGGGCTGGGAGTTCTGTGTGAGAAGGGACTGCAGAGAGCCACAGAAAAACCGTGCCCACTGCGCAGTTTCACCAGACTATTTCTCAGCTTCTTTTTTTGTTGTTGTAGATGGTGAGGTGGAAAAGAAAACAGGTTACTGATTGGTCCTTTCACTTAAAAAAGAAATACTCAGGAAGTTTTGGTGACTCAATAATGAAAGTGATAATGCTTTTCAAATGTGAAGCATATAAGATGAATATTTTTTTGTAGTTGTTTTTTGTTTAAATTGTAAATGGGGCTATTTTTCCACCTGTGAAATATATATTTCAATTATGGAAAATGATATTTCTACCCACAAGTCAGTCTGGCAACAATGCAGTGGATTTTGCCTCTGATTTTGTTTTGTTTTGTTTTGTTTTTTTGAGACCAAGTTTCACTCCTGTCACCCAGGCTGGAGTGCAAAGACGGGACCTCAGCTCACTGCAACCTCCACCTCCTGGGTTCAAGAGATTCTCCTGCCTCAGCCTCCCGAGCACCTGGGATTACAGGCATCCGTCACCATCCACCTGGCTAATTTTTTTGTATTTTTAGTGGAGATGGGTTTCACCATGTTGACCAGGCTGGTCTCAAACTCCTGACCTCAGGTGATCCACCCACCTCGGCCTCCCAAACTGCTAGATTTACAGGCGTGAGCCACCGCACCTGGCCCTTGCCTTTGATTTTGGATGGTCAGGCTCTAAATGTTTCAACCAACCTCTGGTGGTCATTCCCCTGGTATGTCCACTACGGTGTAGATGTGCAGTCTCCACCAACTCACCAAATGACTGGCTGACAGACAGGACCAGTCTCAAAATCACATATTAAGGTTTAGTCCCCAGCTAAAGTTACAATAATGTTTTTTAATTATGGTAAACCCAATAACCACATCTGAAATTTCTCAGAAATTCTAAAATAACTTTTAAAAAGACCTTAAAATGGAAGGTGGATCAATTCAAATACATTTGAGAAGACCTATTCGTGGTGGCTTAAAATCCAATATTTGCATTCGTGGTGAAATTCTTAAGCACTTTTCTGATGAACTTTAACGGGATTAAAACTTGTTCTGGAAATCATTTACTGACCTATCCAATTGACTACCAGTCAAGGATTGAGTGAACTTTAGACGTTCTTTCTTTTTCAATCTGTCCTATATTGAGTATCTCACCAGTCTCTTTTTCTATAAAATAAAGCAGTGAATATTTGAATGAACTTGTTAGGGGCCTTTTATTCTTGCATGATATAAAAGTGTTGTGGTAACAAAACTTTCATATATGTTCATAATTAAATGATCAGAAAAGTTTTCTTAAATAGCACCTAACAAAAATAATAATTATTCTTTAAATATCATCTAATACCCACTCATATTTGTATTTGTTGCTATGTTCAGGTTATCGTTAAGCTTACTAAAATTCAGGAATCACAGGCCTCTGTGAGACAGAAACTCAATGAACTAATAACAAGCTTTGGCTGTTTTCCTAAAATAGGAAAATCAACATCCATGATCAAGACAAGAACTTCTTAATCCATGAGCTCTAAACTCTTTTTTTTTTTTTTTTTTTTTTTTTTGAGGCAGAGTCTCCCTCTTGTCACCCAGGCCGGAGTGCAGTGGCACAATCTCGGCTCCACCTCCCAGGTTCAAGTGATTCTCCTGCCTCAGCCTCCCAAGCAGCCAAGATTACAGGCACCCACCAACACGTCCAGCTGATTTTTGTATTTTTGGTAGAGACAGGGTTTCACCATGTTGACCAGGCTGGTCTTGAACTCCTGACCGCAGATGATCTACCGGCCTCGGCTTCCCAAAGTGCTGGAATTACAGTGAGCCACTGCGCCCAGCCCATGAGCTCTAAAGTTTTCTTAGTTTTGGAATACTTTTGATAATTCTGAAGCTGTGAACCATCTTCCTCAGAAAAATGCACATATGCACACATCAAAAATGCCCATAATTTCAGGGGGATGCATGGAGCACTTGAAGATCATGTGAGGGTCTAGGACCCTGGTTAAGAACACATGCTTTAAATGTTCCTTCTCAATTGGTCACTCTGCTGCTGTTACTAAACAAGAAGGGTGACATCAACAGGACATGCACAGGTCGGGCGTGGTGGCTTATGCCTGTAATCCCGGCACTTTGGGAGGCCGAGGCGGGCAGATTACTTGAGGTCAGGAGTTTAAGACCAGCCTGGCCAACATGGCAAAACTCTGTCACTACTAAAAATACAAAAATTAGCCAGTGTGGTGGCACACACCTATCATCCCAGCTACTTGGGTGGCTGACACATGAGAATCCCCTTACACCTGGGAGGCAGAGGTTGCAGCCTGGGCGATAGGACGAGACTCTGCCTCAGAAAACAAAGAAAAAAAAGTTTGATAAATGTGTCCAAATGAAATTACGAAGAAGAAGAAAAAAAGCAGGACATGCACATACCCTGTTTCTTTAGGAGAGAACATGTGTCACTGCCAAGCACTCCAGACCTGGTTAGTAGTACAATGTATAGTCACATGATGTAGTGAAAAAAGCAATGAACTTGGTGGCAGAACTGGATTCTGCAAGCTACTCTTTCAATACTTGGAGAAAATTCATTTAGCCCTTTGGGGAGACAAAGATATGGTTAAGGTTAGGAACTTGCTCTGCAAGGAACTCTAGAGTATTACTACTTCCATTTTACACATTTGGAAACTGAGAATTAGAGAGGTTATGTAATGCATCCAAAGGAACATGCAGCTTATAAATATTCAGCCAGGCTTCAACATCAGGCTTGTCTCGATCTAAAACTCATGTTTTTTGTTTGTTTTTTTGTTTGTTTGTTTGTTTTCCAAATTACACTGTTAGTCTTTCAACCGTGCATAAAATAACCTCCAGGGAGTGGTTAGCTGCAGCAGTTTGGAGGCAAAGGTTATCTTTGTCCCTATTGGTTTTATATATCTGACTTTTTTTTCTTTTCCAACTTTTCTTTAGAATCAAGAGATACATGTGCAGGATTGTTACAGAGGTATACTGCATGATGCTGAGGTTTGGGATGGGACTGAACTCGTCACCCTGGTATTGAGCATAGTACCCAAAAGGTAGTTTTCAGTCCTTGCCCACATCCCTCTCTCCTTCATCTAGCAGTCCCCAGTGCCTATTCCTATTTTATGTCCACACGTACCCACTGTTTAGCTCCCACTTGTAAGTAAGAACATGCAGTATTTGGTTTTCTGTTTCTGTGTATAGTTCACTTAGCATAATGGCCTCCAGCTCTATCCATGTTGCTGCAAAAGAATGCTTTCATTCAGTTTTATGGCTGTATAATATTCCATTATGCATATGTACTACAATTATTTTAACTGAAAAAAAATTTTTAGCTAGGCACAGTGGCTCAAGCTTCTAATCTCAGCACTTTGGGAGGCTGAGGCAGGAGGATCACTTGAGCTCAGGAGTTCAAGACCAGCCTGGGTAACGTAGTGAGACCCCATCTACAAAAAATTGAAAAAAAAAAAAAAATAGCCAGGCATGGTGGCACCGGCCTGTAGCCCTAGCTACTCAGGATGCTGAGGTGGATCACTTGAGCCTAGGAAATCAAGGCTACAGTGAGCCATGATTATGCCATTGCACTCCAGCCTGGGCAAAATAAAATTTATTTGTTTCCAGACAAAGTGTCTCAAAAATTATTTAATAATTAATTATTTTATCATATTATCTTTATTAAATAAACTAATATTAATAGATATATTAATTACACTTATCAAACATTTTACTTAATTATTTTATTAAATACATAAATAAATTTAATTAAATTATTTTTATTAATGGTAGCTCAAATCTTAGTTCTTTGGGAAATCTCCAAACTGCTTTCCACAGTTGCTGGACTAAATTACACTCCCACAGTGTATAAGTGTCCCCTTCTCTCCACCACCTTGCCAGAGTGTCTCAAAAATAATTATTAAATATTAAAATAATTATAAATAATTAATATTTTAATTATTTAATATGTAAGTTAAATAATGATAAAATAATTTGAATAAATATTAATTAATTATTTTAATTTAATAATTATTTTATTTTTGAGACACTGAAATTAATTTCAAATAATTTAAAAAATATTTTTAATTTAATGTTCAATTATTGATAAATGATTTTTAATTTCAATAATTATTAATATTTAATATTAAATAATTATTAAATAAATATATTAAATAGTAAATATTTAATAATAATTAATAAGTAATAATTGATAAGTAAATTGATGTTTATTCAAGACAAAGAGACACAAAAATAAACTAAACTAAAATAAATAAACATTAAATAAAATAAACATTAAATAAATCAAATTAACATTAAATTAAGTAAACATTAAAATAAATAAACATTAAATTAAAACTCCCCCTTGGCATGTTGCCCGGGCTGATCTTGAACTCCTGGTTTCAAGCAATCCTCCTGCCTTGGATTCCCAAAGTGTGGGACTACAGGCATGAGCCACTACACCTGGCTGATAACATTTTTAAATCCAGTCCACTGTTGGTGGGCACCTAGGTTGATTCCACGTATTTACTACTGTGAATAGTGCTGCAATGAACATACAGGTGCATGTGTCCTTTTGGTGGAACCATTAATTTTCCTTTTGGTGTATACCCAGTAATGGCAGTGACGGCAGTAATGGCATTGCTAGGCTGAATAGTAGCTCAACTTTTAGTTCTTTGAGAAATCTCCAAACTGCTTTCCACAGTGGCTGGACTAATTTACATTCCCACCAACAGTGTGTAAGTATCCCCTTTTCTCCACAGCTTTGCCAGCATCTATTATTTTTTGACTTTTTAACAAAAACCATTCTGACAGGTGTGAGACAGCATCTCATCGAGGTCTTAATTTGCATCTATCTGAGGATTAGTGATGAAGAGCTTTTTTCATTTGTTGGCCCCTTGTATGTCTTCTTTTGAAAATTGTTCATGTCCTTTGTTCACTTTTTAATGGGGTTGTTTTTTGATTGTTAATTTGTTTAAGTTCCTTGTAGATTCTGGACATTAGACCTTTGTGGGATGCATACTTTCTGAATATTTTCCCAGAATCTGTAGGCTGTCTGTTTGCTTCCTTGATAGTTTTTTTTTCTTTTCTTTTTTTTTTTTTTTTGAGACGGAGTCTTGGTCTGTCGCCCAGGCTAGAGTGCAGTGGCGCAATCTCAGATTCCCGGGTTCACGCCATTCTCCTGCCTCAGCCTCCCGACTAGCTGGGACTACAAGCACCCGCCACCACAGCCGGCTAATTTTTTGTATTTTTAGTAGAGATGGGGTTTCACCGTGTTAGCCAGGATGGTCTCCATCTCCTGACCTCGTGATCCGCCCGCCTAGGCCTTCCAAAGTGCTGAGATTACAGGCGTGAGCCACCACGCACGGCCTCACTTCCTTGATAGTTTCTTTTGCTATGCAGAGGCTCTTTAATTAGGTCCCACTTAACAATTTTTGGTTTTGTTGCCACTGCTTTGGGGGACTCAACCAAAAATTTTTTGCCAAGCTCAATATCAAGAGGGGTAATTCCTAGGTTTTCTTCTAGGATTTTTATATTAATGGTTTGAGGACTTACATTTAAGCTTTTAATCCATCTTGAGTTAATTTTTTGTATTTGGTGATATGTTGGAGCCCAGTTTTATTCTTCTGCATATGTATCCATATGTATCAGTTATCTCAGCACCATGTATTGAATAGGGAGTCTTTTCCTCATTGCTTTTGTCGGGTTTGTTGAAGATCAAGTGATTGTAAGTGTGCCGCTTTATTTCTTGGTTCTCTAATCTGTTCCACTGGTCTACGTGATATCTGACTTGATAAGAATTTGCTTATCTGCAAAACATTTGAAAACCATTGCATTTTACTTTCCTATTCACTTTTTGCATCTGTGAAAGAGTATAATGATGATATCTACTTTACTGTAAGTGAGAAGGTACATGTGAAACTGCTGTGTAAACTGTTAGGTGTTATTCAGATAGGAATTATTATAATAACGTAATTATTATATGACCATAAAATAGAGAATTTTTCTCTTTAAAAATCTTCACTGCAATCAACCCACAACCTTGACAGCATGTTTCACACACCTGAAAAAGCACGTTGGCTTTCCGATGGTTCTTGGGTACTAGTATATAGTTTAGATTTGAAAGCTTTATTTAAAGAGTGGTGTCTCAATACAGTTTTTGGATGTTTAACTATTAATACACTTGGCAATATACATTTTGCAGAAGGTGGTTATGAATTCTACCATGCAAAAATGTTATGACTGTGACCTGGTTTGGGGCAACTTTTTTTTTAAGTGAGATAGCAGCACTGTAGTTGTCTCGCTCTGTCGCCCAGGCTGGAGTGCAGTGGCCGGATCTCAGCTCACTGCAAGCTCCGCCTCCCGGGTTCACGCCATTCTCCCGCCTCAGCCTGCGGAGTAGCTGGGACTACAGGCGCCCGCCACCTCGCCCGGCTAATTTTTTTGTATTTTTTTTTTAGTAGAGACGGGATTTCGCCGTGTTAGCCAGGATGGTCACGATCTCCTGACCTTGTGATCCGCCCGTCTCGGCCTCCCAAAGTGCTGGGATTACAGGCTTGAGCCACTGCACCCGGCCCTGCTTCCCTTTTAAATAATAAACTTAAAACATTTTAGAGTACCAAAACGTTGCCGATAGTATAGAGTTCCTACATACTCTGTACCTAGTTCCTCCTTTCATGAGCATCTTATATCACTCTGGGACACGTGTCCCAGCTAAGGAACCAACATAGGCACATTATTAACTAAACTACACAATTTATTTGTATTTGACTAGTACCTTTTTCATTAAATCATATCAAAGATACATGCTGTCCACATGACTTATCACTAATGATGTTAATCTTGATCACCTGGCCAAGGCAGTATTCGCTGTTTACTAGGTTTCTCCACTGTAAAGTTACATTTCCCCCCATTTCCATCTTCTATGCTTCGGAAGCATGTTACTAAGCACAACGCATATTTAAATCCCTCCTTCTTTTTTGAGATCCATACTGAAATATTTAGAAGTAAAATGACATTATACCAAATATTTGTTTTAAAATGGTTTAGGAAAGAATAAAAGCGTGAGGAGGAGAGATAGATAAAAATAAGTATGTTGACATTCTAATGGCTGTTGAAACTGGTGATGTATAAAGGGAAGTCAGATATGCTCTACTTTTGCATATGTTTGGAATTTTTCAAAATGAGAGTTAAAAAATAAAAGAATCATCAAAGGAATTTTCCTCCTAAACTGCAGAAGGCTTTCAGACTGAGATCTCAAGCAGAGAGATGCTCATATTCCCAGGATATACCCATCAGAAAACAGAGCAATTACAGGTTGGGCTTGGTGGCTCATGCCTGTAATCCCAGCACTTTGAGAGGTTGAGGTGGGCAGATCACCTAGTCAGAAGTTCAAAACCAGCCTGGCCAACATGGTGAAACCCCATCTCTACTGAAATTATCCGGGCACAGTGGCACGCACCTGTAGTCCCAGCTACTCAGGAGGCTGAGGCAGGAGAATCACTTGAACCAGGGAGGCAGAGGTTGCAGTGAGCCAAGATTGTGCTACTGCACTCCAGCCTGGGCAACAGAGCGAGGCTCTGTCTCATGAAGAAAAAAGAAAACAGAGCAACTGCAAGACACGACTTGAGAAGGATGGGCTTGAACTAATTTGTGTCACCTGCTAGAGGGATTTAACAAAAAGGTTGCCATAGAATGGACCCATGATTGTTTTTCCAGGCTGTGTCAGTCTGTGGACAAAGACAAAGGGAAGCATGAGCTCAACTTAAAAATGTCCCATGTTCTAGGTATTACGCTAAAGGTAAAAGGTTCTGGTATGGCTTAAAAGGATGAAATAATAAGACAGCCTGATAGGTAGAGCCAAGAGCTCCACCACCTTTCTGGAGCAAGGCTGACTCTTGCTTTGGCTAAGCCTGTCTTAGTGCATCTGGGCTGCTATAGCAAAACAGCATAAGCTGGGTTATAAACAACAGGCATTTGTTTCTTACAGTGCTGGAGGCTAGAAAGTCAAGATCAAGGTGCCTGCAGATTCCATGTCTGATGAAGGCTTGCTTCCTCATAGGCAGCACCTTCTCACCGTGTCTTCATATGGGGCAAAGGGCAAGGGTCTCCTTGGCCTTTACTGTGTCCTCATATGGGGGAAAGGGCAAGGGTCTTTTTGGCCTTTTTTATAAGGGTACTAATCTCATTCATGAGGGCTATTCCCTCATGACCTAATCACTTCCCAAAGACCCCACCTTTTGTCCTAGGGGTTAGGATTTCAACCTGTGAGCTTGGGGAGACACAAAAATTTAGACGATAGCACTATTCAACAGAAAAAGCCTTTGGTCTAGTTCTGTGAGAGCTTTGAAGAGTTCCAGCACGGTGTGGCCAGGCTGCCTGCATTATAAGTGACAGAGTGGAAGACAAAGGATACTAAGCAACTTTTCAGGGTCTTCCTTACGCACTAACTCACTAATAACATCTACAAAAGTCACTAGCTCACTAACAACAGCACTTAATCACGAACTCGCTAACATCTATAAAGGTCTAGAACCTCCACCCAACCAGCTTTAGGATCCTCTTTTTCCTTCTCCATGTCCTGGACTCTGTCTCTGAATCCTTTCCACCCATCTCAGCTCTTATACTTTCTGTACATTTTACCTAAGTTTCATTACGTTTATTCCTGAGCCCTGGCCCCCCACACTCTGGGAATCTACATGTTAATCAAGCCCTGCTCCCCTCTTTGATGTCAATGCACCAGAGATCATACTTTCAGAAACACTGCCTAAATTATAAAGGGCAGAGACCATCGTGATGATCTCTGTATTCAATCCATATTTTTAATGAATCAATATATGAATGAGTGAACGAATTTACACTCTGTGAATAGATGAGAAAGATGGATCTATAATTAATTTTTATTATCAGCTTTGGATAGAGTATTAGCAATGGGACTCTTGGTTTATTCTCAGAATCAAATAGCCATGTGAAATTATAACAAATATAAAATGTTGACATTTAGGGGACTTAAAAGACTTGTCCAGAATTTTGTGGCTTCAAAGTGGCTCGTTTCATCTCCCTTTACCGACTTCACTACACTGATTTATTGAATTATTTTTTAAATACGCACCACTTTATTGTGGCATTATACTAGGCACTAGAGAAAAAGAGATGAACAAGAAAGGATCATTGTAATCAACAGCTCCATGGTAGAAAAGAAAGACAACAACTACAATACAGCGTCTTAAGTACTAAACGAAAAGAGAATGCATTTTCCAGCATCTACCTTAAAAATCATCCATGTAATTGCATGATGAGAGGGTGTTAAATTTCTGGAGAGGTTTGGCCTCTATTTTCTTTGACTAATGAATCCAAACAACTCCCCATTCCTTACTTTGTTCCCTGGGTTCTCTGGCTTTAAGAACCCACTCAGCCAAGCCTCTCAACTCCATTTTTGGCACTTTCTCCCACACAAGAGCCAGTACCAGCATGGCAAACCAACTCATTTAGCTTGGAACTCTCAGGCAGCCCACACATTAAGGGAAATACAACAAGTTCCGTACTTGTATGGTTTCCTTAAGATAAAAAGCACAACACAAGTCGGAAGAACTTTAAATGTCTGGATACAATATGGTATCGTAGAAGAAACAGTATATGGGGAATCTGGTGGGAGACAATACTGATAAATAAGGCCTTGCTTTTTTTTTTTTTTTTTTTTTTTAGCACAAACTCTTCAGTCCCCAAAGCCCTTTCCTGTGCTAAGTCTGTGACACTGAGCAAGTCACATAGTGTTTCTGGACCTTGGTTTCCTTATCTGTAAAATGAGGGGGTGGAGTTGGTTATCTCTAAGGTCCCTTTCAGCTTGAAAAGTCTGATAAGAACTTTTATCTCCCCTATGACTTCATGTAAAGGTCCAGTTAGGCCACCCATCCCCTCCCCTAGCTCTAGCTAACCTGGGGTTATGCTGTTCAAATATAGGAACATGAAATTAAAAAACTGAAAATTATTTTGTATGCATGGTGGGGTATGGGACATTTTCACCCTAAAATTAAACAGGACACAGTTCTGTGAAAAAGTTATGTGGGAAAAGTGGAAGAACATTGAGATAGCCAGCAGGGAGCAAAGCACCCCAGACTTATGACATAGTCTGGGCAGGCCTTGGTAATCAGAATAAATGTCCTTTCATCATTTCAGTTACAGTACGTTTGGTCATTGACTAGGCATGTATGTACTGTTGCAGGATACTAGGTTAGATCCTAAAAATATTGAAGGGAAAGCAAACTGAAAACTCAATTACTTGGCCAGAATACAATTACATTTAAAATCGCTTTAGGATTTAAGAGATTAAGCAACTTCCAAAAAAGGATAAACAATTAAACTTTTACAATAAATATTGAAGGATTAAAGCTGTATATTAAAATTTCTATGCATACTTGTTAGGAAATTCTCAAGGAATGAAAACAGAAAATGCTGTTTGGAAAGTGCTTGCCAGATTTTTGGTAAAAATAGTTTTCTGCATTTAGGGAAAGTGTAATACTGGTAGTTTAGATAAAGTGTTGTGTTTGCCTTTGGGTTTAAATAGTACCGGATAATTAAGAAAATTGCTCCAAACCTATTTAATACAAAAGAGATGTAATCACTTGCCATTATTATTCCAAAAGCACTAGACTTTTAAAGAAAACTCTCTATCTATCAATCAATGAGAATCAAGAAATAAAAACAATAAAACCACTGTGTTATTTTTCTTTTTCTATTTTGGGATTAGACTTCAGGCAGTTCAACTCCAGCGACCATGCTCTTCACCTCAGATCACATTATATGGAACACAGTACATGGAAATTCAGATTCCTTCAGGCACTCTGAGGTCCAGCACAAAACTGGAAAGAAGAAGTGTAAGAGAGAAGACCAATTGGAAAATAATAAAGAATGCTACCAATGGACAGAAATGAAGTCTTTTTTTTTTTTTTTTTTTTTTGAGACAGAGTTTCGCTCTTGTTGCCCAGGTTATACTTCAATGGCATGATCTCGGCTCACCGCAACCTCTGCCTCCCGGGTTCAAGCGATTCTCCTGCCTCAGCCTCCCGAGTAGCTGGGATTACAGGTCACGCCCAGCTAATTTTTTTTTTTGTATTTTTAGTAGAGACAAGGTTTTTCCATGTTGGTCAGGCTGGTCTCAAACTCCTGACCGCAGGTGATCCACCCACCCTGGCCTCCCAAAGTACTGGGATTACAGGCGTGAGCCACCGTGCCCGGCCAGAAATGGAGTCTTTGTAAGACAGCGGTCATGTCAGTGAAAAACAGCAGTAATGTCAGTGAAGGCTGCTGGGAAGCTGGAAGGGTAGACTAATTGCACAAAGGAAAATTCGAGCTTTATTTTCTAAAGAAGAGCTGTTTAAGATGGTGATAAATTCTTGGGTGGGTCTCTGGGAGTAACTTTAAGTATAATGAGAAACTAAAGTCGTTCTAGTGAAAAAGTTTCAATAATTGAGAAGTACAGATTTAGATGGATCTGTTACATGAATGTTGAAATCTACTAGTAATATGGTATGTATGATTGTTGCTTTTGGAAAATTATAAAGAGTACTTGTTGGCCTGGTCCAATGTTGTTAATTTTCTGTGGGAGATTTGAAAAGCATGCACATTCTTAATTTATTGGGGTTGTTTTGCTTTGTTTCTACAGATTCTGAGAGCTTCTGTCTTTTAATAAGGAAATTTAAATATTTATACTTACTCTGATATGTTTGTGCTTATGCCAGCTACATTATTCTTTGGTTACAAGCAAAAGCAGAAACCAACCCTGGCTAACATGAGCAAAAGGGGAGAATGCTGAGGACAGAGAATTGATGGTAAGTCTTGAAGAATGTGGTAGGCTTTAGTTTCCAAAAATACTGCAATAGTATCTTCCATCCCACGTGCTCTTCTTCAATGCAACTTAGATAATCCTCTTATTGAAAGCTGGCATCTCTGCATCCTCCTCTTGAGTCTGGGTAGATTTATGACAGTGGTGGAAATGAAGTTGCATGACTTCTGAGGCTAGGCCAGAAAAGGAAATACGGCTTCTACCTGGTTCTCATGGGATGCTTGTTCTTGCAACTCACACACTAGGCCATGAAGAAGCTCCAACAGACTGTGGAGAGACCCACCCGGAGAGGAAGAGAAGCTCCCAGCCATCCACCCTGGCTGAGCACTCCTGATAGCCTAACACCGCCCTTGCTAGGCATGTGAGCAAGCCATTTTGGAAGTGGGTCCTGCAGCCCTACCTCATGCTCTGTGGAGCAAATGAGCCTTCCCCACGATATCCTGTCCGAATTACACATTTTCGAGCTACAGAAACAACTGTTACTGTTTTAAGTCATTGAGTTCAGAGGTGGTTTGTTTGTTATAAAGCAATAAATAACTAGCACAGAGAACCAAGCTTGGACATGAGCAAGATACAAGGAAACAAGGCTTCCTATTCCTTGGACTAGGAAAGTCCGGTCTCTAGTCATATCTTATGGGTAGGGTACCACAACTGGAATGAATTAACACTAATCATTTTCAGCCTTGCCATTCTTCTGACGTTCCAGGTTTTGGTGAAGGATCCTTCCACTGTTCCAATTTCAGGCACCTCCTCACCCTTTGTCTACCAATGAGCAGAAAACCTGAGTGACAGCCACAATAATCTGCAACCAAGGGAAAAGAGACAATGATTTAAAAATAAAAATGGGTACAAGAAGTTTGTATTTGTTTTTTTAAATCACTGCTGTGACGGATCACCTCAAAATTAGTGGCTTTACTTAAATAACACAAATCTATTACCTTATAGTCAGAAGTCCAAAATGGGTCTTTCTGGGCTAAAATCAAGATGTTAGTAGGGGCCAGGCATGGTGGCTCATCCCTCTAATCCTAACACTGAGGCAGGAGGATACCTTGAGCTCAGGAGTTTGAGAAATGCCTGGGCAACATAGTGAGATTTCATCTCTACAAAAAAAAATTAAAAATTAGCCAAGTGTGGTGGCATGCACCTGTAGTTCCAGTTACTTCAGTGGCCAAGGTGGGAGGATCCCTTAAGTGCAAGAGATCAAGGCTGCAGTGAGCCTGATCTCACCATTGTACTCCAGCCTAGGAGACAGAGCAAGACCCTGTCTCAAAAAATCAAATAAAAAGGGCCTGCTGCAGTGGCTCATGCCTGTCATCCCAACACTTTGGGAGGCCAAGGTGGGAGCATCACCTGAGGTCAGGAGTTCAAAACCAGCCTGGCCAACATGATAAAACCCTATCTCTACTAAAAATACAAAAATTAGCCAGGCATGGTGGCACATGGCTGTAATCCGAGCTACTCAGGAGGAGAATCACTTGAACCCGGGAGGCGGAGGTTGCAGTGAGCTCCACTGCAAGACTCCATCTAAAAAAAAAAAAAAAAGAAAGAAAGAAAGAAAGAAAAGAAAAGGAAGAAAGAAAGAAAAAAGAAAAAAAAATATTATCAGGACTGCATTCCTTTCTGGAGGCTCCAGGGGACAATGTGCTTCCTTGCCTGGTTCAGCTTCTAGTGGCTGCCCATGTTCCTTGGTGTATGTGCCCCTTCCTTCATTTTCAAAGCCAGCAATGTTACATTTCTCAGTGCCTTTTTCATATTACATCTTCCTCTAACTCTGAGTCCTTTTCTGACTCCCTCTTCTACTTTTAAGGAACTTTGTGATAACTTTGGGTTTACCCTGATAATCCAGGAAAATCTCCTCATCCCAAATTCCTTAACTGAATCACATCTACACAGTCCGTCTTGCCTTGTAAGGTAACATAATTACAGGTTCCAGAGATTGGAACGTGGGCGTCGTTGAGGGGCCATTTATTCTGCCTACCACAGTATACCAAAGCAGAATGGATACTGGGTGGGCCCCACCACTCTAAAAACATGTTCTTCACACTCCTCATTCTGGTTGATATTTTTTTTCTTCATTTTATTGAATTCATAGTTACTCTTGTTTCATTTTTTTTTTTCCATTCAAGTAGTTTGTACTTTACACATCCAATTTCTATGTGGTGATCTTATGTTTATTACGAATAATTGATATATACTTTTCTACGTTTAGAGATAGTATCTATATACATCTGCAAATAAGACAAAAAAAACTTAGCATGCTTTTCCTCCTCTCCTTGCCTTTTATCCTCGTGATAACATCATTTAGTTATAGACTATCATTATTTATTTTTATTAACTAGCGATGACGAAAACAATTAAAAATTTAAAATTTTCTATAACAAAAAGTGGTTGGGTGCAAAAAACAGAATACTCAAACTGAAGGTGACCTAAACCATGAGAAAAACTTGTATCACATGAAAAGAACAAAGACAGGTTGTTCTTGGGTTAGTTAATGTAGTGGTTCAATGATGTCATGCAGGATCCAGGTTCTTTTCATCTTTTCACCTTCTTCTGAAGCTCCTCCCATCCTGGTAGGAAGATGACTTCTATAGTTTCAGCTATTATATCCTCACACAGCCCTGCCTGAAAATAATGGATTAGTTATCTCTTGCTGTATAACAAATCAAGTGACTTAACACAACAATAAAGTTTATTATTTTAATAATATGGTTTCTGTGGGTCAGGGATTTGGGAGCAGATTGGTTGGGTGGTTCTAGCTTAGGATTTCTCATGAGGTTGCAGTCCGAATCAGCTGAGACTGCAGTCATCTGAAGGCTTGACTGGGGCTGGAGATCCAGTTCAAAGTGGCTCATGGAACATGGCAGGCAGGTTGCATGAATATCTGTGGGACAAGACGGCTGGCTTCCCATAGAGCTCTGGTTCTTATCGTGGGTGATTTTTCTCACCAGGGGGCATTTAGCAACATCTGGAGACATGTTTGGTTGTCACAACTGGAAAGTTGCTATTGATATCTAGTGGGTTGGAACTAGAGTTACTGCTAAACATCCTATACTGCATAGGACAGTCTTTCACAACACGAATTATCAGGCCCAAAATGCCAGTAGTGCTAATGTTGAGAAATCCTGCCTTAGAGCAAGTGAACCAAGAGAGCAAGGTAAAAGCTGAAATGCTTTTTATTACTCACCAGCTTTGGAAGTCCTCTGTATTCTGTGTTGGAGGGATCCACACAAGGGTATGAATACCAGAAAGTGAGGCTCATTGGAAATCATCTTGGGCATAGCTACCATGGGAAGGAGGCTTCTCCTGGCTATTTCTCTTGTTTTGTCTTCTCTTCCTTCTTCCGTCATTTCTTCCGATCTTCCTTCCCTATTCCTTGTTTCCTTTTCTTTATTCAACTTTCAAAGAGGAAAATAATTTCTTTTCTTTTCTTTCTTTCTTTCTTTTTTTTTTTTTTTTGAGACAGAGTTTTGCTCTTGTTGCCCAGGCTGGAGTGCAATGGTGTGATCTAGGGTCACCGCAACCTCCACCTCCCAGGTTCAAGCAATTCTCCTGCCTCAGCCTCCCGAGTAGCTGGGATTACAGGCATGTGCCACCATGCCTGGCTAATTTTGTATTTTTAGTAGAGATGGGGTTTCTCCATGTTGGTCAGGCTGGTCTCGACCTCCTGACCTCAGGTGATCTGCCCACCTCGGCCTCCCAAAGTGCTGGGATTACAGGCGTGATCCACGGCGCCCAGTGGAGGAAAACTATATCTATAAGCCCTACCAGGCTTCTCTGCACTTCTCACTAGTCAGTGTTGGATGATATGCCTATGTCTAAAGCAATTATTAGGAGAGAGAATAGAATTACTATGATGAGTTTAGCCTATTTAACATTTACTCTCCTTCTGGGGCTGGGGAGAATCCATATGTTTTACACACATGGAGGGTAAATTATCAAAATCGGTGTTTTACTAGTAAGGAAGAAAGAGAATGTCTTTGAGTGGGTAACAAACAGAGTTTGCTACCTTTGTTTATCATTGTCTTTTGTAACACACACTTTGTTTTTGGTTTCAGTTTACTCTTTGGTGGAAGACATTCTCTAAAAGTAATTTCAGGATGGACAGCAATCTGAATTCTTACATATTTGCAAGTGTGTGTCATTATTTTGTACCCTCTCTTAAGTGTTAATTTAGTTTTGCAGTCTAGGTTAAAAACAATTCCCTTAGAGGCCGGGCGTGATGGCTTGCACCTGTAATTCCAACATTTTGGGAAGCCGAGGTGGGATCCCAGGAGTGTGAGACCAGTCTAGGAAACTTAGTGAGACTCCACCTCTGAAAAAAACAAACAAACAAAAATTAGCCAGGCATGGCAGCACACACTTGTAGTCCCAGCTCAGTTATTGGGTGGTGGGGTTAAGGTAGTTAAGGTGGGAGGATTGCTTGAACTCATTGAGGTCCTGCAATGAGCCAGCCACGCACTGCAGCCTGGGTGACAGAGAGACTGTGTCTCAAAAACAAAACAAAACAAGACAAAACACCATTACAGTGATTTCCTTAGACTACTGTTCCATTGTCTGTTAGCATCCATTGTTGCTGATGAGAAGGTAATCCAGTTAAGATTTTCTTTTTATCCTTCATGCTGTGAAATCCCACTATGAGGTGTTTAAGTGTGTTATTTTTTACCTATGCCATTTGGCTCAGAAGTATATAAGAGCTTTTTACTCAAAGATATTGGAATTTTTTTTTTTTTTTTTGAGACGCAGTTTCGCTCTTGTTGCCCAGGCTGGAGTGCAATGGCACGATCTCGGCTCACTACAACCTGCAGCTCCTGGGTTCAAGCGATTCTTCTGCCTCAACCTCCCTAGTAGCTGGGATTACAGGCATGTGCCACCACGCCCAGCTAATTTAGTATTTTTAGTAGAGACGGGATCAGGCTGGTCTTGAACTCCCTACCTCAGGTGATCCACCCATCTTGGCCTCCCAAAGTGCTGGGATTACAGGCGTGAGTCACCACGCCTGGTCAAGATAATGGAATATTTTCAATCATTTTTTGAGTATTTCCTTCCATCCATTCTCTAGATCCCCTATCAGATGAATATTGGACTTTCTGGATTTATTCTTCATGTTACTTAAATTACTTAAATACCTAAACTAGGTAATTTTAAAAAAACAGAAACAGAATTGCTCACAGTTCTGAGGCCGTAAAGTCCAAGATCAAGATAATTAGCAGATTTGAAGTCTGCTGAGGGCTCCTTTCTCATAGATGGCCCCTTCTATGCATCCTCACGTGGTAGAAGGGCGAACAGGCTCCCTCAAGCTTCTTTTACTCAGGGCACTAATCCAATTCATGAAGGATCTGCCTTCATGATCTAATCACCTCTTAAAAGCACCACCTGTTAATACTATCACTATGAGGGTTAGGTTTCAGCATATAAATTTTGGGAGAACACAAACATTCAGATAGAGTAAATGCTTAGAAGAATATATGCAGCATAGTATTACTTATTATTCAAATTTTCTATCCATTGTTTTAAAGACAGAGTCTCCCTCTGTCACCCAGGCTGGAGTGCAATGGCTTATCTTGGCTTGCTGCAGCCTCAACCTCCCAGACTCAAGCATTCCTTCCACCTCAGCCACCCTAGTAGCTGGGATTACAGGCGTGTACCACTATGCGCACCTAATTTTTGTGTTTTTTGTAGAGATGGGGTTCTACCAAGTTGCCCAGGCTGGTCTCGAACTCCTGGACTCAAACTATCCTCCCACCCTGGCCTCCCAAAGTGTTGGGTTCATGGGTGTGAGCCACCGTGCCTGGCAGAAATCTTTAGCAAAAAAATTAGGTATCATTGTTGGAGCCTCCTTTTCCTCTTCCTCTTTTCTCATTATCCTGAAGTTAATCAGTATCCTTACTGCCTGTATCCATGCTTTATATAGTTTACTACATATTTATATATATGTAAACAGCATATTGTATTATTCGGCAGGTTTTCAAACTGCACATAAACGGTATAAATTCTCTTAATCCTTCAGATTACACCAAGAAAATAACCTCAAGTCTTGAATGTTTTTCCTGGTATTTGCTATTCTCTCTTTTAACAAACTAAGAGTAGGCCTTAGGCTAGAAGCCCAGAGCAGGAATTGATGGCTAGCTAGAATTTAATAATACTTCTTTGTTTTCCATTATATTTATTTTAATGGTTTCCTCCCCCTCTTTTTTTTCAAAGCAAGTGTTGCCGGCTTTCCATTTAGAGTAGTGATTTATGTTTTATTTTATATTAAATGTAAGAAAAAAAGTGTTTATTTAAAGAAAAATGTTAAGTGGCAATAATACAGGCAATACAGAGACATAGCAAAAAATTAGGAAATTTAAACTGTAATAGCTGAAATTTGATACACACTTGGCCAAAAGGAAAAAGTTCAAGTTTCTCCTTCTCACCTTTCTTTACCAGTTGGAGGTCCCTTTGATACTGCAATCTCTCCTTTTATGGTATTTCCTGCAGCCCGCACCCCTGCCTTCCGCTGGCTGTCTCATCAACTTCTCTGGCTCTTAGGAAGCCCTCCTCCATTTAGCACCTGTCATCATACTGCATGTATAACTTTCTCATCTAAAACTAACCTAAATCTTAATGCCAACATGGCACCCTCATGGCCTGAACAGCTCACTAATGTCAAAAAAGTTGATCTGTTTTTGATGTTGCAAATATAATCATGAGTATACAATGAAGGCTTTACATGGAAAAAATATTTAACTCATATTTCCTTATGTTTGCAGTTAAAAAAAAAAGTTGTTTATAGATCTTAATACTTGATCTTAAATTATCTTCTTTCAACCCTGAGACAATACATTAACCTGTTGTCTAGATGAATGGTAAACAAACAGGGACATAGAACAGAAAAACAAAGAAGATGATGGGAAATAATGTTTTTTTTTTTACTTCATTTCGACGTGGTGGTTTACTGCACGTTACTTAGTATGTCGAACCGGGTGATTTTACTAAAATATGAGTTTAGTAATTTAGTATAACACGTTCAAATGTTTAACATACAACGTTTAAAGGCAAAAGCTACCAAACCGTTGTGGCCCTTGAGATGCTAGAACAATTTTCAAGTTTCACGGTGCATGATCCACAATGCATATGAATATATACAATATCAGTAACAAAAACAGTACAATGTACACCAGATGCTGTTTCAAAGTCCTCTAATGTTTGCAGTCGTGATAAACTAACTGCATTGGCCTTCATTCATTCATTCATAAGCCTTATTTTGAAGCTGATCTTCACACTGCATGATTAAGAAACCATCAGTGCACTTGTCAGAAGTACATTCTGCTGTTAACAGAGGAGTAAAGAATGCTTTCAAAGCTACTGCTGTATTTGGAAAAAAGTTCAGTTTTAGTGTTTTCTTTGTATGTATTTTGCGTGGCTAAGGCGGGAGAAGAAGGGCTGCGCGGGGATTGGGGGAAGCGACTTCGCACTCTTGATTACAGAAAAAGGATCATGTATACCACTGTAAAACATCCCACCTTTAAATGAGAAAGTGGGTGAAGTGAAATCGCTCTCACGTACACATATTCCGCGTTACTTCTTATCCGCCAGCCAAACTTTCTCCATCAATCTGGGTAGGTCTGACACGAAAATGCAGCCTGAAAGAAATGCTGAGTCCTGAGGCGGCGTGTGTTGCCTCACCCAGTGCTGGCTTTGGAGTTACCTGAAGCCTTCTAGCTACTGCACCCAAAGAACAAGCTTCTCGGTTCAACTCGGTTGTTTCCGTGGGGAATTGCGGCACGAGCAGGTACTGGGTGTGGCGATGCCAAGAGAGCGCTCAGATCTCCCATCTTTCCCGCTTCTGGCAAACCTTCCCGGCCCCGAATCGGCGAGTGACCAGCACCCGGGACCCGCCGGCATTCCGGGGACCGCGGTTGGACCCGACCCCGCCGCAGCTGCAAACTGCCGAAGCGCCCAGCTGAGTGCACTGTGCGTGTGCGCTTCTCCCCCACTCTTTCCGCGCCTGGAGGCGGATCCCCTTCCTTGCACACAAGTCCTTATATGCACCGGTTGCACCAGCCCGCGTTACTCCGGCCCCACAAATAATTAACAGGGGAGGGAGGGTGTCGCTTTTTTTTCCTCCGGCTTTTTCTCAGCGGGAGAGCATTTGAACCGAGGAGAAACCCCAAGATGAGACTAAAGGGCCATTTTGCTGCAGTGCACGAATTGGCCACACAAAAATACAGCTTGGGTCCCTATGATAAGCAAGTCAAGGTTCAGGAACAGCCCTTCGGATTTGGCCCCAGGAGCCCGCAAAAGCCTGGGCGGAAAGGGTGCGCGCCCCTCCCCCCTCCACGCTGGTGGGGAGGGACCGGGTCAGGAAGCGCGGCCTCTCCCCAGTCCAAGACCACGCCTCCTCCGCCTCCCCCCGCCCCCTTCACTCCTCCCAGGAAGCGGTGATAGACAGTTCTGTGTGGTTCTCCACCCCCACCCTCCCCCCGCTGAGTGGAGGAGTTGATGTGTCTCATTATAACAGCCAATGCAGCCGCCATCCACGCACAAGCAAAGAAGCATGTCCCATTTAAATACACCCACGCAGCCCCAGCGCCCTTAGCCGATCGGGGCGCTCAGCCCACACGCACCGCTGCTCCGGGCTTGGAGATCCGCGCAGGTTGGGCTCCCGGACCCGGCGGACCGACGCGCGGAGGATCGGGATCCGGCGCTGTGGGGCTGGGGTGGGCGGGGGAGGCTGGGCCCGGGGCCTCTGGCGCGATACCCGCATGAGGACGCGAGTGAAATAGACCAAGGTGGAATTTCCAAGGGAAAAGCTTGGGGGTGGTTTTGGTCCATTTCTCCAGCGAAGAAGTAGACATGGCGAGCGACTCCCCGGCTCGAAGCCTGGATGAAATAGATCTCTCGGCTCTGAGGGTGAGCAGGACATGTTTTCTGGTTTCTTTCCAGTGGTTTGGGTCAGGGTGAATGGGCTCGGTGCGTGGACTGGGGGCTGGGGCTGGGGCTGGGGGACAGCAGCGGGAGAATGCGTCGGGGAGGGAACCTGGATTCCCGTTTTGATTCGGGGTTGCTGAGGTGCTCCTGGCTGAGCCCCTACGGCAGGGGCTGTGCGGTACGTGTCTTCCTTTGGCCGTGGCCGAGGCTCTCCCGAGGGCTCGTGGAGCTCGTGGAGCTTATGCTTTCATCTTATACCGGTGTAAGAGCAGTAAAATGAAAGGTGTGTGTGTGTGTGTACGTGTGTACACGCCCCGGGCAGTTGTCTGGTGCCAAGGAGCGAGACCCAACTGTCCCTTCTGCAAAAAGAATGCCAGCGTGAATAAAGGCACTGGCTCCTCACGTTTTCCAGCTACCTGCAAGATGACATTGTGAGGCTGACTGTCCCCGCGAAGCCGAACCTGCCGCTCCAAGGGGGCAGTTATTGCTATGCTGGTCTTGTAGATGGCAACTGCCTCCCCCTCCCCCTTTTCTGCCTCCCGCACCCGGGCGCCCTCTCAGCGCTCCCTTAAATGCCAGTCTGCCACTCACCTTTATTTATGGCTTTAACTCAGCCCTGCCTGTGCTTTCTGACTTTGTGGCTGTAACGTTTCAGTTTTATGGCTGAACTTAAGCAGGTGAAAGGGATGTGTTTTCTGCTTTTCCTCAATCAGACCGGAACTCCCTGGAGTGTGTGCGAGTGTGTGTGTGTGTGTGTGTATGTGTGTTTTCCCCGTGTCTGTGGCCGGTCCTTTGTAGAGCACCTCCCTCCCCCCAGCCCCACTGGTTTGCGTTTACCTTCACGTGAATTACCTCAGACGCCGTTTCATTGTATTGACTAAGACATCACTGATACAGAATCCATTTTGCTGTTGTTTTGAGATCAGAATACCAGGAATCCCAGTGCTGCCTTGACGCTTCCCCACCCCCAACTCCCGATCCCAACACACTCCTTCGGGGAAGGGGGCAGAGCTTTCTTGTCATTTTAATTAGATGCTGCCTGCTGGGAAGGGGTGAGGGGTGGGGATGGTGGCAGCAGCGGGTGTCTGAGAAGGATTGGACACCAATTTAAGGACTGCTTCTTCCTCTCCCGAACCAAAAATAAAATTTAAAAAATAGCGAGTGCATGTACTTGATGTATGGAGGGTGGATGAGAAGGAATTGATGGTGGCTTTCTACAGGGAGACACCAGGATGGATGAAGTATGGAAGTTCACACGCCCTCCTGAGGAATACATTGTTAGATTGATGCTGAATCTTGGGGCCATTTACCTGGATTCCTAATACTTCTGACATTGCCTCTTTCTGTACTATTATATTAAAGTGCTACCTTTGTGATCAAAGTGGTACTTTCTCTTTGGTCTCCTTAATTAAACCTTTTCCTCCACATCTCTTTTAATAACGCTTTCTCTCTTCGTCTTAATCTGTTGGGCCAAGAGGTGAGGCTTCAGCAAGGCAGGTAAGGAGTTGAGAAGAAACAGAGATGCCGTTTGAAATGGGCTGTTCTGATAGTTGGGCAGCCGAAGCTCCTTCATGCATTATTACAGGAAGCTGTCTATTTCCCTGGAGTGGAAATGCCACATCAAGAACCGGCTGCCCCCTGCGCAGCGGGGTGGGGTTGGTAACAGGGTGGGTGCATTGGCCAGGTCTGTGGCTTCCTGCTTTACCGACTGTGTGTGTTCATTTGCCCTACTTTCTGCGCTGGGAGTTGCTGCCGGCGGGTTAATCAGGTGGATGGATGGCCCAGACTGGGGGTGGGGTGCTGCGAGTCGGTCGGGGGTCGGGGTGGCGGAGGCGGGGGGCAGTGGCAAAGGGGGAAAGGTTCTGAACAATGTGCAGGGTTTGCGGTGATTTCCCTGGGCCGGAATCTCCACCTTGCTCCTCTACTGGAAAGCAGTCTGATGCGATTTTTAAGTTGGGCCCGGACTTGTCCCTTGTGGGCTTTTTCCTCGGGAAGGTTTTCTGAGATACCAAGCACAGAGCCTGCAGGCAGGAGAGCAACCGCTGAGGGCCACCGGGCGGATGACTGCGGATCACACTTGGGGTGTGCATTCTTGTGATCTGTATTTTGAAAACATATCTTTGCACAATGCACTGAAATTGCTCTTTGTGGCCTGGGCTATCAGCTTAGGGCTCTGCTGCTGTTTTTCTGCCTGCTGGGAGGTGTGGAAACAGAGAGGGCAACAGCTAGCTTGGGGACCAGGAACTGCTGGTTAGAAGACTTAGATGCAGATGCAGATACAGATGTGGAGACAGTTGCAGATGTGGGGCCAGGGTCTTTGACCAGTCTTGTGGGTGAGGTGTGCCTGCTGGAGTGGGTCCAAAGGCCACATAGGTAATCTCCACAAATCAGAGGGCAGATCATCTCCACCTTCCCACATTTGGAGAGGTGGCCTCATCTAGATGAGATGTCTCATTTATTCCTAAGCCCTTGGTAAAGCCTGCCTGCTGAGCCCCTCCTGGGGAATGCCTGACCCCTGAAATGCAGCCAAGGTCAGTGGCTTCCGGGAGAATTTGCTGCAGACTTACCAGTCCCTTGCTGTTTCGGTGGCTCTTTAATGTACACAGTCAATGCTCTTTTTGTAAACCCTGGGCTCAATGCATTAAAAGCAGATCCTGTCTGGAGAGGCCTTTATCCTTCTCACTTTGGGGGCTTATTGTTCTCAGCCAGTGATCCCAGACTGGACCCAGTCTAAATTTTCCCCAAATAGCAACAATGCATAATTTAAACCAGAGCAACCAATGACAGCACTGATCATTTAAATTATGCAAGATTTGCATGGTTTAAAAGTGAGTGAAGCAGGATCTTCTTTGATTGGAAAATAGGTAATTTGAATCCAGTTTTAGCCCTGATTTTTAGAGCTCACCGAGGTAAACTAAATCTTGAGGGATGGGCTGGAATTGTTTTACAGATTTAGAGCTGGAAAGAGAATTGTAGAACACTCAGCCACTCCTTTCATTGAACACTTGGGAAACTGAAGCCCAGAGGCGTGAAGTAAGTTGTTCAAGGTCACACAGTAACAATGGGAGGGGACAGCAGGAACGTGGTTTGAGCAAATAATCTAGATTTCCTGACTCCTCATTCAGTGCTCTTTTCTCTAAGTCACACTTTCTGTGGCTGAATCAGAAATCAATAATACATTTTCTGCCTGAGTACAAAAGAATAGCAGAAAGGAATAATTTCACCAGGGTCAGGGAATTTTATTTATTGAGAATGGTGAAACTACTTCATGCAAGTAAGTTTGTGATACGTGAAACCATGGAGCTTTAGGCTACCTTTGGAATTCATCTTGTCCAGCCCTGGTTCAGTGCCTACTCTGAGGGCAAACGACTGTCTGAAATCACCTAGGACACATGGTTGTCCTGCACAGGTAACCTCTCTGAATAACCTGTGTCCATCAGAGCACGTCCTAAGGGGTCAGTATAGACATACACATTATTCAGATATCTCCGCATGTGACGTTTATAAAGTTCTGTATATGTTTTGTATTATCTATGTGGATACATATATTATGTGTAGTATTATGGATATAAACTGTATCCATGTGGGTGTATGAAAATGTGCATATACATACATAGGCTATAGCAAACAATTTACTCATTCAAACCTGGGGCTTGAGTCATTCTTGCTTCAGGACATCTCAATATTAAAAGAGATGAAACTTGCCACCAGTGTGCTTTATTACATATGAGGTGAGCTCAGCCCAGAAAGCTTTTTGGAGATTAGCATATTTCTGGACCTAAGCACCTTGGCTGTCCTTAACTTGGCCCACAGGGTAAGGCATTCAAGGCCAGGAGTTGGCTGCTGCTGACCTCATACTCTTAGCTTCTGCCAGGACTCACATACACTTTTGTATTTGAACAAAATTAGATGACCTATGCTTGTCTTTCCCCTTACCCCTCACTCCCTAGCCATTCCTTTCTCCATTGAAACCCAGATTTAAGAATTGACCTCATCTGAAAGCCTTGCTTATATCCCTTTGCTACATGTTTCATGCTCATGTTTTACTTGGTGTGTGATTTCCTTTCTGCTGCTTTACTAAACCGTGGATTTCTTGAGGACAGAGGCTAGGTCTTGTTCATCTTTGGAGCCATAGTCTCCATTAGTTGGATGAATGAGTACATGAATGCATGCATGAATGAATGGAGTGGAATGAACCCTGTCTCCCCAGTTCTATCTCCACCTCTTACTCATTCTGTGACTTTGGGTAGGTCATGTAACCATAGTTAATAAGAATGATCACAACTGTTTGCCTTTCTCACACACTGTGTTTAAGGCAATGCTTTAAAAACCATACAGCACTATACAAATATGCTATCCCATGGTTAAGTAGAATTTAGTGGGAAAATTGAGCCCATCAACATTCGATTGCAATGATTTTATCTAATAGAAAATGATCCTGGCTGGGCACAGTGGCTCACACCTGTAATCCTAGCACTTTGGGAGGCCAAAGTGGGAGGATTGCTTGAAACCAGGAGTTTCAGATCATCGTGGGCAATGTAGGGAGACTCCATCTCTGGGAGAAAAAAAAAAAAAGCCAGTATGGTGGGGTGTGCCTGTGGTCCCAGCTAATTGGGAGACTGAGGTGGGAAGATAGTTTGAGCTTGAGAAGTCAAGACTGTGATTGTGTCACAGCACTCCAGCCTCAGTGACAGGGTGACATCTTGTTAAAAAAAAAAAAAAAAAAAGAAGACTAAGAAAAGAAGGAAAATAATCCTGAGAAAAAGATATCAGAAGGTTCCGACTGTTTTTAATAGCACCTCAACAGACCTTAGCTGCCTTTTTCCTTTTGTGTGCCAATATGACCTTATATGTTTCTCTGATGGCCTGAATTGAGCTTTGCCCCCCAAGTATTAGCATTCATTAAATATGAGGTAAGCACAGTCCCGAAGCTTTTTGGAGATTAATGTATTTCGAAACCAGTATCAATTATCAGCATTGTTCATGAAAACCTTTTTTAAACATTTTCTTTTTTAAAAAAACTTTTTTTAAAAAACTTTTTTCTCCTCTTTATATGTTACTGATTATTGAAATGCAAACACATTGATTATGCCTGTGCCTTCCCAAAGTTTTATTTTTTCCCTTGGGAGGTAGAGTGGACACCTAAGATGATACACTAATGGCCCAGTATTTAAAACTTTCTGGTGAGAGGTTCTCATGGGGCTCAAATAAATCTCGAAATATTATTAATTCATTACTCCAGAGCACTTAATTAAATTTGGTCTAAAATGAGATTTTAGTAAAGTTGCATGAATTAATAACAGTATCTCAAAATGATAACAGCATGGCAGTCTTTTCATTAATATTATTTATGTTTATCAGAGATACTAAACAGGTGTTTTCTTTGCAATGGCGTTGCCTCATAAAAAGTAGGGTGTGCTGGTAGCTATCAGAACATCAGATAAATATGCACAGTCATTTTCATTATTCATTATTAACTGGAGTAATCTTTAGTGCAGAAGCCAGTGTAAGTCATGGTTTGCTGTTTGCTTCAGTATCTACTTAGGAGGTCATGGAATATTTTGTTGATGAGAGAGTACCCAGTACATTTCTTTCAGGAAATACCACTTTTTTCCCCCTTATCTGTAAAACTCTTTGATGTCTTATAATTTCGAGTCTTGCCTGTTGGGCCTTTCTTCTTTCTGTGTCCCTGCCCTGGAATTAATCTTCCGTGCCCTTCTTGTTTCGACGCCATTCCTTCTCTCAGTGATAGTGGTTCTAAAGTCCACCCAGCCGGGCGCTCCTGTGATTGAATCATGGCCGCTATGCCCAGCTGAGCACAACCAGTCTCTGATTCCCTTCCTGATAGAATTTGGAGTAACTTGAGTCTGAAAGATGCTTTAATGTCAAATTGATTCTTACATTTCTGTGGGGGAAGTAGCTCTCTGAGAACAGGGCCTAAACTGGTTTGTTAGCAGTGTGCCGAGAATTCTAAGAAAATCTTAATGATATTTTTTTGAATGAAATGTTATTCTGCACATATAAATATAAGGTCTCTAGTGGAGAGAGAGGGAGGACTTAAGTAGAAAATGTTGGATGAATTCCGCTTGTGATTCCTTCCAGTCTGGTTGGAAGCTTATTTCCCTTTAGCGAAACATGATTCTATCCACTTCTTTTTCATGTCCTGGTTGTCTCACGGGGGTGCCCTCAACTTCTCAAAACGCATTTTATTTATTCCACCCCAACTTAAAATTCTTTCCTTAATGTTTATCATATGGGTCCCCTTGTCTCCACTGTTCCCTGCAAGTGCCGTAGGTACCGTCCCCTGGGCAACACCCGCGACAGGACCCCCCTCCTCCTGTGTCTCTACTACCAGCCTTCTTCTGACTGGTCTCTCCTACACTGTAGCCACGTGAGTCTTCCTAACGCACAGTTTCAATCTGGTTGTTTTTATTCAAGGCCTTCTCTGACTCCTTAGTCGACAGAATAAAAACTAAACTCTTCAGCATGTTAAGACCAGCAGCAGTTCAGAGCGGCCTCCCACAGAGCTCTGCAGTTTTGACGACCACCCCGCCATTGCGGTAGGGAACAACTTCATTCCCGCTGGATGCTCTGTAGGGGGCGCTCTTAGTCTCGTTTCTGTACCTACTGCCCCAACACGAAACATTCACAGACCACCTTTTCCACGAAATTGTCTGATTTCTCTCAGAGGTTGTCCCTCCCATTCATAGACTGTCTCAGAACTGACCTCACACCTCTTCCATAACACTCAGAACTTTCTGTCTTGGATTATATTCACCACTAGACAATTCCTTCTTGAAGGCAACGTTTGATTTTCTTAGGGATCCTCGCCAGTTTTCTTTACACAGCAGGCGTTCGTTCAACAAATAAATTTTGAATTAACAAAATATATAATGTGCAACCCTTTTAGAAGGGCTGGAGGTGGTGCTATGTAGAAAGAGTATAGAAACCTCAGAAAGGTGGGGCCTGTGCTGAAATCGTGCTGACCATAGCACAATTTCAGGGATCATGAATTATCTTATAGTCTATGTTGCATGACTCCTGGGGACACCTTTTATGTAGAGTACAATTGCAGTGGATGCTAATTACATTGAGTACAATTCCAGGGGCACCAATTATGAGAAATACTATGTCTGGTCCTGGGTAGGTATTCCTATTTCTAGAATTTTTCTGCCAAAGAAAATGTTCTGTCCATTGTCGTCGTCTTCTAAGTTTTGAGAGATTTAAAATACCGCAGGTTAGAATTGCAAGGGGTGTGTGTGTGTCTGTGTGTGTGTGTGTGTGTGTGTGTTAGGAGTGTGTTTCAATTATTTTAACAATCTGATAATGTTTACGACTACTATTTTGATTAAACAGTAATAGATGGGTGGGAAAGGGTGTGCTTCTAGGGTGGCCCACTGGAAGACAATGTTGAGTTTTTGTCTTGACAGAGCTGGCGGTGAGTGGGTAGAGAGAGTTTGGGAGATGGTGAGGTTTAATGAGGCACACAGCTGGGAGTTAGAGCCCAGCATCATAAAGCTGGCTCTGACACCTTACCCTCTAAGCTTCAGTTTTGTCACATGTAAGATGAGTGGTTTCGACTAAAATTGCTGGAAGTCACCTCCAGCAATTTCTATTGCTGGGATGCATATTCCTGGCATATGTAAGGGAACCAGAGGCAGGACTGAGGGCATTTAAATAGCTATGGATTCTTACTCTACCTGTTGGGGATACCAAGAGATTGGAAACTATGGACCTCAATGAGCTGGGAGTTGCCACTGAAAGTAATACCCCTTTCTAATTTTTAAATGAGCTATTTTTTTCCAACCTCGAGATTCTGATTTATAATTTAAAGTGTTGTTCTAGTTTTTGAAGACCGAGTGATAGGATGAAGGCCCAACTGTGACTTCTGCTGGGTACTCCCTTACAGTGTTGCTGCTGGATACCCAGGTTTAGACTCTGAAATAACCCTAGATTTTCAAGTGCTGTCTCTCTAGTTAGTGAAATTAGAACCTTGGCAGTATGGATTAAGTAGGAAATTTGTAGACTTTAACAATACATTGCATATATTACAAACATTTGTTTGGTTAGTGTATTAGAAAGTACAAATTTGGGTGCAGGGTGAACTCAGATCCAGTGTTCTGTGATTCTGTGAAATGTGATTAACTGTGGGGAAGAAATGTACATGGTATCCAGCATTCATTCATTCATTTGTTCGTGTATATGCTCATTCAGTACCTGATGATTGGGTGCTACTAGTTGCTGGGGCTGAGCTGAAGACAACACTGGCATGGTTTCTACACCCATGGCTGGATGGAGAAGAGAGTCTGCACTTGTCTTTCACTACACTCTAGCCACACTGATTTTTTCTGTTTTGTGAACATGCCAAACTCATTCTTGTAGTTCTCCATGCCAGAAATTTCACATGGAGGGCTCCATCTTATTATTTAGGTCTAAGGTCAGATGTGGTCTGTATTACTACTTATGTATCTGCATAACAGACTACCCTCAAGCTTAGTGGCTTAAACAACAACGACCATTTATTATCTCTCGCAGTTTCTGTGGGCCAGGGATTCAGAAGTGGCTTCCCTGGGTGGTTTTAGCATGAGGTATGTCCTGAAGTTGCAGGAAGATTTTGGCAAGGTGAATTATCTTCTGAAGGCTTGACTGGAGCTGGAGGATCTCTTTCCAAGATGATTTACTTATGTGGTGCTGGATGTTGGCAGGAGGCCTTAGTTCCTCCCCACGTAGGTGGCTCCATTGGTTGCTTGAGCATCCTCATAACATGGTGCCCACTTTTACCAGACAGAGTAATCCTTGCTGCAGTACCTCTGCTGACTTGGCTACCCAAGTCAGCCCTATTCATTTTGAAGGGGACTACACAAGAATATTAACTAACACCAGAAGGCAGAAGTCACTGAGGGTCCTCTTCGAGGTTCCTTACTATGCAGAGAGGTTTTCTTTGCAATATATCTCTAAAGTAACACTCCCTCCCACCCTGAAACTGTCCAGTTCAGTGCTTTATTGTCTTTAAGGCACTTGTGACTATCTGAATTATTAAAAAAATCTGGCTGTCCCAACTGGAGCCTGATAAGTTTTGTGAGAATAGGGATCTTGCCTGCATGTTTAGCACCACATTCCTGGTGCTTTGAACTGTGTCTGGCACATGATAAATATTGATTGAATAAATATCAATTGTATTAATGAAATTAATTAATTCATTTAAAAGGGATCTTATTTATTTATTACACCTCATATCTCCAAAAAATAAGTTGTGGCACCTTCTGATAAAAGGCACAAGTAGGATAAAGCCCTAAAACCATGATAAGGGTAAAGTGAAAAGTAAAGGGAGATTGTGTTTGCATATCTTTGTCTATATATCTACTTATCTATCTGTCTCTCTAGGGCTTGGTGATCCAATTTACCTCTTTTGTAGGTAGAAATTGGGGCTCAGAGAAGTTACTTGTCTTGTCTAAGGATGAAACTCGAATGCAGTGCTGGGTCCTGTTATGCCATGTCCCTCAACTGGATTGCCAACATCCTGGACCTCTTAGGGAATTGGTCATTCCCACAACACAAAAACCAGTCTAACAAAGTATGGATACAAAGATGATTACCAAGTTGCTTGTATGTACAGAACACACTGAAGATAGCCTGTGCTCCACTGTGAGGAAACCAAATCTAATTAGATGGTAAAGGAGAACTCAGCTAAGTTAATCAATATAGGTAATTAGCAGTGTTTCAGATGTTGAAAATAAAAGTTACAGTTCTATGTGCAAAGAGGCCACCTGTAGAAGCTGGAAATATGTGCCGTATCTTAACCTGAGTGAGAAGCTACGAAGACTCCTGGGGCTCCGGGGCCCAAAAAATGGAGACTGTGAAAGAAAGCGAAGACTAAGATTGCCGAGTTGTTAAAAATTTGTTTATTTATTTTATTTCATTTTTTTGAGATAAAGTCTCACTCCATCACCCAGGCTGGAGTGCAGTGGCACCGTGTCGGCTCACTGCAACCTTTGTCTCCCGAGTTGAAGCAATTCTCTTGCCTCAGCCTCCCAAGTAGCTGGGATTACAGGCACCCACCACTACGCTCGGATAATTTTTATACTTCTAGTAGAGACTGGGTTTCACCATGGTGGCCAGGCTGGTCTCAAACTCCTGACCTCAGGTGATCCACCCGCCTTGGCCTCCCAAAAAATTTGTTTAATTTTTGAAAGGCTTTTCTGGTTCTCATTATAAAAGCAATGGTCATTGCAATGGTTTCTGAATAGTCATTGCAGAAAATCTGGAAAATGGAGAAAAACTAAAAAGAATTCTCAAATTATTTAAATTTATGATTCCTAATGATAACCACATATGCACTTTGGTGTATGGCTTAGTAGTTTTTTCCTATGCATGGCTAAATAGATTTTTTTTTTAAAGTGGAGATAATATTGTACATACTATATGTAACCTATTTTTTAAACCGAATAGCCTTTTCTCATGCTATTAATCTTTTTCTATGGCATAACTTTTAAAACTTTTTTCATGGGGAATTTAAACTTAAAAGGTAGACAGAATACAGGAAACAACAGATGCCGGGGAGGATGTGGAGAAATAAGAATGCTTTTACACTGTTGGTGGGCATGTAAATTAGTTCGACCATTGTGGAAGACAGTGTGGCAATTCCTCAAAGATCTAGAACCAGAAATGCCATTTGACCCAACAATCCCATTACCTTGTATATACCCAAAGGATTATAATTCATTCTACTATAAAGACACATGCACATGTATGTTAATTGCAGCACTATTCACAATAGCAATCATTTGGAATCAACCCAAATGCGCATCAATGATAGACTGGATAAAGAAAATGTGGCACATATACACTATGGAATACTATGCAGCCATAAAAAAGGATGAGTTCATGTCCTTTGCAGGGATATGGATGAAGCTGGAAGCCATCATTCTCAGCAAACTAACACAGGAACAGAAAACCAAACACCGCATTTTCTCACTTGTAAGTGGGAGCTGAACAATGAGAACACGTGTACAGAGGGAGGGGAACAACACACACTGGGGCTTGTCAGGAAATGGGAGACTAGTGGAGGGATAGCATTAGGAGAAATACCTAATGTAGATGATGGGTTGATGAGTGCAGCAAACCACCATGGCACCTGTATACCTATGTAACAAACGTGCACGTTCTGCACATGTATCCCAGAACTTATAGTATAATAATAATAAGTAGACAGAATATTGGAATGCCCATATATTACTGATAGGAATATAAAATGGCACAGCCATTTTGGAAAACAGTTTGACAGTTTCTCAAAATGCTAAATATAGAATTACCCTGTGACCCAGGAATTCCACACCTAAGTATATGCCCAAGAGAACTGAAGACGTATTCATGCAAAAAAAAAAAATGTGTACATGAATATTTATAGTAACCTCAAAGAGGAAAGAACCCAAGTGTCCATCAACCAAAGAACGGATAAACAAAATGTAGTATAGTATATCCTTACAATGGAATATTCTACAATAAAAGGAAGTGCTGATATACACTGCAACATGAACATTATGCTATGTGAAAAAAGCCAAACATGAAAGGACAATTGGTTGTATGATTCCATTTATATAAAATGTCTGGAATAAGCAAATCCATAGAGATAGAAGGTAGACTAATGCTTGCTGGCAGGGAGTGACTGCTAATGTCCCAAATTAGATAGTGGGGACGTTTGTACAACTCTGTGAAACATACTAAAAGTCACTTGTACACTTCAAAAGAGTAAGTCTTACAGAATGTGAATTTTATTGAGCTTTAGCTCAATAAAACTCTCATTAAAAAGTAGATAAAAGGGTTAATAATCTCTCTACTGAACAATTATCCCCCATAATGAATCGTGTTTCATCTATACTCCTACCCACTTTCTCCCCTATATTATTTTAAAGCAGCATATTATTTATGAATATTTCAGTAGTTTATGTACTTAAAAAATACATAGCCACAATACTATTATCGCCTAAAAAATTTAACATGTAATAAAATATTCAGTCAGTGCTTAACTTTCTAATCATCTTTTTAGACTGCTTAACATCTTATTGTGGAGATGGATCATAATATATTTAACCAGTTCCTGTTGATGAAGCTTGAAGTTATTTCTAACTTTCCAACTCATAAATAGTGCTTCAATAAACATCCTTACATATGTCTTTGTGTGCATCTCTGTTGCCTTAGGATAACTCCTTAGAAATTGAATTTAGAATGAAAGTATGTGAATGATCTCTAAGGCTCTTGATATTGCCAGATTGGCTTCCAATTTCTTGTGGTGTAGGTGTGTAGCATTTATAAATGAACACATAAGACTCCGAAAAATCAATTAGTTTACCAAATATCGTAGAGCTACTAAGTGGTTGAGCTTACGACTGACTGGCCCAAAGCCACTGCCAATAGTGACTCACACAGCCATCGTTTGATTTATGGACCTTGTCATGACATCAGAATCATCTGGTGTATTATCACCCTGAGGCTCACAGACTTCCCAGAAGCCTTTGGTTTAGGGCACAAGTTGTCTTTCATGAGCATAGTGGTGTCGTAAGAGGTATTTCCAAGGTATTTCTTCCTTGTAACTTTGTTTTGTAAGATGACCAATGCCAGATTAGAATGTGTTTTTTTTTTTTTTTTTTTCTTGCCTAAAACTTTAAAAACCTAATATGGTAGCTATTTGGGGATTAACAGTGACATTCTTGTGGAGTGTATCTAGGGGATGTTTGTTTATTTATTTATTTATTTATTTGAGATGGAGTCTAGCTTTGTTACCCAGGCTGAAGTACAGTGGGGGGATCTCTGCTCACTGCAACCTCTGCCCTCCTGGGTTCAGGCGATTCTCCCGCCTTAGCCTCCCGAGTAGCTGGGATTACAGGCACTCGCCACCACGCCCAACTAATTTTTGTATTTTTAATAGAGATTAGGTTTGACTGTGTTGGCCAGGCTGGTCTCAAACTCCCGACCTCAGGTGATCTGCCCGCCTCAGCGTCCCAAAGTGCTGGGATTACAGGTGTGAGCGACTGTGCTTGGCTTGTTTACATTCAAACTGTCATTCTTCCTGGAAAATTATCCTACAAGTGTGTTTGGAGGATGTGTGGAATCAGGCTCAAAGGTTTCAGTTTTTTAAGAATTGGAGACAGCTGACTCTGTGACGATCACAGAAGATAGCAAGGTGAGCTAGGGCCATGATAGAATAGAGACTATTCTCAAACCTTAATCTGCCAGACAGTTGCTGAAATCAAAATCTTAAGTTATGCTTTCAGTTTTGCACATAGGTAGATATTTTAAGATTCTAATGGAGAAAATAGAAGACAGAACAGGAAGCCACCAGAGTAAAAAGCTCCGTATTCTGGACTATAATCTACTTTCAACCTGGTTTATAAGTAAGAAACTATTTAAATTGACACAACTTTATGGTAGCTGGTCTTGCAAAGGGCAATTTCCTTGATTTACTAGAGTTTATAACCTAACCCTCCATTTAAAATGCCTATAAATTATTTATGTCTAGGGTAAAAATCCAGGGCTTCACATGAATATGGTTTCATCATTTCTACCTCTAGGTATTTTTTTTAAAGCTGCCTGTAATCAATGATAGCAGCGTGGTAGGTGGAATAGGTTGTAAGCAGTAATTGCAAACTGTATTTAAATAATAATAATAATATTTAGCATTTATAGAGCACTTTATTTCTTCAAAGTACTTGCAAACATTATCTAATTAAATACCCTTTCTGATTATAATCTGGATATAAATGCACTTAAACTCAGGACAGGGTCATGAGAAAAGTATACATTTGAAAGTTGGTGCTAGATATGCTTTAAAAACCTATACAATGATGGGAAAGTTAGAGTTCGGATTCTGTTGGACGGTTTTTGTGCATTTCAGTTCAGCCTGATGGCAGAATTAGATCATATCTGCACTCGATGACTCTGCTTGATAACTTATCACTAAAATCTGAATGTTGATCGTCACACTGATCCTTACAGTTGCTACAACACGAATAACATAAATAAGCTTTAAAATGAGGTCCCTCTCTACATTTCATGCCCTGGCTTCAGATGAAACTGCCATTAATAAGTGAAATGAAGTGGTATAGTGCAAGGAAGAGTGGCTATGCATTGTGGTTTAGTAATCTCTATCTGAGAGTAACAGATTTAACTGCACAGTAGGATGCATCATAAATAAATGCATTGGAGAAATGAAACATCTTTAGTTTGACTGTATTAACTACTTCTTGCTGTTTTGGATATGTGTCTGTGTATTGTCCCCTTGCACGTATACCCTGTGTTGCCAATTTAGAAAGTGTTTGGAGCAAGGACCTATGCGGCTTACTCAGTAGGTAGTAGAGAGTTCTGCAGTTGGTAGATTCTCAGTAAATGTTATCCTGTATGTTGTGATTTTCTAAAAGCTAGTTGACAGTTTAACTCCTTAAGTCAGCGGTTCTCAAAGTGGGATCCTTGGACCAGCAGCTTCAGGATGCTCTCTTAGGCCCTGCCTCTCTCAACGTTTTTTGTTTTTTTCTTTTTGTTTTTTTGAGACAGGGTCTCACTCTGTCATCCAGGCTGGAGTGCAGTGGTGCGATCTCAGCTCACTGCAGCTTTGACCTCCGGTTCTCAGGTGATTCTCTCATCTCAGCCTCCAGGGGTAGCAGGTGCTATAGGCATGCGTCACCACACCTGGCTAATTTTTGTATTTGTTATAGAGTCGGGCTTTCTGACATGATCTTGGATTCCTGAGCTCAAGGGATCTGCCTGCCTCAGCCTCTCTAAGTGCTAGAAATACAGGCGTGAGCCACCATGCCTGGGCTCTCTCAACTATTGAATCGGAAACTCTGAGGATGGGGACCAGCAACTTTTGCATTAAGAAGCCCTCCTAGTAATTCAGAAGCACGTGGGAGTCTGGGAACCACTGGCTTAAATGTTTAAAAGATAGTTTTCTTGGCTGGCATGGTGGCTCATGCCTGTAATCCCAGCACTTTGGGAGGCCAAGGTGGAAGCTTCCCTTGAGCCCAGGAGTGTGAGATCAGCCTGGGCAACATAGCGAGACCACATCTCAATAAAATGAAATAAAATAAAAAAGAAAAACAAAGTATATTCATGGAAATTTGGATATGCCTGAAAATGTTGCAGAATAGGAAATAGTAATTTATTTACGGTAAGTGCAACTTTTTTATAAGGTATATGACCTCAAAGAAATTATGGACAGTACACATTCTTAGGAGTATGGAAGTTAAATTTTTTAAAGAATATTTGCATTTGAATTGTTTGTAAGACTCAAAGATACTTTGAAATTGAAAAGTCTACAACTTTCAGTTGTTAATTCTGGACTTTGCATTGTTCTTTGCATCGACATTTCTTTTCTTTCTTTTTCTTTTTTTTTTTTTAGCAAGTTTATTCAAGGTGCAGAAAAGCCCCATTCCCTTGATCAACAAGATGCATCCTTCTGATGTCGGTTTCCTATTTTTCCCTATAGGCCTGTAGGGATTGAGTTTGAAGTCCCAGGAGGTGCTGACACTTGCTTGGAAACTGAAAGAAAGAATCCATATTCACAAATTCTTTCAGCCTTACTTCTATTAGAAGCCTAAAATCTTTGAGTTACTTATTTTTTGAGACCTGGGAAATGGAATGTATATTTGGAATCTAGACAGCAGGTTAAAGATTTCCTTACTGGGAAATCCCACAGACTTTCTTTGTAACAACAACTTGTAAGCATCTCTTACCTAGCCACAAAAATGTCCCATGTTGCTATTTAATCCACAGTTCTTAGATAAGCACATTGCTTATATTGCATGTCTGTTTATTTGGAGGAAAAGTTGATGGCAAGTATGGTTGTTAAAGCAACTTTATATACAACTGATATGAGCATGCATGAAAATTTCATACTCATTGCTGGGGAAAATGCTTTTAAAAATGTAAATTTGAAGACCTCCCCTCATAGAAGAACTATTTTAAAGGAAAAACAGATGGTTAGATAATCATCATCAGACTAGATATAAAAAATATCAGGTTAAAGATTATTAGGTATTTCCCTGTATTGACACTTAGAGGGATAGATCCAGTTTTCTCACAAGAGGTGTTAATATCATTAAGGTATCAGGGAATTGTTCAAGCATTTTATTTTTATTTTATTTTTTGAGACAGGGTCTTGCTCTGTTGCCCAGGCTGGAGTGCAGTGGCTCAATCATGGCTCACTGTAGCCTCAAACTTCTGGGTACAAGTGATCCTCCCACTTCAGCCTCTTGAGCTGGGATTACAGATGTGTGCTACCACATCCAGCTAATTTTTGAATTTTTTTTTTTTTTTTGTAGAGATAGGGGTCTCCCTGTGTTGCCCAGCGTGGTCTCAAACTCTTGGGCTCAGCCTCCCAGAAGTGCTGGGATTACAGGTAGGACCAGCGTGCTGGGCCCTGTTCAAGCCTTTAAATCTAGATTGTCCTAGATGGCACAATGAATGACATCATTTGAAAACTTCTGTCTGGAACTAAGTTTGCAGCAGTTTTCTTTCTAGTGGTGGTGAAATCATAGACTCTGTCTAAGAAAGCTACAAATTTGAAATGGCTTTTTCACAGCCTGTTCATGTGATTCCTCTAACACTTGAGATAATATATGTTGCAGTTTGCGTGGCTGAAAGGGTCCTTTGAGTTTGGGAGCACTGCGATTTTTCAGTCGACTCCAAGACTTTCAGAGCACGGAGATTCTGAGTAGCAGTGGAACCCAGTGGTTCTGTTGCTGGTGTCTTACTCTGGAATGGTTGATAGAGTCAAAGCTGAGCGTTTGCTCTTCCTAAGAGGCCGCTGCTGCTTCTGTCTTCTTTAAATTGGTAGCTCTAGCACCAGTTAGAGAGTACTCAGTTTTCTTTCCATGCAAACAAATAAACAAATAAAGCACTGTAGTGCTTTCTAGAGCCAATACCCAGATGCTATTCAGGGAAGGATCGTTGCACAGACACTCTGTGGTCTGAACAATATGTATAGTCTCTCTGGGAGTATTTTAGAGATGTAACTTGTGCTGGTATTGTAGCCATCATTTCTTGAATATAAACAGCTTTTATTTTGGGAGAAGAATGGATGTAAAAATGTGAAATAGAGAAGTTTACACATTTTGGGGGAGGGGGAAGGGGAAGAGGAGCAGTATTTCTTTAAAATCATGGTAACCCAATCTTAGTTATTCCTTTGTTTTCTTTGAGTGACTGAAAATTAGCATGGAAATCTGCTGGAACCTGACCAGCTGGGTACCTAAACCTCCATGGAACTGACTGCACCAGAAAAAGGGCCAGTGGATAATTATTGTAGGTCCTCATGGCTAGAAACAAAAAGTGTCCCTCCTCAGGAGGAAACCTCTCTGTGAAGACAGGCAATCATAGACATTCAGTGAAATATGTCTGGTACTTCAAATAATCTTAGAGAGATACAGAGATCCGAGCCCCAGATACAGGGTTTGCTTTCTAGATTGAGAGAGTCTGTTGAAGGCATTTGGAGGCTGGGTGTTCCTCTGTGGTCTCTGAACCAAAGCTCTTGCCAGTTCAGTCCCCCAACCCCTTTAATTAGTGTGTATGTTTGCAAAGGGTACCTGGGGGTATTCAAAGCAGCCTGGACATTAAGTTCTCTGTCCCTTTGAGGCCAGGTCTGTTTCTTTTCTTTTCTGGAAGCAAGGTATCTTGCATCTCATCACTTGATACAATGCAAGTTGCATCAGATTTTAAAAAAATAATCCCCGACCTTCTTTCCTGTTTCCTCCATGTGGCTGCTGCCTTCTATAAGTTGCAGGATTTGCAGGTTTGCAGGATTCACAGTCAGGATTTTGTCCCTGTGAAGACTTTGTTTAGTTTGCAAGGAACATTTTTATTTGAGTTGCATGGTTCCTTAATGACTCCCCTTTGACAAATATTTTGGTTAAAATTTCTATGATCATTAGATTTACTTGGTTGTTTAGTATCGCATTTTTATACTGAATTATTTCAACCATGATTTCAAATGGACAGCTCTCATAATTTTGTAAATCCATTTAAGTGAAACTTGGAATGTCAATAAGTTATGAGATCATGTGAACTCTGCACTTCGCAGACTATAAGTCAAACCTTTATCCAGGGGATGCTTCATCCACCATACAGGTAAATCTGAATTTGAAAATATACCTAAGAATGTGCAGAAACTGGAACTCTCATACATTGCCGGTGGGTCTATGAAATAACTCAGCCACTTTGGAAAACAGCTTGGCTATTTCTGAAAAGTTAAACTTAGTACACGACCTAGCAATTCCGCTTCTGCATATGTACCCAAGAGAAATGAAAACACACGTCCCCACAGAAACTTGAACAGGAATGTTCATAAGGAGCATTATTCATAATGGCCCAGAAATGGAAACCACCCAAATACCCATCAGCTGATGGATAGCTAAACAAAGTGTGAAGTTTCCATACAATAGAATACTATTAGGCAATAAAAATGAACGAAGTACTGAATCAGGCTGCAGCATGCATGAACCTCAAAATGTTATGCTAAGTGAAAGAAGCCAGACACAAATATTGCATATTGTATGGTTCCATATATATGAAATGTCTAGAAAACGCAAATCTACAGAGACAGAAAGTAGATTACTAGTTGACTACGGTGGAGAGGAAAACAGGGAGTGACTGTAAATGGGCCTGAGGGATCTTTTTGGGTGATAAAAATGTTTCAGTATTGGATGGTGGTAACCTGAGTGAATTTTATGGTATGTGAGTACTTCAATAAAGGTGTTAAAGTATAATATGCCTGAGACACTGCTTCATAGTTGACCAGCTCCACACACCATGAAGGCAAATTTCCTAGTCAGGTCTCTGTGATATTTCTAGGAAGGCCATCTCTTCAACACCTGGAGAGATAGATGGGTTCTCTGATCCTATCTTCTGCTTTCTATGTATTTTTGTGTCATTCTTTATTCTGAAGGACTTGTCATGTTTTACAAACATAATGATAGTAATTCTCCTCAAGATAAGGTAGCTCAAATAACTTATTCCTTCTGTACAGAAAGGACTTTGGAGCCAGCACTGGGAGAGCTATTCCTGTCTAAAACCTTTCCTAACTCTTTCTGTTTTCTTAATGTTCCATGCTTTTCTCACCTCTGTGCTATTATGCACGCTGTTCCTGCTTCCCGAAACTCTTCCCAAGCCCCTATCATAATGTGTCATTTGTTAACAAATTATTTGGTTGTCTCCCTCCACATCCTCTTCCTGCAGAAGAGAATATCATGTCCATAAAGGCAAGCTATGTTTTCTGTATCCTCGTATCCATTTATTAATGAAATGAATGCCTGCCCAAGACTTACAGCATAGGCTAAACCCCTTCACTTAGCAAGACCTTCTATGATCTAACCATTCCCTACTTTTCTACAGTATCACTAACTACCACCCCACTCCCCTTCCATACACTTTATTTCCTCCACTGTCACCCCTAGATCTCGGCTCTTTTGTTCCCACAAAGTTGAGGAATTCCTTTTCTCAAATGATCAGAGCTCCTTTTAGCATCTTATCTTCCTGGAATCACAGATACCAGGTATTTTTCAAATTGTAATGAGTTGTGGAGTGAGTTTAATGGGTTGCAATCAAATTTTGAAAAAAAATTAGAATAGAGTAGAAAAATATTCCTATGTTTACTCTTACTGTTACTCACCATTACTATGACGGTGAGGGAAGGAAAGGGGCAGTAATCAAGGAGGAATGAGTTGCTGGAAACTGCAGTAGCCACCACGGCCTTGAGAATACCCTCTAGGAAATGTGGAGAAAGGAAGAGGGCTTAAGAGTCTGCAGAACTGGGTGGAGGCTCAGCTCCAATAATCATTGTGGTCATTCGTCCAGCTTAGCATGGTCTTGGATACCATAAAAAGAGAGGGAGAGAAAAATCATGGACACTGTCATATTATGTACAGGAAAACTGTGCAGGCTTCTACCATGTGCCACAGTGAGATTGAGTAATGGGGAGAGTATGGCCCTTCCCCTGGAGCAGCTGGGAGACAAGAGTAGAATGTTCATGAAACCAGTGGAGACTGAGCACATGCTAAGCTTCTGAGGGCTGCGTGTACCAGGTGTGGAGTGAGGGCCAGGTGGGTGGGTGGCACATGCCAGTGGCACATGCTGGCCTTGGTTAGGGCAGGACTTTCCGTGAGGAATTTGTGGTCCAGGATTTGGTCGTAAGCTTTGCAGTTCCAAGATCTACACTTAAATGTGGCTAGGATACTGAGTCTCAGGTCACACCAACATACCTGACACTGATCTGGAGCATGATTTATATAATAATAATAGTAATACACACACACACACACACACACACACACACATTTAGGCTAGTTGATTGAAGCAGTGGGGGAGGAGAAAGAATAAAATTTAATACCAATATTACTAGCTAATATACTTTGTGACCACTGGCCATGTGTCAAGCACTGGGTTAATTTTTTAAATAAAAGTCTGGTCTTGTTAATGCAGCCATATCTTGTGATATATACTATTCTAATTTCATAGATGTGGAAAGTGAGGCTTAGGTTAAGTGATTTATTGAAAATGATGGAGCCTGTTTTTGAACCTAGTTTGGTCCAATTTTTTTTTTCTTTTTCTTTTTCTTTCCTTCCTTTCTTTCTTTCTTTCTTTCTTTCTTTCTTTCTTTCTTTCTTTCTTTCTTTCTTTCTTTCTTTCTTTCTTTCTTTCTTTCTCTCTCTCTCTTTCTCTCTCTCTCTCTCTCTCTCTTTCTCTCTTTCTCTCTCTCTTTCTCTCTCTCTCTCTCTCTCTCTCTTTCTCTCTTTCTCTCTTTCTCTCTTTCTTTCGTTTTTTTTGAGATAGAGTCTCGCTCTGTCGCCCAGGCTGTAGTGCAGTGGCGTGATCTCAGCTCACTGCAAGCTCCGCCTCCTGGGTTCACGCCATTCTCCTGCCTCAGCCTCAGCCTACCACGCCCGGATAATTTTTTGAATTTTTAGTAGAGACAGGGTTTCACCTTGTTAGCCAGATGGTCTCGAGCTCCTGACCTCGTGATCTGCCCGCCTTGGCCACCCAAAGTGCTGGGATTGTAGGCGTGAGCCACCGTGCTCGGCTGGTCTGATTTTAAAATATGAAATGTATGCATCGTGCTATTGCTACTTCCCATTTTATAAATAAATAGTGGGAATACTTTTCTAATGGTAGAACTACTGTTTGCTTTCTGGGGAAGTGTACTTCTAATTTTGGAGGGACATAGGACTCTGAAACTTTTATTAGAAATGTGCTTGACAGGGTTGGAATGAGGCTGGGATTGAACCTGGAGTGTGAAGCCCAAATTCTGATCCCACCACAAGTGATGGTTGGACAGGGCTGGAAACCCATATACTCTCCCTTTTGTTAACCTGATCGAGCCACAAAACCCCTGTTACTATGACATTTTCTTATGATAAACGTATCAGTGAGGGTTAGTTCATCATCTAGATCCCCTGGTTAACATTAATCTCTACTTTTGTTTTTCCATCTTGCTCTGTTCACACTTTTTATCACCGGCATCTCTGTTTTGCTTTAGAATGATTTGTCCATAAGCCATTGGTTTATTTAAATTATAAGCTTCTTAAGGGCAAGAACTTAAGACACTTTCTCAAGTGACTTGTTTACATTTGCATTCTGCAGTGTGCCTAACACGTAATTCACTGGGACGTGTCTTCTGGGAGTCATCCTATTTGGATCCTGTATCCCCACTATCACTGAATGGACAGGGAACTGCTATGCAATTGTGAAAATACAATTTCATGTGTTTTTAGCCTTTAAGAGGAGGGATTGTGATTCTGGGAAACCAGACCTTAACAAAGTGCAGGACCCCTGGGAAAAGGAAAGATCTGTGTCCTAGCAGCTGTGGGTCGTAATGCTGGCATTGTTAGAAACCCCCTAGGTGCTATGAACTGCAAGGGGAAGAAACTGAGAAGGCCCTGAGATGGTGAAATGGCCTCTACTCATTGCTCTTCTATCTCCCCTTTAGACTTTAAAGTGGTTCATTAAGACAACAGACTATAAACCTCTTTATAAGTACAGGCTCAGTAAATGAGATACAGGTGAATTTTTATTGGAGCCAAGTCACTGTGCAGGTGCAGTAGTTATATTCCCATGTCTGTTCTATGGACTCTGAAAGGCACTGCCTGTGAGGCAGCTTCCCCAGTGTCTAACAGGAAAGTGTGGGAAAAGACATTTTGCTGCCTCATGGCGTAGCTAGCTAGCTAGCTGATTAGCTGGTTATCAACTCCCCGGATTTCCTCAGCACCTGTCATTAGTGGCACATTGTAGGCACTCAGATTTCTGTTTAAGTCATCTGGAGCCATCTAATTTTGCTTTTAAGAAACATGTGAGCAAGAAAGACTCTTTTTTTTTTTTTTTTTTTTTTGGTGAGACGGAGTCTTGCTCTGTCTCCCAGGCTGGAGTGCAGTGGCGCCAACTTGACTCGCTGCAAGCTGCGCCTCCCGGGTTCACGCCATTCTCGGCCTCAGCCTCCCCGAGTAGCTGGGACTACAGGCGCCAGCCACCACGCCCGGCTTATTTTTTGTATTTTTAATGGAGGCGGGGTTTCACTGTGTTAGCCAGGATGGTCTCAATCTCCTGACCTCGTGATCTGCCCACCTCGGCCTCCCAAAGTGGTGGGATTACAGGTGTGAGCCACCGCGCCCGGCCAAGAAAGATTCTAACACAGGGCATCAAATGAAGTTCAAACATGGGTAGGTGTGGGTGACAGATGATAGGTGGATTTCAGTTACCTGATAGGAGTTGGGAATGATGGAATCAACATGGTGGCAGATTTACTGTCACCTCCCTGACTGTTAGTGGAGAAGGGCCTGCCTCTGCCTGGTCCAGTCTAACATGGAAGGAGAGGACGAGCTGTTCTTCAGAGGCTACAGGGTTTGAATACATCATGCAGCCATAAATCCCAGAAGCACTTGCATGTATTAGTTTAGACACAGGTCTTGGAGGCACAGGGTAAAAGCCTCCTCTGACTGCCTATGCTGGCATTTGTCTGTTTCTTCGTTTCATTTTTAGCTTCTAAATATTGATTAGCTTTAGTGAGGGCTCACTGGCTCTTTTGGTTATCCTACAGCTATAGGGGGATAAGGCCCACGACAGTTAAATGGCATTCCTGGAGCACAGCAAAGTGGAAGCGGTGGTCAGGTTTGCAAAATGCAGTTCAGCAGCAAATGCTATCCTGATGTCTCCCATGTTCTCTACTGGGTACCTCCTACTAAGCTTGGGTGCTTTTTTCCTTTACAAATGCAGACTGTTGCACTTAATCAACTGCTGTGACTGCAATGAACTGACTTCACTGGAGAGAATCTTTGAAATCAAGTGTGTTAAATTGACTCTTCCTTTCTCAGGTAATAATGAGTAGACATTCCAGCTATAAAGAAAGAATTAATAGATTCCAAGCTTTTATAGGCTTTGGGGCAGTAATAAAAAAAAAGAGGAACTGGCACAGATGCCGCTGTGCTTGATTTCATTCTTTTTGAGGGGTGTTAAAGTTCTTGACAGCCTGGTCAAATGACCCAAGGGGGCAAATGCACCGGCTCTGTGTGAGGTCAGGGATAGGGATGGCAAGGTAGATAAACTGTCTGTTTGATGCAGATTTGTGCTGAAATGTTCAAATCTTCAACCTGTTCTCAGTCTTTTGAAAATCAAGGCATGTAAATGAATGATGATAGCCTCTAGTGTCTGGTTAGGATTCCCCAGATGACACCTTGGCAGAGCATTTAGCCAGAACATTTTTGGCACCTCAGAGAGTAACTTGTATAAAAGGTGACCATGAAATAGTTTGGGCTCATTTGTGAGCTTCTGGCTTATCTCATTTGTTTTCAGAGTCACAGGAAGGAAAATGACTTACGATTACATCAGGGGTTGGACTCTCTGGATTTGAATCTTGGTGCTATAGCTTACTAGCTTTGTAGCTTGTGACAAGTTATGTAAAATCCCTACGCTTTTCTACACCTGTGACATGGAGATAACAGTAATAGTACACATAGGGCTATTGCTGGAATTAAAAAGACCTATTTTATGTTAAGTATTTATGACAGTGCCTGCCATATTGCAGATATGCAATAAATGTTCAGTACGTTCAACATCAGCATCACTCTTGCAAACAATTTGAGAGCCTACTCTGAATCTGGTGCAGTGCAAGCAACTGGGTATATGTAAGTTTACAAGGTATTAGGTTCTGCCTCCAAGAAGTTCAGAGTGTAGTGGTAAACACAGATGTAAAAACAGATAAAGAGTATTGTCAGTAAGAGCACCAGGGTAGATGGCTAGGTGTATAGGAGTGGGGAAGATGGAGGGAAGTGGACCAGATTGAGGGAAGGTCAGAAGTGGGAGTTTCATGGAGCTGAAATAACTTAAAGCAATTCTTGGTGATTCCCAGTGCTATGGTGAGCATGCCATTGATGTAAAATATTGATGTAGATTAAGTCTGCATATGTTGTGTCTTAGAAGTAAGCTTTGTGTTCCTTCCATGCTGTCCTGCCCTACTGCCCCCACCCCAGAACAAGCCATATCACTTCATGTCTGAGTTGTTGCGTCTGTCTGTCTTGCCTGTCACCCTCTGATTCATTTCTCCCTGTTCAATTTTTCTGGCTTAGGATCTGGAAACATTTTATATATGAAGTATTATTTATTAATAAGCAATAATGTGTGTTTCCTGCTTTGTATGAAAAAACCTAAAAATTGCTAATTAACAGTATGGAACTGAAAACACAGAAAATGCTAGTTAAGCCCCCTTATTTCTGTCTTAGGAAGTCTATTAATACAACATATTAGTAGACCAAGGGACATTAACTATGGAATCATTTCAATGGATGTCAAAAAGGTATGGTATAAAATTTAGCAGTTATTTTTGATTAAAAAACAAAACAAAAACTATTTTTAATAGACTAGGATTAAGGACACTCTTTCTTAACTTTGTAATGTGTCTAAAACCAATAGTCATCCCCATACCTATCCTTTAAACACCAGAGACTCTCTGTGGTGCACACTGTTGGTTCCCTACCCGTCAGTCATCCCCATCCTTTTTCTTGCCCACAGAGCTCTGGATATATTCTGGTGTTTACCCTTCCACATTCTCAGAGGAAGTTGACCTCCACTTCCCCAGCAGCGGGGAGGTGGAATAGATTAAGCCAGTCATTGGGATTCCATTCATTTTGTTGATGATTGCCTTAAACAAGTCATACAACACAATCTGTCCAATAAGAAGGCCAGAGGAAGCCTTACCGGAGGTTCCTGGGAAGGCTTTCCTTTCTTTTACAAGTAAATTTGTAAAAAGATATTTTCCCTATCCTGGACTTGGATATTATCTAAAGACAGTGATACTTAGATTTCCTCCAGTCATCTGGCAACCATGAGGGGAAAGCCAGGAGAATCACAGAAAAAACATATCAGGTCCCTACATTATTGAGCATCTGAATTAATCAACTCTGGAACTGGCCTGACTCCAGACTTCATATTATATAGATAATACAATTTCCACATTGTTTAAACCACTCTCAGTTGTGTGTTTTTATTTTACTTGCAGTTGCAAACATCTTAATTAATGCATGTTCTTTTTAAAGTGAGGGATGGTATCAAGGTGTCAGGAATCAGATAATAACCAATGATAATATATAATGTAATGGAAATGTTAGCCATTGAATAAAGGCAAGACATAAAAGAAACAAGAATTATAAGAGGATGAGGGCCAGGCACAGTGGCTCATGCCTGTAATTCCAGTGTTTTGGGAGTCCAAGGTGGGAGGATGGCTTGAAGCCAGGAGTTCAAGACCAGCCTGGGCAACATAGCAAGATCCTGTACCTAAAAACAATTTTAAAAAATTAGCCAGATGTAGTGGTATGCACCTGTAGTCTTAGCTTCTTAGGAGGCTGAGGCAGGAAGATTGCCTGAGCCCAGGAGTTTGAGGCTGCAGTGAGCTATGATGGTGCCACTGTATTCCAGTCTGGGCAACAGAGCAAGACCTTGTCTCAAAAAAATAATAATAATAAATAAATAAAGAATTACAAGATGACAGGGACGACCTTGTCATCATTTACAGATGATACCTCAAAAACGTAGAGAATCAACTAAAAGTATATTAGAACAGTAACAATTCAGCAATGTGGCTGGATACAAAATAAATATGCCCAAATCAATAGTATTTTTATTAGCCAAGGAAAACAATCAATTACAAAATATATTTGAAAAAAGATACCCTTGACCAGGCATGGTGGCTCACGCCTGTAATCCCACTACTTTGGGAAGCCAAGGCAGGCAGATCACCCGAGGTCAGGAGTTCAAGACCAGCCTGGCCAATATGGCAAAACCCTGCCTCTACTAAAAATACAAAATAATTAGCCGGGCACCTATAATCCCAGCTACTAAGGAGGCTGAGGTACAAGAATCATTTGAACCCAGGAGGTGGAGGTTGCAGCAAGCTGAGTTCATGCTCCTGTACTCCAGCCTGGGAGACAGAGTGAGACTCTGTCTCAAGAAAAAAAAAAAAAAAAGGAAAAAGAAAAGAGAAAAAAAGAAAAAGAAAAAGAAAAGAGAAAAGAAAATACTCTTAATAACAATAAGTGTAAAATATCTAGAAATAAATTTAATAAGAAATCTGCAGGACTTATATGAAGAAAAAATTAAAACCTAACAAGGGACATACTAAAGGCCTGAATTAATGCAAAAATATCCCAGGTTGCTGAATAGGAAAATTTAGTAATATTATTCCCATATTAATATGGAATTTCAATAAAAATATCAAGCAGGAATTTGTTTCAGGATCTGACAAAATTATTTTAAATTTTATTTGGAAATATCAGATAAGAATAGCTTTTTAATCTGCTGGTATAATTTGTGTTTCTGTTGCGCGCGTGTGCGCGTGTGTGTGTGTATGTCTGTGTGTGTGTGTTCTGTGTCTGTGATGCAATATTTGCTGCATAAAAGTTTTAACACTTATACGTAGTAGATTATGATTTTTATTAATATAAACACTCTCAGGTAATGACTTTTCCTAGGAATTACATCTGGTTTCATAAGATGTTTTGTTTGTTTTACTTTGTATTTGCTCAATTATGTATGATTTTCCTTTTATTTCTATAATTTGTCTTGATTTGTTTTTGCTGTATCGCTTGAAAGCAGCATATACAGTAAGATTTACTTTTTAAACACAGTATAAGAGGTTTCTTTTAAAGGAAGAGTTTAAACCATTTGGTTTTACAGCCATATATGATATGTTTGAGCTCTTCTAATTTTATTTATTCTACTTTCTTTAGTGTTTTCTTTGTTTTTCTATATAGACTGTGTTCAAAATTCCAATTTGAATATATACTTAAACCTGTAGTTCTCTAATTATGTAAATTAATTTAAAAAGGAATCCTTTAATGTCCCCATTGCATAAAAAAGAGTCGAGTTAAACTTTATTTCCCCTATCCTGGTCTAATCCTTCCAGTGTTTTTTAATTCAATTTGATGCTATAGATTAAAAATACATTATTTTATCTGATATCAGTTTAATATTATATGCTTCTTTTTTAAGTTTTAAATTAAAATGTGATGATATTAAGTACAACTCATTGTTCTTCAAGGATGCTTTTAGTCTTTTGCATTAAATTGGTCATTACATGAAATTAGGCATTTCCTACTCTATTATATTGAGTTCTTTATTTTGATGTTTTATTCACTTAACTGGAATGTGTATTTTGAATAGTTTTTTATGAGAATGTGATACATGTGCAGTGTTTTATGAGGTTTCACATTGCTTAAAATTTTTCTTTTGCCTTTGTTAAATGAACAATAATTTGTCTGGGAATACAATTATTTTATCATAAACTTTTCCTACCGAACTATAGATGGTTCATAGGTTAATGGTGTTCAATATTATGAAAGAGAGGCTTATGGCTAATTTGATGTCTATGACTTTGTAGTTAACCTGATTTTCTGTCTGGTTAGTCCTATGAGTTTGGGAAAATAATGGAAATTACTTTTTTGGTCATATAGGGTTTATTTTCAGTTATTTTGCTTAGTACTCACTGTAGTTTTGCTCCTCGGAGCAGGTTTTTGTCCACATGTGAATATTTATCTTTATTATTTTTATTTTTGGTACTGTTCCTTACTATTGAATTTCTTCCTGCTTAGTTTGGATCTCTGTGCTGTATGTTCCCTCTCTATCACCTTTTCCGTATTTATTTTTGTATCTGTCTTTTGAAATTGCATCTGGTTGTGATGATGTTTGTCTGTCACAGCATGGGTATTATTTTCCACAAGTCGATTATGTTCTGTATTGCATCCAGCTTTCCTCTTGCATCTTAGGCTTCCTTGTATTCTTTCTTTTCATTTGTGTCCTCATTTCAATCTTTTCTTCTCTTTTGGCTATTGTATCTTGTCTTAAGGAGGCCATCTTCTCTTAGAGTTCTTTTGGTTTGGAAACACTATTAAAAATGCATACTAAAATTTTTATATGTTACGCTTTGCATATTTTCTTCTGAGTTGTCAGGATACAATACAAAATAAGGAAAATCAATCATTTCCCAGTGTCACACAGGCTTATTGTTGTGTTTCTGTTTACGCATTCTCAAAAAGAGAATGAACTAGTCTTGGGATTTGCCAAAAGGCAGAATGTAAGTTGCCAGCCTGGGTGGCAGCCTTTTTGTGAGTGACTTGAGCAAACTCTAATGTCAATCTTCATGTGTTTGAATTCTGTGTAGAATGTACTAAATTTCTCTGTGATTCAGTTTTCCTGTCTGTAAAATGGGAATAATGATTTTACCAATTTTATAGGGTTGTTGTGTGGATTAAACAAAATAATATATGAAAAAAAGGCACAAAAGCAGTATCCTCCTAAGTGTAGAAATAAGTCATTGTACTAATGTGTGCATGAAACAAAAATATGTTCCTAAAATTATTTTTCGATTTTAAAAGTTAATATAGGCTCATTTAAAAAATCAAATATTACAAAAACAGTAAATACAGAGTAAAAAGAACATGTAAAATCTTTACTCAGAGGAATTATGAGAAGAATCTCTGATATTTTGGCATATTCCTCTCCAGTATTTCTGTTTATTAGAAAATTATATTAAAAAGAATGTACTTGTATGGAACCCTAGACATTTTGGCAATAAAACTCTAAAGAAGCTAAATATATAAAAATACGTCAAGATCTACCATAGCAGCTACCATTGTGTTCTGTCTGCAGTAGACATGAAGAAAACGTTTGTTAATATGGGGGATAAATGGAACATATTATACTATTCCAAGACATCTTTATGTTAATCATTATTTTCCTTTTTATCCAGGAGAGGATGTTTTCATTTTGGGCTCTTTTGTAAGACAGTTCTTTGTTTTTCTATATAGACTTTGTTTCTCTATATAGAAAGTTCTTACAAAAGAAGATTCTCTGCTTAATGAATTGAACCTTTCTGAAATATAGGTGTCTAAAGAACCAAAACAAGCAGGATGGACTTATGAAATGACTGGGTAATTCATTATTACTGGGTTTCTTCAAAGCATAATGTTAAATCTGGTTCAGCTTAATTAATGTGACTCTACTTTTTATCTTCTGCAACATGCAAATTGATTAAAATTAAGGTCTACTCTTCTCTTGGCAGGAATTTTTATTTAGCTATCTTCTCTTATATTCATCATTAAGGTGTAACCTGAAAACTCACAACTATATTTCCAAAGTTGAAATGTAAAGGAAATGTAAAAGAAGATTCTCGTCTAATTAGTAAGATTAAGCTATTTAATATTAAATGATTTACTACTAAATAAAAATATTTATTTTTGTTATTCATTTAATATTAAATTAAATGATGTTAAACAAGCTCTTGATTAAAACAATATTAATTTCTTTTCTTTTTTTTTTTGTCTGTTTTTTGAGACAAGGTGTCACTCTGTGGACCACTGCTAAATGCAGTGGCACAATCTTAGTTCATTGCAACCTCAAATTCCTAGGATCAAGCAATCCTCCCACCTCAGCCTCCCAAGTAGCTGGGACTGCAAGTCCACACCAGCACTCCTGGCTAATTGTTTTAGTTTTTGAGAGACAGAGCCTCCCTATGTTGCCCAGGTTGGTCTCAAACTCCTGGGCTTAAGGGATCCTCTCACCTCAGCCCCCAAAAGTGTTGGGATTACAGGTATGAGCCACTATGCCTGGGCTTATTTTCTTGGTTCACATTAAAAAACAAAGTATTTTTGTTGTTTAGCATAACGGCATTTTGTTTTTGCTTTTGTTTTTTTAAAATTAGGGGTAGAGGTAAAATTCTCTTGATGTATATTGCGATGAAACTACTTGAAACAGTATTCCAAAACTCAAGTTTCTTGAGGGATAGCTATATGCTAAATACCGTATTTGGTGTTTTGCATATTGTTTAGTCGACAAGAGCAAACAATGTAAGGCAGTATTTCATGTCACTAGTTTTTAAACTTTAGCATGCATATAGCTTTACCTGGGGAGCTTGTGAAATTACAGAGAGGTAGGCTCTATATACCTCTAGAGATTCTGAATCAGTAGGTCTGGGATGGGTCCCCAAAATTTGCATTTTAACAAAGTGATGCTGATGCTACTGCTTTCAGGATCACATTTTGAGAATCACTGTGATGAGCCACACAGGAGTGGTAAGGACGACAAATTGCAGGGTGTTCACGGGAGGAATGCTGCAAACCACTCTTGGTTAGGGTGTATGTGAAAGGCTTCTGGGGCCAGGTGGGATTTGAGCAAGACCTTGATGGGTAATTAACATAGAGTAGAGAAGAGGGGATGGAGGAGAGAACAACCAGAGAGGAAACTGTGTAAGCAGCGATATGGAGGTAAGAATGTAAAATGCTTATTTGAGGGATGGCAAGACCATCTGACAGGAGGAAGTGATTCTTGCTGTATTAGGGAATAAGATTGAACAGGCTAATAGAGGCTGGATTTTTGAAGATCTTTAATATCTGGTTAAAGAATTGTACTGTACTTTGCCTAGGCAAGGAATTGGAGGTGGGGTAATATAAGAATTTCAAAGGGGAAAATGTACCTAGAAGAACACATTTTTAAAAGAAAAATAAAAATAGCCAAAATCAGGCCCTAGCTAATATTCTTTTGCTCTCTCTCCCTTCTTCTCTCTTAACTTCTGAAGGTTATGTGGAGCCAGTAAATATTGTTTATTAGATGAGTGACACGGGCACAATAATGTTTTAGAAAATTAAGCTGGTGGCATTGTAGAATGAATTGTAGAGGGCCGAGGGAGACTCTTGTAGAAATCCTAGGCTTGAAGAGGTGAAAGTTTTTATTTGGGGATCATGATACCCTTAAAATAAGTAAGGCAGTTAATGCAGCTTGCTTTGTGGAGATATGGTTAAGATGGAGTGTTTGCTTTTGGCTTCGTAGGGCAGGATGACTTCTAACTGGAATGTGTAGCTCGTGGTTGTGAATCTAAAGCTGGAGTTTGGGAGACAGGTGGAAACTAAATATAGGAATACAGTGCTTGATGGATTGCTAAATTCATTTATTTGTTCAATTAACAATGTCTCAGTCACTGAACTGGGTGCTAGAGACCCAATGAACAGTCAGAAAGACTGAGTGTGAGGTCTTGGCAGTGTAGCTTCAGGGGGAAAAGGGACAGAGTTCAGAGGATGCTGTGTTTGAGAGAAGAGAAGAAAAAGGAGGAGACGATGAAAGAGAAAGAGGAGGCTATGGAAGGAATGATCACAGCCATCACATGTAAATCAGGATGTCAGATCTCCCACCATGGAGAGAATTTGAGGAAGGAGGTAATAATGGGCAGTGCCAAATGCTGCAGCACAGAATTGCAGCTACTGGGCTGGATGACTGGAGTATGCTGGTTGCCCTGCGGGGGTGTTCTTTGGAAGCAGAGTTATCTGTAGTGGAATGGGGTGGGGGCAGGGGCAGAGTCCTTGAGGAAGTGGAGACCCTGGATTCAGAGCAATGTTCAGGAAACTTAGTGGCAAGCATTAAGAGAGATTAGGACAGCAGAAAGCTAACATGCTTTCTTTTCTCAAAGTGAGGAAGACCTTTGGGTGGTTGACCATAGGGGGCAGGAAGCAGTGGTGGGGGAGAGATAAAGGTATGAGCCTGCAGTCCCGCTGATCTCAATACAGAGCTGCTCCATTTTTCTGCTTTCTGGGGGCCTAGTCCTTGGGAGTCACTTTGACTCCTCTTTTTCTCTGCACTGATCATTGGATCCATCATAAAACCTTTTTGGTACCTTATCTTCTTGAAAAATATAGCCATAATCCAACTACTTCTCACATCTATGCCGCTATGAACTTTCTCTTGAATTATTGAAAGTCTCCTAACTGATCTGTCTTCTCCTTCCTTGACCTTGAGTCTGTTCTCATCCAGTGTCTAAAGTGATCCTAATAAAGCGTAAGTTGAATAATGCCACTGTACAAAATCCACCTGGGACTCCCTCTCTTTTATTATTCACTAAATATTGAATTCCTTGCAGTAACCTACAAGGCCCTGCCAAACCTGACCTGCTCCTCCGGCCCCCAGCACCAAACACACACCCTCCTCGTTCCTCAAGCTCAAGCCCTCCAGGAGACTGCGGCCTCCTCTCACCGAGGAATGCTCTTCTTCAAATATCTGCTTGGTCTCTCTCCTCTTTTGGGTCTTTGTTCACATGTCATCTTTTAAGTGAGACCTCCTAGGACACTCTTTTATAAGTTGTAACTCCATGGCGCTTATCACCTGACTTAAGTATTTTATTTCTGTCCCTGCCTGCTAGGCTGTAAACTTCACAAGGGTGAGCCGTCTTTCCCTTGATTTGGTTCATTGTTACAGTACCAGTGGCTAAAACGCCTTTTAGAAAGGGAGCGCTAAGTGAATTTTTAATTAATGCGAGAGAAAGCAGGCATAGCCATTGAGGGAGATAAGGCTTAGAGGGTAATAATAATAGCATTTTATTATGCCCCCTGCTCTGTGGCAGGTGCTTTAACATGTTATTGTATTTAAATCTTACGACCATCTTGCACAGTGGGCATTATACTCCATTTTACAGCTGAGGACACTGAGCATTGGGCACATGGTTAATAAGCGAATAAGCTAGTAGATTACAGAGGAATCTAATATGCCGAAGAAAAGGGGATCAAAGGCAGAGTATTTAATCTTAGAAGTTAGGAAGGATTTTTCTCAAATAGGAAGAAAGGAAGAGAAGAAACATAAGAGCTGAGATGGAAAGGAGAATGTGCGAGGAAATCTTTTTTTCTGATGACCTTGATTTTTCTTAGTAAGGAAGGAAGCCAGCTTTTCTGTTGAGATGGAGAGGAGGTGACTGGGGATTTTAGGAGGGCAGGAAAGGTATGAAGTACACCTATCTGGGCAGTCTGATGAAGATAGAGATTAACAGTAGGATTCCTGAGATGTGTTTATGGCCCAGCTAGAATAATAAGTCAACTAACAAAAGGATGTTAGCAATGGGTAGTGTCTTTATGATCCATTAATCCAGCTCCCAAATTTTATACTTTGTCATTCTGTATCCCTTTTATCTGTGATCTGCCAAGACCTGGGCACTTCCACTTATCTTGGAGGATCTTACATCTGTTTTCCACTTGCTTGTTGGTTTGTTTATGATGATTTTTGAGTGGCATTTGTCCAGGTAGGCAGCCATTTGGCACCTGAATCTCGCTCTTCATTGATCTCTCCAACTCCAGCGACCTTAACCTCTCCCCTCCTCTGTCACCTGTACCTAAGGCTGAAATTCAGGAGGCTGTGTGGTCTTACCGAGAAAGCAGAGAAGGGCTGGCAGTGGCAGAGTGTGGTGAGAAGGGGCTAATGGACAGGTGCCTAGGAGTGGAGAAGCCCTGGAGACTCTGGAGAGGACGGGGCTCCAATTCAAAAAGAAGGGAAGTTGAAGCAAGGTAGGCCTGAATAAAACTCATTCCTGTTTAAAATAGTTTTGTGTACATTCCAAGATGATTTTGATGTTTAAAAAGAATGTATTTTTACATGCATGGTGCTGTCATTTCTTCCCTTTTTTTTTTCTGGACAGTGTCTCACTCTGTCACCCAGGCTGGAGTGCAGTGGCATGATCTCCCCTCACTGCAACCTCTACCTCCCGAGTTCAAGGGATTCTCCTGCCTCAGTCTCCCAAATAGCTGGAATTACAGGTGCCTGCCACCATGCCCGGCTAACTTTTCTGTATTTTTAGTAAGAACAGGGTTTCACCATGTTGGTCAGGCTGGTTTTGTACCCCTGACCTCAAGTGTTCCACCCTCCTCAGCTTCCCAAAGTGCTAGGGAGACAGGTATGAGCCACTGTGCCCAGCTCTTCCCTTTTTTTGGACAAATAGAACCCATATTGTTCATAGTAAAATACTTTTTAAATGTAGAGGAAAAAACTATTATGGGGATGTTTGCTTCATTGAGTTAAAGGTAAATACTCTGCAGGAATGGGTAATAAATGTAGCATGGTAAATAAATTTGTAGATAGTCTATCTAATTATGTATACTTTTCTGTATATTTAGCCATAGGGGTGTTAAAAAAAGTTGGCATTTGTGTTGCTGTGAACTAATGTTACTATTTATGACATTCCTAATGTTTAGCTGAGAAGAATTGTTAGTTTGTATACCACTCTTTCAGTATTTGGCAGCTTGCTTAAATTGTGGTTTTTGATATTTGGACATGTATATTAAAAACAAATATTAATTTCATTTCTTCATTCCAAAACACACAAATTAATCATGCATGAATTGCATGGGCGTGCACATAAATGCAACATACCAGTTTATGCGAACTCAGATTTTTTTTAATGTAAAGAGTTCGGTTTTAAATGATTTGGGTGATTGTAGTCATTCCCTCTATTTAGTAACATGTGCCCAGATTTATACAGCTATGCAATGAATACCTATGCACATGCTGACAAAATGTCACACATTGACTCATTTGCACATTGTCTAAAATACCTGTAATTTTAAGCCATGGAAGGTCCTAAAAAAAGGGAAAGTTCAACCTGGGCTTAAAATGGCAATTAGAATCACATATTTTCACTGGAGAAAGGATGCAACAGGATGCATAGTTTAGCTTTTTCATTTGTGCAGATGAAGATCCCAGGGTTCTGAAGATTTCCATTGTTCAAAGCCACTGGGCTAGGAAGTGTTAGAGCACTAATGAGAACTCACTAATGAGAACCCCTTTATATCAATGAAGAGAATGTTTGGTTGATTGAAAAATTTGTTTTTAACACAGTTTTATTGGACTCTGAACTCTTGAAGGGTCAAGGCTAACTTGGGGTCCCATGGTATTCATCTTTGTATCTCAGTGCACAGCACAGTTTCTAGTACATAGTAGGTATTTGGTGAATGCATGATTTCCAAAAGCAAGTTTATTTTCTCCGTTCTAATAATATTTAAAAAAATTAACAAAACAAAAAAGGCATTTTGAGAAAGTAGAGTTTAAAAAATAAAATTAATAAATTGAGTTAAAACTGAAGCTAGTGAATTGGTTTTCTTGACTATATAAATATTGTCTTAATGTTTACAGTTGGATTTGCTAATTCCCAGAAGTAAATGGCCATTTGTAAACAGTGTGTTTGGTTTGAATGCATATGTATAAACATGTGGTGTGTGTAAGTATGTGTAAGGGAGTTTATATTTTATTTATGTATGTCTTTTACTACTTTATTAGCATATATTATATTTTACTTAACATTTCCAGAGAATGCATTAAAATTAATGTTCCCTGAGACTTAATCTTTCCTGAGAAAGGATCTATCCAGTGGTTTAGTCAAACTGACTTTACAGGATGTTCTGTACTTGGTGGACACAGTGTTAGTTCCTTCTGTATTAATCATGTTATTTAATTCAGTGTCACAATAATATTGTTTGTTGCTTTTATTTACAGACAAAGCACTGAAAAGTTAAGTCTCATTTACACAACTGGTCGGGCGTGGTAGGTCACACCTGTAATCTCAGCACTTTGGGATGCTGAGGCAGGCGGATCATGAGGCCAGGAGTTCGAGACCAGCCTGGCCAGCATGGTGAAACCCCATCTCTACTAAAAATACAAAAATTATCCAGGCTTGGTGGCACGCACCTGTAGTCCCAGCTACTCAGGAGGCTAAGGCAGGAGAATCGCTTGAACCCAGGAGGTGGAGGTCGCAGCGAACTGAGATTGTGTCAATGCACTCCAGCCTGGGTGACTGAGCCAGACTCCCATCTCAAAAAAAAAAAAAAAAAAAAAAAATTACACAACTAATCAGGAGCAGAACTGGGTCTTCTGAATCAATGTCCCTGCTTTTTATCCAGCAAACCAGCCTGGCTCCGAGGTTAGCATCTTCATATGTTATCTTAGGAAGGGTGGTTGGGGTATAGCTGGAGGTGAAGATGAACAAATTTCAGGAATATATAATTTTAAATAGCTGAGAACGATAGTGTACAACCACGGGCACCCACACCCGAAAGGGCTGGTGGTACCATGACTGCAGAACGAAAGTATGTATCCAAGTTGGATCACAGCTCCCTTATACTCAGGCCCATGAAGGGACAATGGAAAGAGGGGCGTGAATTCTAGATGATAAGCTGGTAGTCTCTTTCCCAAGAGGACTCATTTCAGATGGGTGAATTTATCACAGTGGGTCAGTTCTGCCACTCAGGCTCAGGGACCTCACTTTGTATTTTCTGGGGGGTGTGTGTGTGTGTGTGCGCGCGCGCACGTGTGTGTGTGCAGGGAGCAGAAGGCAGTTTCTATATCTTGTTTAGAATATTGTGCCAATTTATTAAATTACAGTGAGAACTAGAACTATCAAAGCCACTTGGTTTATGTAGAACTAATATATGCATTTTTTGGTCTAGGTGATAGACTTAGTTTACTGTCTAACCTGGCCTTTCATATCTTAGTGATGGAAGCAGTACAAAAGGGTAGGGTTTGTACAGTAGTCCTCCTTATCTGTGGGTTCATTTTCCACAGTTTCAGTTACTCAGAGTCAACCACAATGTGAAAATATTAAATGGAAAATTCCAGAAATAAACAGTTCATAAGTTGTAAATTATCCCTCGTTCTGAGTAGCATGATGAAATCTTGAGCTGTCCCACTCTGTCTGCCCAGGCCATGAATCAGGCCCTTATCTCGTGTATTCACACAATAGACGTTGCCCTCCCTTTAGTCACTTAGTAGCTCTCTTGGTTATCGACCAAATTGACTGTTGCAGTCTTTTTTTTTTTTTTTTTGAGACGGAGTCTCACTCTGTCGCCCAGGCTGGAGTGCAGTGGCGTGATCTCAGCTCACTGCAAGCTCCACCTCCTGGGTTCAAGCCATTCTCCTGCCTCAGCCTCCCCAGCAGCGGAGATCACAGGCACCCACCACCACGCCAGGCTAATTTTTTGTGTTTTTAGTAGAGATGGGGTTTCACCGTGTTAGCCAGGATGAACTGTTGCAGTCTTGCAGTGCTTGTGTTCAAGTAACCCTTATTTTATTTAATAATGTCCCCAAAGTGCAAGAGTAGTGATGCTGACATGTTGTTATAATTGTTCTATTTTATTATTAGTTATTGCTAGTAATCTTGTATTGTGCTTAATTTATAAGTTAAACTTTACCATAAGTATGTAGTATAGAAAAAAAGTGTATATAAATCAGTAGTATTCTTAGTTTCAGGCATCTATATATTCTCTACAGATAAAGGAGGAGTCCTGCACTCATGGCTGTTCTGTGGCAGAGCTGGGAATAGAACTCTCATGTCCTCAGCTCTTGGCCCAGAGTTCTTTCCGCTGGTTTTGGAGTGGAACTGGGACTCAGAAGTGCTGGAGAGGTGGGCCTACCTTGAGTGTTGCTACTCCTTTTTACTGCTTGTCTTCACCTACTGAGCAGTTTTAGTGTTTATTCACATGGAAAGCTGGAATAGTGGTAAAATTAAAGTAAAAATAAACTTAAAAATCAGTTTAGGACTGGATGCTAGAATTCGAACTCCTGTAGGCAGACACCAACTCTGTTTCTTCTGCATATCCCAAGAGGCTCCAGAGGCCCAGGGACAGTTGGGCCTGTCTTACCAACACTTAATGAAATGTCGGTTGAAATAAAAACCCTCATAAGTCGGGCATGGCTAAGTCAATCAGTCAGCAAATATTGACTGTCAGCTCCAGGCATGAAATATCTTGATCACTTGGACATTGATATTTCCCTTGTTACTAACTATGCTAAAAAGCCATCTTGGTTTTAGTGACGTGCCTCTCCTCGAGTCACAAACACGTTCATAGAACAGCAAGCTTATAGGTCAGTGGCACTGACTCTGTTGTTGGAAATTGAAAAATGGGTGCTTCCACTTCTGCAGTAGCCGCTAAAACTTGTGGTCAAATTCAGTGCCTGAGCTTTGAAATCAGTTCAGTTCAAAAAACAGATGGGCTATTCTTCTGATGAAATGCTAATAATATCAACAATGACCATTAGTTATTAAGTGCTTAGTACTTGCATTACCTTGTTTCATTTTCACACCAACTGAGAACAATTGCCATGCTCTCCCCACTTCCCAGAGTAAAGGAACTGGAGGTTCAGAGACTGGCCCAAGGTTATGCAGCTAATGAGTGGGAGCACTGGGATCTGAGCCCAGGACTTCCTTCAAAAGCTCTTTGTGTTTTCATCCTTAGGCAATCATCTTGAGCCTTGTCTATTTGTTTATTATTTTTTAAACAGTTTTCTTGTGATGGAGAATACAATTCATCCATTTGAAGTATTCAATTCAATGGATTTTTGTATATTCACAGAGCTGTGCAACCATCAATACAGTCAATTTTGGAACATTTTTATCACCTCCAAAAGAAACATCATTCCACATTTCCCTTCAACTGTATCCCCATCCCAGCCCTAAACAATCACTAATCTACTTTCTGTCTTTATAGATTTTCCCATTGTGGACAGTTACTCTAAGTAGATTTATACAATATGTGATGCTTTGTGACTGGCTTCCTTCACATACCATAATGTTTTCAGGTTTTGTCCATGTCGTCACATGTTATAAACTGAATGTTTGTATCCCTGTAAATTCCTGTGTTGAAGCCCTGACCCTCAGTGTGACTGTGTTTGGAGATGGGCCCTTTGAAGAAGTGATAATGGTTAAATAGAATCAAAAGCTTGGGTCCTACTCTGGTAGGATTAATATACTTATAGGAAGAGACACCAAAGAGCTTGCTGTCTCTCTGCCATATGGGGACACAGTGGAAAGGTGACCATCTGCAAGCCAGAAAGAGAACCCTCACCAGAAACCGACCCTGCTGGTCCTCAATCCGGGATTTCTAGCTGGACCACGATCTGAGATTACTGTAAGACAGTAAAGTTCTGTGGTTTAAGCCATCCAGTCTGTGGTATTTTGTTATGGTAACTCTAGCAGACTAATACCTACCATGTATTAGTAGTTTATTATTTTTTTATGACTGAATAATGTACCATTGCATGGATATACCAATGTTGTTTATCTATTCATCAACCGATGGACATTTGGCTATGACCTCCCATATCCTCATTCTCCCCACCCCACCTTAAAGCAAGCACTAATCTACTTTCTGTTCCTGTAGATTTCTCTGTTCTGGAAATTTCATACGAGTGAAATAATACAATCTTGTGACTGACTTTGTTCATTTAGCATGTTTTCAAGGTTCATCCTTGTAGCAGCATGTATGAATATTTCACTCCTTTTAATGACCAAATAATATTTCAATGTGTGGAGATTGTAAATATTGTTTATCTATTCATCAGTTGATGGACATTTGGGTTGTTTCTACCTTTGGGCTATTATGAATAATGCTGCTGTGAACATCTGTGTACAACTTTGTATGTGTACATACATTTTCATTTCTCAGGAGTCACTGAGAATTGCTGGGTCATATGGTTTTAGTCTCTAAGGTTTTGTAAGTCCTTTTGGAAGTTGCCAGAGTACTCACAATATGTAGAGGTAGCAGAATACAGAAGAATTAACAAAGGGTTTATGCCATATTTTTGAAAGCTGATAATTATGTTTCCCCCTTCTGCTCCACATAGGAACACTCAATGGAATTATAGAATCTTAGAACTGGAAGGCAATTGAGAGGTGACCTAGTCTCACTGTTTAATTTTAAAGACGAGGAAATCAAAGTTCAGAGACTGACTCACTTCCCAGGATTGTACAGCTGGGTCATGGCTGGACCCGGACCACACATGTAATCTCTTTTTCTCTCACGCGGTGTTTTCCACTGGGGTAACCTCTCAGACAGGGAGCAGTTCTTAGGAATGAGGCTCAGTTGCTGAAATAAAGATGCTTCGTATATTGTTTCCCACTGGCTGAAGTCTATCTGGAGTTCAAAACTAGGTCATGGTAATTCTTTGGGATATGCCGTGTGGCCTTAGAGAAAGCTTGTCTTTCAAAGCCCTTTGATTATAGGAGGGGGTGAAGTCCCAGTGAGGTAGTGGCCTTGGGGACTGTCACAAAAGAGTGCTAGTAAGTATGAAGGAAACACAATTGTTGAAGTTCAGTGAGCAATCTGATTGCAGTAAAGTAGAATATGAATGTCTCAGAGCCTGATGATCCAGGAGGTTTACAAATGTCAAGATTCACAAATAGAAATGGAAATTTGGCCAGGTGCGGTGGCTTATGCCTGTAATCCCAGCACTTTGGGAGGCTGAGGCAGGCGGATCAGGAGGTCAGGAGATTGAGACCATCCTGACTAACACGGTGAAACCCCGTCTCTACTAAAAATACAAAAAATTAGCCGGGCATGGTGGCGGGCGCCTGTAGTCCCAGCTACTTGGGAGGCTGAGGCAGGAGAATGATGTGAACCCGGGAGTTGGGACTTGCAGTGAGCCGAGATCGCGCCACTGCACTCCAGCCTGGGTGACAGAGCAAGACTCTGTCTCAAGAAAAAAAAAAAAAGAAAAGGAAATTTAAAAAGCTAGACATGAGATGAAAAGTCAAAAGTTAAATGATTTTTAGCTGTTTAAAATAACTATAAGTTATAATACCTTTCACAATACCAGAATCAATTCAATAAGTTCTAAAGAAATAAGCAACTGTAAAAGTTCTCATTGAAGAGGATTAGTGAAGATGCATTTAGTATGAAAGGGGAGAGGTGTATAAATGGTGACACTGGAATGATTTGCCAAGTTACTTGGTGAAACAAGCCTTCGTTATCAGAGATAGATAAGAGTATTCAAAATAGCTTACTTAATGCTCATAACGGCATTTCAGTTTCAATTAAGATATGCTACTGATTTATTGAGTCACTTATTGAGTATTTTATACATAGAAAGAACATCTTGATTTTATAATTTCTTCAGACATATTTTATTTTGAGATGTGAAGAGTAGTTTTATTGTTAAACATTTCATGAAATGTGTAAAATGCTTGGCAACTGAATGAAAGTTCCAAAATCTGAAAGTACATTTTGTAGCACAGAGATATTCAGGGTCATTTAAAAATTGGAGCAAATAAATAGTCATTATGTGGTCTAAATTAAAGTATAGTAGTTTCTAAAATTCAACAACCATTTGTGAGCCATGTACTCTATGTAAGCCATTGTTTGCTTCTTAGAAATGCAAAGATTAACAGGGTATCATTTCTACTACCAGGGAATTTGTAGTTTAGTGGCTGAAGCAGCATTTAACAAGAGCTTTATTGGCAAGAGAGAGAAAGAGAGAGAATAATAGAAGCGTAAAGGACAGGCCTAGGAAATATAGTTTTCATAATCATCTTTTAAATAAGGATTTATAAAGCCTGTCTCCTCCAATTAGTATTAAAGATGCCCTGTGGAGGCTAAGCCCTGCTGAATTCAGGGTATAGATATTACTGTGATGAGATGTATGTAATTGGAGAAGGACATGACATATACGGAAAATGCTTAATGATTACTTGCAGGGGTGAATAGTGATAAATTGGACATTGGCTTTAAATATTGTAGAGTAAATGGGTGTAGCTGATGAAGCTTTTGTAAACTATGCCATCCATATTCAACTTTCCCTAGTTTTTTGATTTTATAGCTTCCCCCTGCAATCCAGGATCCAACTGAGTCTTTTTTTCTTAATCTAGTGGAGCCTCTACATCTTATTTGTTCTTCCTGATACTAACATGTTTGAAGAGACCTGTCCAGTTGTCTCGTAGAATGCCCTACATTCCAGATATGTAATGATTTCCTCATGATTACATTCAGATTACATATTTTTAGCAAGAATATTTCATGGCTGATGTTGAGTAGTTCTAATTGTGTCAGATTAGGGGTACATGATGTCAGGTTGTTATTCTCTCACTTGCCAGTTTACTGTCATATCTGTAAAAATCCAGGAAATAACTTGGACCTTCTTCTCAGAAAGATAGCCTAGGACATTTATCTGTCGGTTTTCGCTTACTCTGAGGCATATGATGAAATTGCCTTAGGCAATGAGAGACCTCTTGGCTGGGGGTAGAAGAGGAGTGGTCATTAATTTTTTCTTTCTTTCTTTTCTTTTTCTTTTCTTTCTTTTTTTTTTTTTTCGAGACAGTCTCACTGTGTCACCTAGGCTGGAGTGCGGTGGTGTGATCTCGGCTCAACGTCTGCCTCCCAGGTTCAAGCGATTCTCCTGCCTCAGCTTCCCGAGTAGCTGGGATTGCAGACATGAGCCACCATGCCTGGCTACTTTTTATATTTTTAGTAGAGACAGGGTTTCACCATGTTGGCCATGGCTGATTTCGAACTCCTGACCTCAGGTGATCTGCCCGCCTCTGCCTCCCAAAGTGCTGGGGTTACAGGCTTGAGCCACCGCGCCCAGCTAATTTTTTTTTTAAATCAACTGATTGGCATTAGGTCCAGTGATGTAACCTATTGTAACAGTTGTTGGAATCATGGCTGTTCCAATCCTAGGGGTTCTGTACACTTGTTCTGTGTCCCATCCATGCACGAATATTTCTCTGCATTTGTCTTAATTGTGAGATTTGTTTTTGTTCTTTTGGCTTCATGTATAAAAATCTTTTCCAATTGGAAGAGGTAGAGATTTTAAACAGGGAAATTTATAGGCTGCATTCGTTTATTCAATAGGTACTTACTGGGAGCTTCCTTTTGTCAGTCACCTTTTCAAGTGCTGACAATACAGTGGTGAACAATACAAAGCCCTGCCCTCCTAGATCTTATGTTCTAGTGCTGAAGACCATTTATAAATAGATTAAACATTTGTAAAATGTCTAGTAGTGGTAAGTGCTATGATGATGAAACAGTAGGGAAGGTGGTTACAGAGTGTGTCTGGGGTTGTTAAAAAGATAAGATGGGTTGAAGACCTCTCTGAGGAGGTGATATTTGTGCAGAAATGTGAATAAGGAAAGGGAGCAGGTCATGCACCGAGCACCACCCATGAATAGGTACTGAGATGGTACATACTCTGTATGTCTGAGAAAGAGCCAGGCAGCGGGTTGGGCAACTGGAGGACAGTAAGGAAGGAGGAGCCTGGTAGAAAACTGGTGGAAAACTGGACATAGGAAGACTATCCAAGTACAATAGAGGCTGAGTCTGGTGTCAAGGAATCCCAGCAGGCTGATGCTGTATACTCCTCTACTTCTAGGAAAACAGGCATGAAAGACTGAAAATGGTTAGTGTAAAAACAGACTTTCAACTGAGGTCTTCCACTTAGTCTCAGGTAGTATAGAACTACATTAAATAACGCTTGACAGATTTGCTTTGCATTGTGTCTCCAAGGTGATACTATAGGTACTTTAACAAAACACAAATTAGCAGTCGGTTACACGCTTTCCAGCTGGGTATCTCTTTGTAAAGATACGCGAATAGGTTTAAATCCTGTGGTGTCATAAAATGAACACTGAAATAAGAGTTGGAAGATCTGAATCAATGAACTGGCCTGCGAGAAAGCTCTTGAACTTTCTCCAGCCTGAGCAGTCCCACTTAGCACACTCAGATAAACCTTCTGGTTATCTGATTGGGGCTGCTGGAAGCATGCAATGGCAGGATGGGTATGAATGTGCTTTATAAACTGTGATGCACTCGGCAGGTCTAAGGTATTATTATCATTTAAACTTTTATTATAGTTTTGCTAAACAGAGGCAGTCTGTTATCTAGCTCTCATTTGGAAGGGGAATGACAAATAGTTACTTCAAGGTAAAATGCTTCTTCAAGAGCAGAATCTGATCAATGCACCTTAAAGAACCTCATGAATTATTCAGCTATTCTTCAAACCAGCATATCTGAACTAAGGGAATGATCACTTTTCACTCCCATTTCAGGCTTCTGGAAATCAGCATGCTCTGTGTGAGACCCTATCTGGGGAATCTTCTTAAGTTTCAATGCTGGATTAATAAAGTAGAAACAACTTTGTGCTTCTTGGAGAAATGGAAATTCGGGAAGGATTGGTACGTCTAAGTTAGGCAATTGGTAAAGATTCATCGAGTCTCTAACATAAATGGGTGGATGGATGGATGGATAGATGGATAGGTAGATAGATAGATAATTAATTGATAGCTGGTGCTGTGGGGGATTAAAAAACGTGTGAGAAATGGGTAGTGATAATAATTATAGCTGACATTATGAGCACTTACATATTACCAGGCATGAATCCCCCCTTCAAACAATGTGAGATAACTACAATTATAATCCCATTTGACAGAGAAGGAAATACGATTTGGAGAGGTTAAGTAGCTTCCTCAAGGTCATATAGCTAGAATATGGCAGGGCTGGGATTTGACTTCAGATCTGCCTGACTGCAAACCTATATCCTTAACCATGTGCTCTCTCAAGTTGTATATAGTATCCTTGAGGAGGGAGGATTTTTCTCTAAGGAAAGTTGCATAGTAGTAAATTATGTAGAAATGCAACTGAAAAGAAAAGTCTGCACAGGTAGGAATTCAGAAGAAAAAGAGAGTGGATTAATGGGGCCCAAATTGGTCATGGGAAGTCTGTTGGAAGAGGAGGTCCTTAGCAGGGTCTTAACAGATTGGTAAGACTTGAACTGGAGAAAATGAGCCAGTTGTTGGTGCCGATAGGATCCGGCCAGTGCAAAGATGCAGAGGTGGGAGTGAGCAAGAGGTTTATGTTCAGAGACAAGCAGGCAGAGAGGTCTTGTCCTTTATAGAAGAGTTTCTGATGAGCCATGGGGTGGGATATGTGTGTGTGATGGCATCACAATGGAAATTACTGTGAAAGGTAGAGGAGGGTAGGCCAAAGAGACTGGATTTTATCCTGTTAGCATAAAAAATCCTTAGATGGCTCTGAAACCAGCTAGTTATTTAATCAGAGCCGTGTCTGAAAGGGACTTAATTTGGAATCAGATATAAGGACCCGTTGGAGTTGCAAAAAATTGAATGTAAGTAAAAATATGTATGCATGTATCATATTATCATGTATTTGTGTATCTCTAGTTAAAAACAAAAGGAAAATGCATTGTTTCCTTGAGTTATGAATACTGCATATGCAAAATCTCCCAGAATTATGCCCATTCCATGTTTAAAGAGAGGAGCTGAGGTTCTGGAGAGGAAATTCTCGCCAAGGTTAGTTTGCTTGTTTGGCAGAAAATGAGATGTGCATGTTCCTGATGCTTTCAGGTTTCCTTCTCATTCTTGTGGTTCATTTTTGCTAGCTTGGCTGTGTTCCCTCTGGTCTGCATAACAAAAAAAATAGTTACCATTTATTGAAAACCTACATTCTGAGAGTTCACAGCAACCAACTGTAAGAATTAGATGGTATTATCCCTATTTTGCTGGCAAGGAAACTGAAGCTCAGAAAGTTTAGAGACTAAAGTCACATATCTAGCACAGTAATTGGTAGAGTTAGACGTAGATATCAGCTTTGTTTAGTCAGAAAAGCCCTGCTGCTTCTTCTATACTTTGTGTGGTGGTTAGGAGGATAAACTTGGGTGTTGATTCTTGCTTTCTAAGTGCTCTTGGACAGGTTATTGAAGTTATTTGTGTCTCATTTTCCTCATCTGTAAAATGCTGATAGTCTCCGTACCCACCTGGCACATTATAAGGGCTCAATTAATCTCTTTTATGATTTTTAAAAATGATTGTTATCTATCACTAAGTTGTTCTGTTGGCTGTAACATTCTGGACCTCAGAAAAAGGCTTAAATTTTGGCACAAGGAAAAGAGGAACATCTTTGAAAATTCATTTCAGTTTGTGCATATTAATCTGAAAACTCTAATTAGCTATCTGTTTTTTCCCTGGGGTTTTCTTAACCCAGTTTCCACGTTGCTGCTGCTCACCTTTTCCTCTCTATGTACCTGTCAACAGTGATCACACACTGCTGCTCTGGGCTGGACCCTGTCTGCCTGCTGTTGGTTAAGCAAGAAAGAAGTTGATGTCTGCCTGTCATTCTTGCCTTCTCTTGAACAGGGAGGAACTGCCTCTTCTCCAAGAGAAAGGGTTATTAGACTGGCCCTACCTTATTTTTGACCTTGTGGAGCAAGGACAACTCAAGTAGGATGGTTTGAAGTTTCTCAAGAAGCCCCTCAGCAGACTTGAAGGCCTGATATAAGAGCAGGCACCCAAGGCAAAAAAACCACCAAGCAATCACCAGGAAGGGGTAAAGAAAGGATTCAGAGAGAACCAATTCCTACAGGGCTTGGTTACTGTCTAAAATGGAAAACTACTCGTCCCATCCTTTGTGTGTTCTTCTAGGGCCTAGAACACCAGAGATGTTCATTAACGAGTTGCTGGTGAGGATCAGCTTCGGTGTAATTTCTAAGTGGGCCTTTCTGGGAGCTATGTCTTCCTTGCCTGACTTTAACGAGCCAGTTGTATATGCAGATATATTCTTTGGTACTAGTAGTATTGATTTCTCATCCTAATTTAAAATAACCTGAAGTTTTTCTACTCATCTGAATGAATATTCACAACAGGAATTAAATCTGTATGTCCAGGGCTGCATAATTATCTATTCATTTCTGCTTGGAAGACCAGTATAAAAAGTTGAGCAATGAAGTCTTTCAGTGACCAAAATTTGGAATTAAACCTATTGCACCTCCATGAAAATACTAATGGCTTTTTTTTTTTAACCCAGATGACATTATAAAACACATGCAATAAATTTGTATGTTTGATGATTGCCAGTGATCAAAGGCAACTCTTTTTAAATTTTTTTTCTAAAAATTCCCCAAACTTGGAAGGTAGCAGTGAAATGAAAATACACTAAATAATTAGCACAGTTGACCAGCACCACTTTCAATCTCCCAGCATTAAGATGATGATCTCTCAGCCAGCCTGGTCAACAGAGAAAGACCTTATCTCTACAAAATTTAAAACATGAAAAATTAGCCAGGCACGATGGTATACGCCTGTAGTCCCAGCTCCTTGAGAGGCTAAAGGTGGAAGGATTGCTTGACCTTAGGCGTTCAAGGCTGCAATGAGCTATATCATGCCACTGCACTCCAGCCTGGGTGACACAGAGTGAGGCCCTGTCTCTTAAAAAAAAAAAAAAGATTATGATGTTTTATGGGAGTGGACATATACATGTGCACAAATCGGATCCACTGGGGCTCATTCTGCCATTAGCCCTGTTTGTGATGGAGACCATGCAAGGCAATCTGAGTGTAGTGGATTAATGGTGGCTTCCAATTCAATTCTTCTGTTGAGAAGTGGGGTCTATATCTCCTTCTCCTTGCATCTGAGTGGGTTTGATGACTGATTTGACATAAAAATATGGCAGAAGCAAGTCTCTACCAATTTTCCAGGCAAAGTCTTTTTTTTATTTTTTATTTTTTTGAGACAGGAGTCTCGCTCTGTCTCTGTCGCCCAGGCTGGAGTGCAGTGGCGAAGTCTCAGCTCACTGCAAGCTCCGCCTCCCGGGTTCATGCCATTCTCCTGCCTCAGCCTCCCTAGTAGCTGGGACTACAGGCGCCCGCCACCTCGCCCGGCTAATTTTTTGTATTTTTAGTAGAGACGGGGTTTCACTGTGTTAACCAGGATGGTCTCGATCTCCTGACCTTGTGATCCGTCCGCGTCAGCCTCCCAAAGTGCTGGGATTATAGGTGTGAGCCACCACGCCCGGCCCAGGCAAAGTCCTAAATAGACTGCAGCCTTCATTCGTATCCCGAGAAACCAGCTGCCATGCAAGGAGCTGATTACTCTGAGACCTCCATGCTATGAGGAAGCTGAAGATACTCATCCGGAAAGGCTGTATGGAGTGAGGTGTCAGCCAGCCTTCTCAGGAAGGTGCCAGACATGTGAGTGAAAAAGCCTTCAGATTGTTGCAGCTTCAGCTACAAAGTAAAAGCTAGTAGAACCATGAAAGATAATAAAATTACTACTTAAAGCCCCCTTAAGTTTTGGAGTTGTTTGTTTTCTAGCATAGCAAACCAGAAGATGCTTTGGAGTACTGAGAATTGTATATTTCTCTTTTTACAGATAGGTGCTGGAACCTCTTTAGTTTGATGTTATCAAAGTTCTTTTAGGATTGGCAGAGGGCCAAAGAACCCTATATAAATTGCTACTTCTCTTCTGAATTCTAATTTTTGTTTAATTTTGCCTTGCTTGTTTGTACAAAATGTGGTGAATATAAGTTTCCCTTTCTCTGGCATAATATACATGCAAAGCCAGAATTGCATAGGCCAGAAGAAACACTGGGATAGGTAGGAAAAACCTACAAATTGGCAGAAAAGACACTAAAAATGATTAGAAATTAAGAACAGTATGGTGACCTGTAATATACTGCTTGCACTAAAAATGGAGAGAGACAGAGAGAAAACCCCAGAATTTTTAGTCTTGATTATTTAACATTTGGCATCCTAGATGAAATGACAATTGAAAATGATTAGGTGCACAGGATTCTCTGACACCCATGTGATGTATGTGGTGTCTGGGGAGGATGGGAGTGAGGTTTCATTCCAGACTTTGTTTCTGCCCAACCTCATCATCTCCTGAACAATACGGGTAATGGGGGTTATAGTGGCCTTGTTTTGGTCTGTTTATTTTGAACAATTTAAAGTTGGAATTCAGAGTTTACATAGTTGGGAGTTGAAGACCATATACACCTGTAGTCTACCCATTGCCATTCTAAAAATCAATAAATTAGTAGGAACACATATCAGCTAGAGTAATATTCATTTTTCAGGTTTGGTTTTCTGCTTATCTTTTTATTAGTGGGCAGTGGTAGATTGAGGTCACGTTGTTCCTACAGACGGTGTAAATATCGTTTATCAAGTGCTTTTCATGTGCCAGGCACTTTGCTGGGTGTTGAAGATTGTTAGGCAAGTTTCACCCCAGAGAAACTCACAGGACTTTTGTTCTTAACACTTGTTTTTCTTTATTCTACTACCTGTTTTCCAAATATTCAGCTCCTTTTGGATCTTTGCAGGGATATGCAAATATCAAGTTGCTTGTTGCTAATATTTGTCTTTAGCATTTCCAATTCTGGTTTTCTCAAATTTTACCCAAGAGTATGAGCACAGAAATGAAAGCATTAATTAAATGCACAAAATGAAAAAGAAAATAACTATAAAGCACAGTTCAGCCCCCCTCAGGGACACTAATATAAAAGTGTCCCTGAGGGGGGCTGAACTGTGCTTTATAGTTAGCAGGATACAGGTGGGGTAGAAAGAAACTCCCTGAGAGGTGCTTTTTACTCTTATTCCCTGACGTGCAGTTGCGAGTGAGGTGTACTGATTGGCACTAATAATAGTATTTCCTAACATTTGCATAGCGATTTAAAGCTTTCACATACTTTATCCTTTGTCAGTTTGCAGTTGAGGAGCCTGATATTTAGAGACGCTTAGCTTGCCATACCACTGGGGTTCAGCCAGAGGGAAAATAAGAAGAGGTGAAAGAGGGTGATTTGTGTTGTATGTCTGGTAGGTACCAGGTCTTATAGCATGGCACTTCATTTAATCATCACAACAACCCACTGAGGTAGGTAGTCCCATAATCAAGCTTATCTGACCATCGAGGGAACTGAGGCTCAGGAGGATTAAGTGACATGGCCGAGGCAGTCAATGATGCCAGATGCTGAATTGGATCCAGATCTGCCGGCTTTCTGATGTCCTGTGACCTGAATAGAGAATCTTGGTCACCTGACCCTAAGTAAAAGTCCTTCATGGCCCCTTTCCTCCAGCCACCTTTGTTTGGCAAGTCTAGGCCCTGGCCCCTGTTGCAGCTTCCCTTCGTGGCTAAATGAGCCACCGATATCTTTCATTTCCTAAAAGCTGAAGCTTTTCTTATTAAATAAGATTTGAAAGTCAGGGCTTCCATGAATAAAAGATCCTCTTTTGCAAAATTTTCCAAATTGAGTGGGGGGAAAAAAAGCCCTAATGTGGTATTTTATTTGTCTATGTGGGCTTTTTTCTTTTCTTTTATTTAATAAAGACATAGAATCTCTACAAGGTACAGAACATAAACATTATGTGAGAGATGTTATATTTACTTTCATCACCTTTTTTAGAAGAAGCTGCCACCAAAATGGTTTTTTATGGAAATTATATCTTGTTATGATTCCCATTATACTGTTATGATTTTTTTCTTTTATCTTTAGCCATTTATGGACATTGTTATCTCAGAATGTGTGCTTCAGATAGATGTGTCATTGTGGGTTATGAAAGCTGACTCAGAACCGTGATTGCTGAAGGGATTGAAGACGGGAAGCAGCCGTGAGGCACCTGAATGTCTTTTCTTCTGGACTGTTAAATGATACTTCTAATTCTTGAATGAGCCTGATGAGATAGATGGGCACCTGTTGCAACTCTGAGATTCTTGTGTTTGTTTCATTCATAGTGGAAGATACTGTCGTGTCACAAATAAACTTAGGGTGGCCTAGGATGTAACAAGAACTTCAAAATACTTGTTAGATTAAATTTAAACCTTTAGATGTTTCTGTTCCTCTGGGAAATGGAGATAGAAGTTCTGCTTTCCCCCTAAAGCGTTTGTCTGGTGCTGATTTGCAGAGGGTAGGTGTTGTCTTAGTGGCCCCTCCTGTCTGTCTGCCAACTTAAAACAGGAGCTGGGAGAGTATTTATCCCTCAGTCTGTTTAAAGAGCTATCAGCCAAGGGAAAACACATTATTTTAATAGTGGTAACCAACTGTCCTCGAACCCCATTCCAATTAAAATGAGAAGAAATGGACCAAAGCAACAAAGCAATTTCTATTTTACAAATAAAAGGGTTTCTAAATTTGCAGCGGATAACCCTGCAAGGTTAATAGAATCTTACCATCACTGAAGGTCATCTAGATGGACGTTTGCATTCTCTGTATGACGTTTTTACCAAGATTTTCATCATCTCTTGTGCCCACCTTCCCCTTTTCCAGCACTGACCTCTGTCAGAAGGCCTCCCCAGGTCTCTTCTACTTCCTTCCCATGTTTCTTTAGCTCATCAGTTCCTTCGACTTTTCCTTCCCCGCTTTCACCCACATACCAGTGGAGAATTTCTGGGCCCCAGTCCCCAGCTCTCAGTGCCCTTCAAGCTCCTCTTGACCATTCTCTCCCCTGATTACTGCTGGAGGGGCTTCTTCCTCTCCCTTCTGCCTCTCCCCACTCCCATTCCCTGACTCCCCCAGGCAAGCCTGAGGGCCCTTCTCTGCCCCTATTCTTCCACTCTTTCTTCAAGGTGTGGTCTCACAGAGTTTACTGTGATCTTTGTCAGCCAATCACTGTGTTATCTTAGATGCTCAGTACTAAATCAGTGATTTCAGGAGTATCACACTTCTAGATGCCTCTACTGGCCATCTGTAAGATGGGGACACACCTTCTTTCTCCCAGTAGTTAATTCTTGGGCTCTTTACTGGAAAGCCTTTCAAAACTGTGTTTGCTGGCTGGGTGAAGTGGCTCATACCTGTAATCCCAGCAACTTGGGAGGCCCAGGTTGGAGGATCACTTGAGGCCAGGAGTTCACGTCCAGCCTGGGCAACAGTGAGATCCTGTCTCTACCAGAAAATAAATAAATCAATAACTGGTTGTGGTGGTGCATCCCTGTAGTCCTAGCCACTCAGGAGGCTGAAGCAGGAGGATGGCTTGAGCCTGGGAGCTCAAGGTTACAGTAAGCTATAATCGTGCCAGCGTACTCCAGTCTGGGTGACAGTATGAGGCCCTGTGTTAAAAATAAATAAATAAACCCCAAACCCCAAACAGTGTTTGCTGTCAATGTGTAGGGTGCCTAGCTGCATGGCCTCCGAGCTCTGGGTTCTTCTCAATTCCTGAGTCTGTGACTCTGTTGATATGACTAGGCAGCTCCTGCAATGTGCCATGGCATCAGAGTTCCATCATCTAGGGAGGCAGTAGAGTGGACTAGCCACAGGATTCTGAGATTACGGAATGTCTGCTGGCAACAGGGACCACCACTGAACCCATGGCACGTAGGTGCTGTGGTTGTTTTTTACTTCTAGCTCTTCTTTGATCATTGGATATCTAATTATTAACTCAACTTGTATTTGTTGTTCTGGTGTTATAGATCCATATATGCTTACCTACCTATATTGTACCACTGATCATACATTATCATAGAGTATAGGCCACATGGAGTTTTACTCATGACTGCATCTCCTCCTGCCCTTTCCATTTTTACCTCTGTAGAGGTTGGTTCTTCTGGGGAATTAGACAGATGATGTCTTTGGCTATAGTTCAGGCTTTTCCCTAAGTTCTTACTTGCCCTCAACCTGGCTACTTTTCAGTATGCACATGGTTTTTGACGCAAGACTGTGACCCTTTTGGTGTCTTACTAAATTATTTCATGACTATGAATTTTTATTTTAAATGGTGTTTCTTACCAAGATATCATACTCTTACTTCTGGAGATTAAACTTGGTTGAAAATCGAATTTTGGGATGCTCTGTAGAAATTTTAGAGGAGAAAATTATCAATCTTCTGCATTGGCTATTGTTCGTAACCATCGTAACTCCTATGTGGAGTAGAATAATTGGAGTCAACTTCGTATCACTTTTGAAGTTGAATAAAATGAATTTGTTTTCTCCAGGCTGTTGTTTAACTCGGTGTGTTGCCTCTGTATGGTTTTCTTTGTGATTTTTTTTTTTTTTTTTTTTTTTTACCAGATTTGGTGATTGAGAGTTGTCTTGTTTCCACAGAAATATTATTAATAGAGTAGAAAATTGATGATTTATTAAATGCCCACTACTTGGGCAGTTAAGATACTATTTAGTTTGATAGAGAGACAGTTACTTGCTTGTTTCTATATTTTGAGGTCACTTTTACAAATCAACCAAAAACTTACATGGGGGATGCTGGTTTTCTTTACAGAGCTAAAGAGAACATTTCATTGTTTATCTAAAGAATCCACCTGATAGTTTTTCTGGGGGATTGATTTCTTAGTTAAATCTACTGGGAGTTTTCCCTGACTGAGTTTGACTGCGTTCAAATCCACACTGTTACTTACTAGTATGTGGCCTTAAGTAACACATTGCTTACCCCTTTCTCTGCGTACGTTTCCTTATCTGCAAAATGGATAATGATGGTACCTTCCTAGAAAAAGTATTGGGAAGACCACACAAGCTAACTTGTGTAAAGCCCTCAGTCACCTTTATTGATTTTCAAAGTGTACCATTTTGAGGACCATTATAGTTGACCTACCAATTTAAAAATAAGATGCTGGGTTTCAAATTTATAATCATCATGTTAAAGATTTGAATCAAGCAGATGTGTTAGAGGCGTGGCATAGAGAAAATACTGTCTAAGTAAACATCACAGGTGAGTGGAGAAACCACCAGACTGACAACCAGAAGTTCTGGTTTCTGCTTCCAAGTTCTGTCAAGTATGAGCTTGGAAAAATCACTTCACTGCTCTGACCTTTACACTCCCTATCTGTGAAAATGGGGAAAATAGTATTTTCCTTGCTAAGCTTGCATGACTCTTAAGAGAATTAATTAGCCTAATCAATGAGAGAATACATAAGAACTTAAAAAAAATTAAACTGCATACTCTGCAATTGTGAAGCAGGACTTTGACTGAAGGCTGGCAGAGATTCTAGATTCCTCAGATTTTCTTTAGCTCGGTTAAAAAAAAAAACAAAAACTCAAGGCACAAGCATTAGTAACAGCCAAGCATTTGGAAGATCAGATTGTTCATGATTTCTTAATGAATGTGTTATAAAGATTCATTAAATTAATAAACTGACAAAAATTAGTGGCAGTGATAGGGAAAAAAGTTGACAGACGTTAATTTTTTATTTTTTTCACTTATTCCTCACAGTGGTTCTCAGTTGGAAGCATGAGCTTCTGGAAATGTGGAGGAGGGAACATTTTTTATTGCCTCGGTGACTGAGGAGTCATGTTAACATTTGGTGGACAGTGGCTAGGGATCCTAACTCCCCAAAATGCACAGGGGAATTTGGGGAAGAACTGCCTGGTCAAAATTCTCATAGAGCCCCCATTAGAAACAACTTGTTAGCACGTCTGATTTCTATACACTTGTATGGGTCATACTATAGGTACATAGCCAGTACTATTTTTCTAGAAAACAAGTGGCTGTACTTCATGCTTTGATAGATTGAAAATGCTTCTCCCACTTCTCTTATCTTCATTGATTTTATTTTCAAGGCTGTAGCCATATCCTGTGACCTCTTTGCCTCTGATTCTCTATAGATGTGTGCAATACAGAAAGCCAGGTGTGGGTCAGCAGTTGATGCTGTCAAAAGAACAAGTAAAGCCTCTGGACACTGTTAGCAGAAAACAATATCCTTTTGTTATTCTTAGAACTTACTTTATTTTTATTTGATTTTCAACAGGTAGTACTTTCACATGGTTTAGAAATTGAAACAACATAGAAAGTGTACCTTAACACCTCACTTCTATTCTAGTTCTAATGTCTCCATTATTCTCCACCTCCTGTAAGTAGCTGTCCTTATTAGTTTCTTATGCTTCCATTCTTTCCTTGTGCAAGCAAGTGGATCTATTTCTATTCACCCCCTTTTCTAAGACAAAAACTTAGTTTTCAGTGTACTCATCACTACTGTATTTCTACCCTCTTTCCCAGGTATGGACTGTTCTCTTCAATGTATTTAGCCACAGCAGCTGTTCATCTGTTTCATCTTCTTGGGGCCATTTCTTCTGGAGCCTCTGACCAGCCCCAGGCTGGACTGTCTGTGCCCTAGGCCTGCCATACTGGAATTTCCTTTCACTGTCATCCTTTTTCCCTCTTGTGCTAGCTCCCATTTCCTGGATCCTCTTTCTTTGTTTACCCCTTATTTTCATGGAGCACATTTTTCAGTAGCTTTCAGAGAAAGGAAGGAAAACTTTTAGACAGTACATATCTGAGCATGTCTTTATGGTGTTCTTACAATTTTTAAAAATAGTTTGGCTGGGCAAAATAATTCTGGGTTGAAAAATATACTTTACTGTTAGATGAGTGGTTTTGTAGGTCATGTGTAAATTTGTAAACTTATTTCCTCCAAAAAATGGGAACATTAATTTATTTGAACTGGATATGCTTCAAAATGATTCTGCCTTTGATGGAACATAAGAACTAATAAATAACATAGAAAAAATTCCTAAATTTTGGAGAGCTACCCTTTGATTCTGGTACCATGTCTCTTCTACCAGAAGTTAAGGATTTTTTTTGAAGTTGGAGGAAAGGTATCGTTTAGTCAGGTGATTAAACCTTGCTGTAAGGATGATATTACAGACATTGTTCACTATATCACTGTCAATCTGTTAAGGAAAAAATTTTCACACTTTATTAACAGTAATAGCAGTGTTTTCCCTTGGTTTTGGAAACTGTGAGTACTGTTCCTGTTTCCCTCTTTAGTCCACTGCCAGGTGGTTCACAGCCAAATTTGAGAGCCACAATGAGCATTGTGAAAGGGACCTGTTTGCCTGTCCATTGGACCAAATATATTTTTCCTTACTCTTCAGTTCTCTTTAGATTGATTGCCTTACTTTCTTTTCTTAATTTTGTTTTGTATGCATCTTTGCCAACTTCCACAAATCCTTTTTGAATGGATGGGGGCAGCAGTAATGGAATAAAGGTTCAGAATGTCTTACCTTAAACAGCCTCACATGGGCTTTCTAAAGAGAGCATCATTTTCCATTCAATTTCTTAAGTCTTTTATGCTGCTGTATTTATAGTAAAAATGGTACCAGCTACCTTTAGTCATTATGGCAAGAATGCTCAACAACTAGCTATTCAAAACTAAGTTAATGGAAGCCTATAGAAATATATGCTCATTAGCATCTCTTGTTTGAGGGGTTTAACACCCCACATAGCTTTTGAATTTTTCCTCTGTTAATTGAGAAGCAACTGCTGACTTCTATTTTATAGATTCCTAAGAAACAGATGTGATCACTTTGCTTGGTTCCAGAAATAAATAACAACAGTGGTTGTAGCAATGACAATAACAGCTAACATTTACTGAGCTCTCATTTTGTCTCAGGCACTGGACTGTTTTTAAATGCATTATTTAATTCTTCCAACAGCCCTATGAGGTTGATATTACATTACGTCCTTTCTCTTTCATGCCAAATCCCCCTGAAACTCCCACATATATATTAATCTGACCATCTGCTTCTCGCTTGCTTTCTACATTGCTGAACACTCCTGGGAAAAATCACTCCACGGTATACCTTGATGCTTCTAGACATTTGATAAAGTGTTGCCCCTCCTCCTGCTCCCAGATGCCTTGTTCTGAGCAGTGCTCAGAGACTATTCTAAGACTTGACTGCTCCCTAAGCCCTCTACTGCTTGACCTTACCTCCTAGTTGAGAGAACCTTGAACCCTGTCCTTCCTCAGTTTCCTGCTCTTACACCTATGAAGCTATTTCCTACCATCATCACCCTTTCCTCCTTTCTAACCAGTGATTGTTAGCCAGCATTGTGCATCTTAATTACCTGGGAGCTTTTAGAAATTACTCAGCCCAGTCCTCGTCCTAAAGAGGACCGTTCAGTAGGTCTGCTGGTGAGGTGAGTGGGGAGGAGGGGCCCAAGCTGTGTTGGCTGTAAAATTGCCACGGGAGATTCTGATGGGCTGCCTGGTTAAGAATCATTGGGTCAGGTTTCAGAAGACAAAGTACGTCTTTCATTCAAGGGTGATCTCTCACCTCTCCTAAATGAAAATTCAGGAGAGAAGGAAATATGGAGCTCTGGTTCCCAGCTTCTTCTTTTTTTTGTTTCCTTCAGAACTAGACCTTCTCTCATTGTTCCTGTCTCTCCTCAATTTTCATTGACCCCCTTTTCCCTGTATTCTTCACTAGCTTCCAACTAGATCTGTGTTCGTCTCAACCCTGTGAGCACTGGCCTGATTCTCCTGCCATTCCCAGGCAAGCCCCTTAAAGAAGAGATTATAACATCACTCAGCTATACACACCACTTTGTTATTCTGACTTCAGTCCTCCCTGAATCACTCTGGTAGAGATCATCAGCACCCAGTAGAAGCCAAATACAAAGGACGCTTTGGGATCTGTCTCATCTTGGTATCTTTGGGGCATAGGGTGCTTAGGAGACTCTTTCCTTGTCTTTGTGGCACCATCCACTCCTAGTTGTCCTGCTTAATCTCTTCCATGCATTGTTTCCAAAAAATATTTTTCAGCAACATTAAGAATAATATGGAATTGTGTTTACAAAAAGGATGATGTGGAAGAATATTGTTAGGGAGGAAATGTCTTTCTGGCTGGGGTCTAGATCTAGCACTTTATTTCTTTATTTATGTATTTTATTTTTGTGTGTGTGAGATAGGAGGGTCTCACTCTGTTGCCCTGCAGTGGCTGGAGTGCAGTGGTGCAATATGGCTCACTGCAGCCTTGACCTCCTGGGCCCAAATGATCCTTCAATCTTAGACTCCCAAGTAGCTGGGACTACAGGAATACACTACCTTGCCCAGCCATTTTTTTTTGCAAAATTTTTTGTAGAGATGAGGTCTCACTATGTTGCCTAGGCTGGTCTCAAACTCCTGGGCTTAAACAATCCTCCTGCCTTGGCCTCCCAAAGTGTTGGGATTACTGGTGTGAGCTACTGTGCCTGACCTGTATCTAGCATTTTCTATGAGGAAAATGAGAACACCAGGGGAAATTTGGCATGATTTCTTGAAACTCTTGCAAATCAAATTCAGAAAACAAGTTTTAGGTGTTAGATTTTTGTCCTAGATGGCAAGGGAACTGTGGGCCCAGAGTATGGTTTCTACCAATTTAAGAAAACACATCAAGTCCTAGGTCCACTTTGAGTCTAGGGCAGATCTAGGGCACCCAGGGTGTATATTCCTGTGAGAGCCTTACCCTTGCTGTGTCCCGTGATCCTGACAATGGACCAGCTTCCCGGAACATTGGTGGACAGCGGTACGCAGCCCAGAGTAGAACAGCTCAGCAATGATAACTTTTTACTCCTTTCTGCTTTGACTTTTATTTTATTACTTCCCCACCTCCTGATTTTTCCATACAAAAGTAAAGCATACTTACTATAGAAAACTTGGAAAATACTGAAAAAGAATGGAGAATAAAATAAATTTTGTTATCACTGTAACATCACTCAGATATATAAACTACTAAACACATATATTTTCTTCCAGTCTTCTTTTGCAAGCACTCATATATGTGTTTTTATAAGTAAAATTTGGACCAAACTGTATATGGTGTTGTTTATTCCTTTTTTTGTTTTTTGGTAATAATATTTATTGCTATAAAAAATTCTTCTCAACGTGATTTTTTTTATCGGTTTCCTAGTATTCTCTAGCATTGAGATAGTCATAATTTATTTAACTAGGTGTCTGTTGTTTACCATTTAGGCTGCTTCCTATTTGTACTCTTATAAATAATCTACATTTAATAACCTTAAGCAGAATTGCTTGTGCATTGCTGGTGATTTCTTTAGGACATGTTTTTAGATGCTGAATATTGTTGGGTTTCTGGGTGGAACCAGTACTCTAGTGATTGGCTTCCAGCTAAACCAGCCTCTGGGAGGAGGGAGGCCCAGGGGCCCAGGGAATTTGCCTGCTCCTGTTTGCATCTACTTGAGCTCTTTTAGACTGCATGTTGAATTTTAGAAGGAGGCATCAAAGCATTTCTCCAGGAATCCATAAATGGCAAGTCCTGCCACAGATGAAATTGAGCACATATGCTTCAGAATAATTCCCTTATTTGATAGATACTGGTTTTGAATTTTTTCTATTCTCTGCATGCTTTGGAGAAATTCTGAATTATTTCAAAGAACAGCAATGGAGCACCTACAATTTGTCAGACATTGTGCTTACCTCTGAAGATAGAAAAGTAAATAAGCTCTCAAGGGGCTCACTTGCAGTGTAGAAGACAGAGAAGTGATTTATTGTGGGTGAGAAGTTCCCTGGGAGCACATTGAGGAGAGCCTCCGATTCTTGGGGCTAAGGAGGCAGCAGAGGGCAAGAGCACCTGTGCTGCAGAGGTGACGTCTGAGCTGAATCTTGAAAAACAGGAAATATTTCTTTTGTAGAGAGGGAAAAATGTTCCAGTTAAAGGGAATAGTATGTGCAAAACTGTGGACTTGTGATGGTTACATGACACATCAAGGGAACCATGAATACTCTCCCATAGGTAGCATGTAGGTAGAACGCCCCAAACTCAGTGGCATACCAGGTGATGGGGCTGCATGCACGGTTATCCTTTCATTCCTGGGGCTTGAGGTCAGTTGTTCATTTACCTCAGTAAGCCTTATGAAAAAGTTCAGGTAACACTGATTTGGTACATAGTAGAAGGATGATGGGAGCTGAGCTGGAAATTTGAACTGGGTACAACTTGTGAAGGGCTGTGTGGGCTATACCAAGAGGAGTCTGGGTTCCTTTGTCAGCCAATCTCTCTATGAAACAGTACTGTGCCGGTACTAAATAGAAGATATGGATTCCCAAGTTGCTTAAAAACACAGAAGCTGGTGTTCTTTTATGCTCTCCCAACAATTTCATAACATGTATTTTTTCCCCTAAATAAAAATGTGATGCTATTAGCTCTGTATACTGACCTGTTTCACACCTCTCTGGGGAAAATATTGCAATGTTGGAACTACACAGTGGAAGTTGCAGTAGTGGTCTGTTTTGAGTTGGAAAAAGGTGACAGTCTAAGGAGGAATGATTTGAAAAGTGCTAATAGTAAAACATCAGTTATTTTGGTATCTACAAAAGTCTGTGCTATTTACTGTGACTGGTGTGAAAAGAATCAGTAAATGGGAAAATTGTGTTTTGGCCAACATAAATTAAAAGTCCACATATCACCAGCCTGTTGTATTTTCTTTCGCCAGCATTTCTTATTCATTAAATATCACATCATATCTAAGGTCTAAGAATTCTTCAGCAGTTTGGTTAAGAATAAGATAAAAATGTTGAGATTCCCCAAGGGATATTAGACAGCAGTTTCTTTTATTATTTGTTTTTAGTTTGTTTGTTTTGGTAAGTGTTATAAATCTAGACCACAGAAATAAGCATAAAAGAAAAAAAGTGTGTATGTTGTATTATAGAAATAGTTTCATTGATAAACTCTACATACTAATATCTAATGTATTTGGATTGTCTGAATGTGTTTGGGCTTTAGGAAATTATAGTATACAAGCCTCTGTATATGTGTATGCATTTTCTTTGAGATATAAATATATTACCCTGACATCTCTATATTTCAAGTGTAAATATTTTTGGTAAGTTGCCATTTTGTGAGTTCGATTGTCAATACAAAGAGGTGTTTTATTTTCTCTCTGTTCTTAACTAATTTCACTTCAAGATGAGGGGAATGTGGGTAGCCAGGCAGTCAGCATATTTTCATTCCAGTCACGATAGGATACTGAGAATTTCTGCTTCCTGGGTCCTCCGACTCCACATCTCTCTGAGCAATAGTTTACTTGAGTCAAAGACACTCAGAAATACTGTGTTAAAATTCAGAGGCGTTACTGCGTTGGCCAACTTTTTAACCCCTCAACATAGCTAATGTAAAGGTGAGTAATGTACTCCTTGGTCTGTCACCTCACTCTGTCCATCAATCTGTCCGTGGCTAACAAAAGGGGCGTGCAGCAGACCGTGGAAAACAAGACACGTGTTCAGCAGGAAAATCAGACACAGATGCCCTTGTATCGAAGGCTTTAGAGACTGGCACATCAGACCAAAAGTGATTTGTGAGGATGTGAATAGATTTTCCAGATGCCACATTTCAGAGGTTCTCAAATGAAGCTCCTGCTCCTTAATCTCTCCCCTGCTACACCTTGCCTGCTTTCTCTTCATGACAGTGTATTTCTGGCAATTCAGACTCTTGGTGAGAAGTAGATTTCTTTTAATTTTTATAAACATACTTGCTGGAAGTCACTGGTCTGAAAAAATTGTCTGTACCTAATGCATTGATATTTCTGTAGGTCTTCAATATGAGCCCATTTTTATATTCTACCTTTAATGGTTTCATCATTAAAGTTGTCAGCACAGACACTGTAGACTGAATCTACAGGAAAAATACCTTAAAGATGGTATTCTGAGAGTCAGAAGAATCAACTGAGAATGGCTAGGAAGTGGAAAAGCCTTGTTTCTCCTAAGTCTTCTCTTCTTGCTACTGGCTTTCTTTAACTGCTAGAAAACTTCAATTCTTACAAGATAGTATTTGCACACCTATGAATAATTGATGTGTAACTACCTATGAAGAGTTTTCCCTGGCATTGAGGGCCTACTGTTGACTGAATAGGTTGGTTTAGCACCGTAAGTCACTGACATACTTTTAGCTTTCTGCCACCTGGAAATCAGTATAAAAACTGGTGAGTTCAGTTTCTCAAAAAGTTAAACAATTGCCGTATGACCAGGCAATTCTACTCCTAGGTATTGTGTACCCAACTGAAATGAAAATGTGTCTACACAAAAAGTGTTCATAGCAGCATTATTTATAATAGCCTAAACATGGAAACAAATACCATGTCCATCAACTGATGAATGGAGAAATAAAGTTTGGTATCTCCAAATAATAGAATGTTACTTGGCCATAAAAAGGAATGAAGTACTGATATATGCTACTATGTGAATGAACTTACAAAACATTGTGCTAAGTGAAAGAGGCCAGTCACAAAAGGTCACATATTGTATGATTTCATTCTTATGGAATGTTCAGGACAGAGAACTCCGTAGAGAAAGTAGATGACTGATTGCTTAGGGTTAGTGGAGTGGTGGGTGGGAGGATGAGCGGAATGAGGAGTGATAGCTACAGGGTATGGGGTTTCTTTTTGAGGTGATGAAATGTCCTAAAATTGACGGTGGTGATGGTTGCACATATCTGAGAATATACTAAAAACCATTGACTTGTAAACTTTGATTAGATGATTGTATGGTTTGTGAATTATATCTTAATAAACCTGTTTTTAAAAAAGCAAGGAGTGAAAAACATGAGAAACATAAAATTCAAGCCATTACCCTGGGCTATGAGAGGAGGGTACATCAGGGAAGGACACTCACATGATTTCCAAGTGGTAACGTTCTGTTTCCTAAGCAGGGTGGTGGGTACACGGATGTTCACTCCGTTCAATTTATCGTTTTTATTTGAACTGCACGCATATGTCACAAATGCTGTTGGTATCTGTGTTTCATAAGTTAAAAATAACCGTAATCTAAAAAACCTGGTTAATCGTGGAAAAGATATCTTTTCAATATACAGTTTTCAAATATCAAATGTCATTCTATGGATACTTACTGTTTTATCTTATTGTCATTTATCATCACCATCCCTATTTCCCAGTACTACTTGAGTGCCTCTGTCTGTTTCCAGTGTCCTATGCAATGTAATGGGGCATATAATGTAGGCTCTGTATTTAATTGCAGAAGAGATGTTAGTAATAGTTGTAATAATTGCGACCATTTTTGAGGGGCCTGTTAAATGCCAAGCACGGTTAGAGGAGCTTTATATGCAATCTTTCATTTGATTCCTATAATGACCCTATGAGGTGTGCCTGATAATCCCTGTTGTACTGATGACAAAAAGAAGACTTGGAGAGATTAAGTAAATTGTTCAGAATCAAAGAGCCAGTTAGTAAGGGGTAGATCTGGAATTTCACCCCATGTCTGTCTACTGCCAGAATCTGCTGTTAACGATTATGCCATGTTAGCTTTTACTATGACAGTTTTTCTTGAACTTCTAAAACTCATATCCCCCTTTGATAAACTTCATTAAAATATCATGCCTTTTCTCCAGTTGAGAATCTCAATCTTTTTTCTTTCTCCATCAGCCAAGATCACCTTATCAAGCCTTATATTGTTTCGTTTATAATGCAGAGAGCATTTGTTTTCTAGATATAAAATTAAACCGAATATGTGCTTTCAAATGACGTATTTTCCCTGGAGTTTTAGACATGTTCTCTCCTCCCCCTGCAACACACACACAGCTCAAGAATCTTAGGTGCTAGACTGTCTTGCCAATCTGAGAATCCATTTTTAAAAAGGTGCCTCATAGGCAAAGGCAGTATTTGATCAATGCCAGATGGAGAGAATAGCAAGTAATTTTCAGTGGAGCACAAATAACAAAATTATAGAATGGAAAGAAACTAAGAAACAATTTTTCTAGAATTCCCACTTGTTTTTAAGACAAAAGGGACCTGAAACCCAAGAGTAACAAGAATTGAAATCCTGTTTGGTTGCTGATGATCTTTAAAAGCTAAGTATCTTGTGAACTGAGGGAGAGAATGTCATAAGATTTGTTCATCCATCCCTTCAATTATGTTTTCATCTTCAACTCCATGCCAGCCAGTGTCCCTGGGGTTTTTCATCAGAAATGTGCAAGGTACAACCTTTCCCTTTGTGGAGATCTTGGTCTTTTGGGGGACATAGACCAAAAGCCCCAAATCAGAGTGTGGTAGTACTATAATAAAGCATAAGAGGCTGTGGGACCTCAAAAGAATGACATTTACTTCAGCCTTAGGGGTAGAAGTGTCAGAGAAAGATTTCAGGTAGTCAATACTTGAGCAGAATTCTAAAAGTTATATTGAGTTCAGAGAAATTGGTATATTGAGGAAAATGCTTTTAATTTGGCAGGAGACAAGGGGAGATAAGCTGACAATGTTGGTCTGGGACATATCATGAAGGACTCCATGCTTACCCATAGGTAAAGGGAATTCATTGGCTGGTTCAAACGGGGGGAAGGGTCACAGGATAAGATTTACCCAGATAAATTACTCTGGTACCAGCCTCTGAGGAGGTGTTTGAAAGAGGAGGACAAGTTCAAGGGAAAAGGTGGCTTTACTCATTTGAGAAGTATTAAGCAGTTCCTCCATGGCATGTGCAATTGATTGTAAGATGCTATTTTATTTTATATACTAAAAGAAGAAAACTAGAATCTTAATTTTCAGATGCATCCCAATTCCAGAAATGTCAAAATGTGAAAAAAATATGTATTTTAGAAATGAGGAATTGCAGTAAGTACTTAATAAATATCGGTCAAAAGAATGCATGAATCTTTTCTGTCCGTGTCCTGTGTAGATTTGGAATAGAATAAATACCTGATAAATGAACATGACATTTGATTTCTAAGTTGTGTAGCTTCTCTTAGTTTGACACATGAAAATTATGAAAGAGATCAGTTATTGTGTTCCTTGAAGGCTTGTCCTTCTGTGGGTGTAGCAGTCACTCTCGATAGCAAGAATTTTGGAGAAAAAAGGTTTGAGAAATGGCTGAATGAGGAAACTACGCTATGAGAGGGTGACATTCTTCCATTTGGATTTCAGGCCTAATAGTGAAAGCTGTGTTTGAGAACCTACTGGCTGCCTATAGGTCCATCAGATGGTTCAAGAGGAGGAGTTTAAAAACCAGTGATAGGGTCATGGCATGATTGAAAAGAAATAGCAAGGGGTAATTTAGAGATCTGCCCTTGGGGGCACTTTTAAAGGGAAATTGCTCTTTGTAAGCTGCTGTCTCCTGCAGCAGCTGGGTATTTCCTGAATCTAGGGCCTGTCTTGTCTGTTTTCCCCCTATATTTGCTCAGTGGGATTCCAGCCACGAATGTCTAAGAGACTAGGGCAGCTGGGTCTGCACTGACCTCGAGATTTGTATTTTGCTTCTGCGGCTGTTTTGCTTCAGTTTGCACCATTTGAGGGGCACTTCTACAGGCAGAATGCAGCAAGCACTGCCAAACTTGGATACATTCTTTGCATTCTCGCAACCCGAGAAAGTGCACTGAGCTAGGAGAGAGTGGGCAAGGCAGGTGGTGGAAAGAGCTGTCTGCTCTTAGGCACTGAAAAAGTGGGCCCTTTTACAATGGTTCCTAGAAATGCCTGCATCGTAAAGGGAGAAGTTCCACTGTTTTTATTTTAAAATGTGACCAACAGCTTGTGGAACTGCTTTCTTTTGGATAAATGGTTATGACTACCAAGGATTGTTACTCTTTTGCCCAGAAAATAGTTGAAAATTTCCTCTCTGATGAGACAAAGTATGCCTTGAATACACTGAATACAGTATGATAACTTTCTTTTCTTTTCTTTTCTTTTTTTTGAGGCAGAGTCTCACTCTGTCACCCAGGCTGGAGTGCAATGGCACAATCTCGGCTTACTGCAACCTCCGCCTTCTGGGTTCAAGTGATTCTCCTGCTTCAGCCTCCCGAGTAGCTGGGATTACAGGCATCCCCCGCCACACCCTGCTGATTATTGTATTTTTAGTAGAGTTGGGGTTTCGCCATGTTAGCCAGGCTGGTCACGAACTACTGACCTTAAGTGATCCACCCACTTTGGCCTCCTGAAGTGCTGGGACTTCAGGCCGAGCCACCACACCCGGCCTGTATTTTCTTAATAATAAATTACGATCAAGGCTGATGATCTTTGGGAAGATTAGGGAAGTGCTTCTTTCATATGCTGAAAGTGCCACACATTAATTATGACATTCTGCCTTTATCTGGTCTTGCTGACTCCAGCCCTCTCCTCCCCTTTCTCATAGCCACCAGTTTAGACATTGTGATCAGAATAAATTTCTGGAATCACCCTTTTCAGTGTACAGTTTTCAAGTATCAGATGTCATTCTCTGGATCCTTATTGTTTTATCTTAATGTCATTTGTCATCACTGTTCCTATTTCCCAGTATTTCATGAGTGCCTATGTCCATCTCCAGTGTCCTATGCAATGTAATGGGGCATATAATGTAATTTCTTTTTAATGAATTAGCTGATTTTGTGAGGACTTGAGATTTTGAGCTCTTTGTTAAAATTCTAGTTATTCTTCAGCAATTATAGAGTATTAGGAACTTCTGGATTATGAAGTTCTTTTCTTTCAGACATTAGCAGGTTTTTCTTAGTGTCTAGGGTTTTCTAAGCATTGTCCTCTACATCTTATGGTCATCAGAAAAAAAATTGTCCTACAAGTGTCTTGTGACAGAAAACAGAAATAAATATTTTTGGAAACTGAAGGTTGGTTTGCATCTGTTCACTGATCACAGTTATTGTTACATACTATAGGAAAGGATAAGACTTTTTCATCCACTATCTTAGGTTCAGTACTGGGGACCTACAAGTTAACTGAGAAAAGACAGATTAACAAGAGAAAAGAACAGATTCAATTACATACATATATATGCATGGGAGTTCACAAAGAAATATAACTTAAGGAGGTGGTTAGAATTGGGGGCTTATATATACCATCTTAACAAAGAACAATAAATTGTGGAAATGTGACAAGAGAAAAGAAATGGATTTTGGACTTCTAGGGGTACTTATTTATGGGAAGATAAGTATATGGGGAAAACTAATGGAAGATAAGATTTATTACAGTTAGGTTTGTTTATGCAGATTGAAGTCAGTGCCATCTTCTGCGATAAGAGTTGCCTCCTCTTTGTGGTATGAGAGAGGGAAGGGAGGACATCTTCACTAAGGAAAATTTATGCCCTGACTTTAGGCAGATACAAGGGGAGTAGACAGCTTTATATGCATCTGATGTTTCTCGGTTGCCTTTAGCTCAAAATAATTCTTATGCCAACATGGCATGTTTTAGACTGACAAACACTGATCCCCTTCAATACAAACACTGTTCCTCTAATACACACACACACGGAGATGATAAGACAGACAAAAATAGTTTTTGTCTTTTCGGCTTACAGTCTAGATGAAAGACAAATCATCCCAGCCAAGGTGATTTATGTGAGATAAGTCTTACAAATGGTAGATGTATCCTCTGGGAAGATGTTAATTAGTACTGGAAACGTGCCTCAACTTATTCTCAGGTCACTGAGGCAACTCACAGCTCAGCATTTGTTTATTCTGTTATGAAACGGAGGTGAATATACACTTGCCCAGCTTGTGTTGAAGGACCGTTGAAGGGTCAACTAAGATTCTAGATATTTGAGTCCTTTCCGATGATCAGTGTTTGGGCTCCCTTTCCTATGAATCACAGATGCATAAAGCATAGTATCTAGTTTTAGGAGGTTCACAACATCAGTGGGCACAGGTTAAGAACTGCTGGATAAAATACAGCTCTAGTCCAAGAGCAGAATAAGCCAGCACAGTTATATCATGAAGGATAGGTGTGAGGTTAATATGCACCCTCTCTGCCAGTCAGGGAAGCAGCTCGACGGCCTTGAACTTTCAGTTGAAAGCTAATGTACCAAGAGGTGAGATCACCAACATCACCCAGCATCATGTTCTTCCTCTGAAGGCAAATGCCAAGTGCACCATGGCAGTTATTCAGCAGCTTCTGTGAACCTAACCAAGGCATTTAGTTCCATTAATTGAGTGACTGTGTGGGAGACCTTGTGAAATAGGAGCTCTTCATAGGCATTTGCAATTTGTAAACAATTGCTCAGTCCATGAGGGAATGATGGTGAGAACGAAAGGCCTTAAAAAGAGATCGAAGGTGGTTACTGCAACCAGAGGTACAAAAAGAGGCTGTAATCTTGCATCGTTATTATTTATTTTCTACTTTTAGTCTTACTTGTGCTGCATTCAAACACGGTGTGGCAGTAATTAACACTGAGTGAAGGTCTGACAGTTGGGTGGCATTTTAATAGCTAAACGAAAGTGCCGAGAGTAATTACTTGGGATCTCTTCCATATGAGAGATCATGCACTTGCACTTTTGGGCAGAAAGAGGCACCTCATTCACTAGGCTTTGCTCCCCTTTGGTCAGTTCGTGCCACAAAGGCTCAGAGGTCTCACATGTTCCCTGAAAATCAAATGTGCTGATAATGGCTTGGCAACTGAAGGTGCGTGAGAACCTTAATTACTTTGGTAGTCAGGACCACCTTGTCACATAGCTCCAGAGGAACCAATGAAGATGTATTTGTATCATGTTGTATTGTATATGAAGGGTGCCTCTTGGGGTTGCGTGCAGAGGCACATCAGATTGCCAGCCTCAAAATAGATGTAATGGGTTGGCAGAAACAAGGGACTTCTCCAGGGAAAGGTTGTCAGGGAATTTGTTGTAAAGTGTCAATAATGAATGGCTTTTATGTCTTGATGCTCTCTGCTTCACTATGTGGCTGCCATATTGCCATTTCATTGGAAACCCTGATGAATCCCCTAATTACATGCTGGTAGGAGTACCCCTGTGGGCTGGCTGCACTTCAATTTTAACACAAACATTGGCAAATGGAGGATATTATCTTCCTAAAAGAATCTTCTGTGGCCACATACATGGCACAGAACAGGCTACTCTATGTTCCGTTAAATGATTCATGGATCCCCTAATGATGGGCTTAATGGGCATGTAACATCTGTCCATTAAGATTATGTCCTCCCAGGCGCTCTGAAGTTTCCATAGCAAGTGCTCTACAAATGCTGGTACCTCGTGGTGTGTGCTTCTTGAGACTGGGGTCTTGACTTTTTATTCATAGATCCTTAGTGTACAGTACAGAACTGGCATAGAGCAGGCACTCAGAAAATATTTTTGGGAATTATTAATGTGCAATTGAAAAATCTGTTTATGGTTGCTGACACAGAATTTGGTGAAATGAGCTTTTCATATCAAAATTTTCTAAGGAATAGTGTTAGCCAGCACCAATGGACACAGTTTCTGGTACTCCCATTGCAGAAGTCAAACCCCCATTATTTTCTGGGCAGTAGGAAAAAAGATGGCATTTTTGAGGACCTAATAAGTACAAGTGGTTGTGCTAGATCCCTTGTGAACAGATTGGAGATTGGGCAAATCCTGACTTTAATCACTTATTTGCTGCTTTGGAGCCTCAGTTTTCTCTTGTATAAAATTAAAATACTAATGTCCACCTAAAAGAGTTCATGTCAGGATTACAGAAAATGCATGTAAGTGCTTAGCACATAGTAAGTGTACAAGAAATGAACACTGCTATTAATTAACTCCTTTGTGTAACACTGAGAACTTACTGTCAGTTTTGATACTGTTTAAAAACTAGAGATACCAATAAAATTCAAAAACTGTATATACTTCAGGAAGCTTGCAGTCTAGAGGTGGAGTTAGGCACTTAAACACATAGTTACAATACATGGCAAGTGCTATAGTCAAATACTGTGAGAACACAAAGGAGAAGCAACTAAGCTGTGCTTTGGGGGAGGAAATGGGTTTTAGGAAGGGCTTTGTGTACACGATGCTTACTCTGATTTCAAGGTGGAAATCACTTTTTAAGGAAGTTGCTTGTGAACAGACTAACTGAAAGCAGTTTAAGTAGAACACGGAGGTAGTGTGTGTGCAAGGATGCCTATGTGTGTGCTGAAGCAGTAGGGAAGAAGTCACCCTTTGTGGGAGACATTGTCATTCCCAAGACATTGGGAAACTCAACAAAGTAACATAGATTGCTCAGTCACATAGCTAACATGTGGCAGGACCTGAATTTTAAACTGAGGTGATTTCTACAATGGCGAGTGCTCTTTGTATCTTTTCATTCCTAATTTTAAAAATAGGTAAGTTACTACATTTTCAAGTGTTCTTTGTATTACTTCTTAGAAACCCCTAACCTTTTCAGAAGAGTATCTTTATTCAATAATGTGTGTCAATGGGAAGTTGTTATGTGTTATAAAAATGAGGTTCTAAGCCAGGTCTTTCTGTGGTGGTTGTTGAACATCTCTGCCCGGAGGAAATTGATTAGGCAGAGAGAGATAAGATGGCACTAGAACTGGAAGTTGAGGGCAGTCATGCCAGATCTGCCCCAGGCCAGTCTTTGTACTGAGTACTTTAGGGTATATGGAAAACACCAAAATACATACAGGCTGTTTAATTATTTTGTATCAGTCCTGGAGATGGTCAAGTAAAATAAACACATTAAATAGTCAATTAGTTCACTGGCAGCAATCTTTCTTTGGAAAGATCTGCTCCCCCCCACCTACCTACCCCCCACACTCCTTGCTCGCCTATATTTTTGTGATTGTACAGTCATTATTTTAGTTCTGTTGGAGTCCAAGTTCTGAACCACTAGGCCATTTTAACTGCAGATTTCTCCCAAGAACGTAGAATCACTCTATCCTCACCTGTAAGATATGCAAAGGGGAGAACGAATGTTTTCTTTCCAGTGCTAATTAGAAACGTCATATGCCTCACTCTAGTGGTTTGAAATTCATAGTCCTACAGGTGGCTTTGATTTAAGCCAAATAGTTGTGTTCAAGAGAGAAAGATTACTGTAATGATGCAGATTTTTCACTTCAATTGTTGTCATTATTCTTAATTCATTATTTGACTTAATAATCAGCTGCACCAAATCCATCTCTTCCTAAAAATACCCCCAGACATATACTCCTTAAGTTTCTTATCTCATAAAAGCATTTGCGTATAGTGACTGAGAAGGGCATATAAGAGGGATTTTGGAAGAACTATCCCTAGAAAGATTTGAAACAAAATGTGGAAGGTGTGAGAGCTGATGTCAGGTTTTGGAGATGTGGCTGTAGGTTTGCACATCTGGCTCTCAAGTAAGCCTTCATTTCTGAGCTTTGAACCACTCCTAGGACAGGGAACTGATATTTTAGTTGTGGGGCTGCTTATATCTGTTTCCTCATTCTTCTAAATTGAAGCTGCCCACTTAATGATTAAATTTTTTTTTCAAACTTTTAGATTGTAAAATATGTACTGAGAAGTGCACAAAGCAAACATGCTCAGCTTATTTAATTAGCACCAGTGTGACCATCTCTCTAAGAAATAGAATTGCTCTATTATTTGCCTCATAGAAAAACCTCACTAGTCCAGAGAACTGGGAAGAGCAGGGACATTTTATATTGATGAAAAGTAAGAAAATAATAATTTGTGAAGGATCTTATTCCCTTTTAGGTTTAGACAATAACTGAGAAACCCTGGAATGGCAAAGGTTTTCAACAGAAGTCCTAGAACACCAGCTGTAGTAGAGAACACTGGCTTTGATAGAGATGTCTAATTGTAATTAGCAAGTGATTGGATGTGAATGATGCTTGACTGAAGATTTTTAAAAATAAGATTTCCTTTTTTATATTATTAGTTTTCTTGAAATTATTTTATATGGACAGTAGACAATTAAACTGCTGTTCAGCTCTAATTTCAGTAATTGCAAATTCTGAATGAGTAGAGGTGAAATAAGAAGCATTTATTGTGTTTGAAAATTAGGGCTATAAATGGTAGAGGTGAACAATACACTTCTGAACATCTTTAGCAAAACATCCTCGTGGGTGAAGAAGAGGAAACTGGAAACCCTAGAGATTCTAGTGGACTGACTGAGAAACCTCCACTGCACACCTGAAATTTGTTAGCGTCTCTGTGTTTTATTTTTAGACTTGATACAAACTTATTCATGTTCAATTTGACATATTAAAAAACACCACCAACACCAAAGTTTTTATGGAAAATAGGCTTTCCAAAAAGATATGCCATGGTTGAATGCAGCTTCGCAGATTCTCTGGGACCCAGCTGGTACTCTCAGAGGAATGTATATTTGTATCTTAATGATGTGAAGATACATGTATTCAACTCTCTCGTAGTTATTTATTTATTTCACCAAGAAAAAGTAAACAACAACTTATAAATATTCTCTTGTTGTTGATTTTGGTAACATTATTTACTTAACTAACATTTATGAAGGGCCTGCTGTAGCCTGGGTCCAGTGCATGTAGCTAAAGATACTAACGTGAAGGAAGCCCAGCCTCAGCTTTGGAAGGATCAGGAGCATAGCTAAGTGGGGAATATGGATGTAAGCAAGTTATTACATCAGAGTAATTTATGTATTTGTTCATTTGCCTGTGAGAAGTGAGACCTCAAACAACATTTTGTTCAAAAAAAAAAATGGCTTATATTCTTTATCCCATGCATATCTGCCATTTTGTCATAGCCATGTGTGTTTAATACTTAAAATCCATTTGCCTTATGAAATGCTTATGGAATCATGACTTCTAGAAATAATTTAAAGTTTCCTGAATGCATATGCTGTCCTATAAGCGATCGGATTGTTCCATCATTTCTGACAGAAATGATACATGCAATTAACATGTGCTCTTTTAAAATAATACTATTAACAAAGCAAGTTTATCCCCTCTACTGATATCCCCGTCTGCGTACCCAAATCCTGCAGGTATTTTAAAGTCTAGCTTGGTGCCCACCTTTTCCATTCAGTACTGCCTGACTGTGTCAGTTTGTATTGATTTCCTGCCTGTGTGAACTCTCTTTGCATTTACATTGTGTTCTGCCTGTCCGGCTCGTTAGAGCAGAGATCCCAAACTCCATCTTTTCTCCTTTCTTGAGCAGGGTTCTTGAGAAATAGATGATGGAGGTTCCTCCAGCAAATGTTCCCTCTGTGTTCCTCATCAGCGTGGCTGCCACACACCTCCTTCTAGTCACAGGCCTCTGCCCTGACGGTCGTGAGACTCCCTTCTGGGTTCTCTCTTAACCCTAGAGCCGAGAGGGCCCCAGGTGTGAATTCCTTTTCTTCTAGGGCCCAGCTGGTGTCCCCTCCCACTCCTATCCCAGTATTTTCAAAGTGGTAGATACCTCAGTATCTTTCTACCACTTTCAAAGTGGTAGTACCTCAGTCCACTGAGAAGGCAGAGCCACTTGTCCCATTTGGCTCACTCTTCATTCTTTCCACTAAAACTCCATCCTCAAACCAGTGGCCTTAAGGTACCATTTTGACCTCCATGTGCCCTCCATGGGTGACCACCTTTGAGTGTGAGCTCAGTTTGTGATGGATATATTGTATTTTAGTGTTACTTGATAAACACTGACTTAATCATTTCTTTGTATTTGGCAAAATTCCTTCATTCTCTTTAGCTCATTTTAACTTTAGAATAACTTTAGTTCAACTCTGAGAGGCAAGCAGGCTGCCTTTATTCTTATTTCTACTTGATAGGAAAAGAAATCAAAGGCTAAAAATCTTAGTGGCCTTGTTCAATGTCAGAAAAATTGTAAACGATGAAGTCTTTTTCAGTCATGTGCTCTTCTAAAACACAGTTCTTTTGCTTCTCTTCATTTATATTTCATGTATTTTGATCTGTTTTTACTAATTTGACACGTCACTTGAGGGCCAGCTCATGCCATAAATATCTGAATCCTTTAAAACACCAAACAGTTCAACTTAACCATACATTTGTTGGATATAAAGAGTAGTAGTTTCCTCATTTAGTGAGAGTCTTTATGTATTAGACTCCCTGTTGAATGTTTTCCATAAGTTTCCCCTCATTCTCATCATACCTCTGCTGGGTAGATTTTATCAATACTTTGGTACCATTAATATGCATTGGGATAAATTGGGAATCTTATTAAAATGTTAATCCTGATGCAGTAGGTCTGGGCAGGGCCTAGGTTTCTGCATTTGCAACAAGGTTCCCAGGTGAGTTGGATGGTCATGGGTGCAGTCTGAGTAGCATGCTGTTTATAGGTGAAGAGACTTTGGCTCTAAGAGATTAGGTAATAACACAACTGGAAGTGGTAAAGCCTTCTTCAGACGCCGATCTTGCTCCCTGGCGAGTTGCCTTCCAAGTGCAGTAAGACAGATACGTTCAAAGCGATCTTTGGGATATACTTTAATGTGGAATTTACTCTAATGGAGTGTAATGGGAGGAACTTAGGTAGGAAGTGTGATTTGAGCCAGACCTCAAAAGACTGGTAAGACTTTGATTGACAAAGATGGGACCAAAGGACTTTTTGGATAGCAAGAACAAAAAGGAAACAAGGACATAGAATGCAGTTTACAGAACATCTTCTGGGAATGGTGAGCTGGTGACTGTAGCTGATGCCTGAGGAAAGGTGTGCTGTAGCATTAAAGGGAGGCTGAGATTGGATGGGAGAGCAGAGTAGACTGGGAAATCACTGAGAGATTTAGAGGAGTGTGTCTATGATAGCACATTGTAGGTGCTCAGGAAATGTGCATTGATTGATTGAATGTAATCTAGTTATTAGTCATCTGTTGCCCATGTTGCACCATTGACATCTCCACAGAATTCTGTGACCTGGCTAAAAGGCCACAGAATTACTCCAACATGACCTTTACTGTTGTTTATATAGAGCTTTAATAGTCTCTTTGCCTGTGACAATATAGGATATATTACTTTTTCCCCCCCTTTCCAAATTTTTTTTGGGCTAAGAAAATGCTGCTTTTGCACAGACTAGTAATACATGTTCTTCTTAAAAAAGGAAAGCATTGTTCCTTCAGTAGCAACTTGTAATGGGAAAACTGGAACAAAGACAAAACGCAGTTCTGGTCTGAATGGAGACCGGTTTTTCTTTGTGTGAATAACCAGCATTCCAGTCAGGTTGTCACAGTGATGCTGAGATTATAACTGCTCATGCCAGCAGTCAGAGAACGTTGCCCAATTAGTTAGTCTCAGCTGCTAGGTTACCTTGACAGTGGCTCAAAAAGCAGGTTTTGAGTTCAAAGGCATTCAAAAAAGAGCAGTCGAGGACTTGCAATTCTGTTGCCCTCAGTGGGGTGCAGAGACTACAAGCTCCAGCATGCGCTGGTTTAGGCCATGTAGGTGTAGTCAGCCTTGTGAAAAAGTAGGCACCTTGTAAAAATTCTGGTCTTTCCCATCATTCTGGCTGATGGTCTTTCATCAGCCAGCTTTGGAAGGGATTTTACTGTTTCTGGGGCCTTCAGATATTGCATGTGGGAGACAGTGAGGAGAATGTATATTTTGGCATTGGAGGCTCTTGTAGCCTTGCTTTTTTTCCTCTCGTGAGATATCTACTTCACAGGATTGATGCAGAGATGAAATAAAATAACTTTGCAAAATACCCTGCATAATGTCTGGGGCATGGGGAGATATTCAGTGTGAAGCAGTTCTTCTCAAATATTGTTTCAAAAGTTACAAAGCATTATACAACATGATTATTATCATCAGTTTTTGGTCTTTTCTATTCTTTCAGTCAGAATAGGGTAGGATAGGATATGGTAACAAACTCTCTTAGAGGCTTTATATAACGAAAGTTTATTTCTTGACCATGCCACATGCCCAGAGTGGGTCAGTAGAGGACTCTATTCATCAGTTACCCAAGTACCAGACTAACGTAGGCATCAGGTCCACATATGCTTCCACAGTCATCACAATGATTTGAACTGTCAGTCACATATTCCATCTGAAAGTGGAACATCACTTCCATGCACACTTCATTAGCCAAAGTAAATCATGTGGCCCCATCCAGCTTCAAGAGGGAGAGGGAAGTGCCATCCTATAACATGCCAGCAGGAGGAGAAATAGAACATTTATTCAGGCTGGGCGAGGTGGCTCATACCTGTAATCCCAGCACTTTGGGAGGCCGAGGTGGGTGGATCACCTGAGGTCAGGAGTTCGAGACCAGCCTGGCCAACATGGCGAAATCCTGTCTTTACTAACAGTACAAAAATTAGCTGGGCATGGTGGCATACGCCTGTAATCCTAGCTACTCTGGAGGCTGAGGCAGGAAAATTGCTCGAGCCTAGGAGACAGAAGTTACAGTGAGCCAAGATCGTGCCACTGCACTCCAGCCTGGCCGACAGAGCGAGATTGTCTCCAAAAAAAAAAAAAAAAATTTCCAACAACCATAGTGACTGTCACCTCTACCAAAGATCAAAAGGCTGATGGAGAAGAGTACTTTAAAGAAGGAATGTTAGTTAAACATAAATGAATAAAAATATCTGAACAGTAAACTTTAAGGTAAATCAATTAGATTTCAGTTTCATCAAACAGAAAACTCCAAATATTAGTGGGTTAAGGAAGATAGAAGTTTGTTTCTCTTTCAAGATAAAGAAGTTCAGACATAGGCAGCTTAGTGGTAGCATGGTAGTTCCATGGTCATCAAAACCATAGGATCATTTTATTGTTCTGCTATAACAATCTTAGCATAAGGCTTCCATTCTTAAATTCACCTCAGGATCAAAAATGACTGTGGTGTTCTAGCCATTACATCTACATTCCAGGCAGCACGAAGGAGGAGGGAGGAAGGCAGAAGAAGCCTTCTCCCAGCTAGCTAAGTCAGCTCCATTTGGGCAGCCCTTCTGAATGCCCCACACAGTAATTCTGCTTACATACCATTGACCAGAATTTAGTCATGTATTCATTCCTAGCTTCAGTGGGACAAGGGCATGTAGATTTTGAGCTGGGTGCATTGCCTCCCAAATAAAATTGGAATTTTTGTTAAGGAGCAAGGGGAGAATGAATATTGGGTGGCGTTGATCCATCTCTGTTACAGTAACTTAAGATGCAAGCTTTAGTTAAGTAGGAATGACAGAGAAAAGATTGTTCTATACACTGTCATTTTCCATTCTATGCTCTGCAGAATGTCAGCACTTACAGGAGACACAAAGTTTCTTTAAAGCGTGTTCTGTGGCCAGACAAGTTAGGAAAATGTGAAAAGTTTTGCCCAGTCTTGGAGATTCACAGGGTACATTAACACATTAAAAGCTTTGAGAGGCCTTGCAGTAAAGAAACCCCTAACCTGCTCATCTTTTTAACCTAGTGTTCCCAAACTTATTTGACAGTGGAAATTCAACACCCAACACCCATGGAAATCTGGAGGGACGAAAGGATTGGCTTTAGCTTCTTGAGTCTGCCAAAAAGCTTTTAGATCCTTGAACAGATGGTATAAAGGCCCCATTCCAAAATATTATCTGCCTTGCAAAACTAATAAGCAAGCAAACAAACTTGTATGTCCTTCGTGGTGGCCCAGCCATAGAGATAAAAGCCTTGAAAAAAAAAATAGATGCAAATGAAGCCCTGTTATTAACATCTGTATGAGATTTAAAAGAGTTGGTGTTGACCAGCCATCTGTACTATTACTGGTGACACCAAGTGATGGACTAAGATTGGTTTGTACCTCTGCCAGATGACAGGCCCCGGCTCCAGGTAGCTATTCTTGGGCTCCTGGCTATTCCTATATGGCTCTGGGCCATCTCACCCTTCTCTGGAAATGGGAGAGTAACAGATGATCTAATCAACCAGCCAGTATTTCCCTACTCATAGAAAAGTCCTGGGCCCTTGGCCAAAAGGCATTAACCCTGCCCCTTTCAGTGTGCACAATTCTTGCCTTCATCAGAGGTTTCCTCTGCAAAGAGGCAAAGAAGGTAGCTCCCTGTATTGTGAAGAGGAGTGGGGACAAGTAGGCAGCTGGTAAAGGGGGCCTCATACTTCTATTAGACTTAGAGTAGGGTTAGGTCCCTTTTACCAGTTTCACCTCTGCCTGTGGTCAACTTCATGGTTGCTTGTAGGTATACGAAGAACTGTTGAAAATGCTTTCAAGCAAATAACGTGTCACTGGTCTGTTGTAAGCAGGTGGCAAATGAGTATCTTTGGGGGAATGGTCCTGTTAAGGCTCTTCTTCCAAAACAGAACCTTGAATTGTTTCCTAATCTTTCTTTCTTAATTATTTAGGTAACCAGCTCTTGTCTTTAAATCCATCTCCTGCAGTTGCTATCTTTTTCTTCATCTAAGTATCTTCAAAAAGGCAAAAGGTCGGCCGGGCGCGGTGGCTCAAGCCTGTAATCCCAGCACTTTGGGAGGCCGAGACGGGCGGATCACGAGGTCAGGAGATCGAGACCATCCTGGCTAACATGGTGAAACCTCGTCTCTACTAAAAAAAAAAAAAAATACAAAAAACTAGCCGGGCGCGGTGGCGGGCGCCTGTAGTCCCAGCTACTCGGGAGGCTGAGGCAGGAGAATGGCGTGAACCCGGGAGGCGGAGCTTGCAGTGAGCAGAGATCCGGCCACTGCACTCCAGCCTGGGCGGCAGAGCGAGACTCGGTCTCAAAAAAAAAAAAAAAAAAA